>NC_090833.1:102311427-102682677 GCF_028021215.1 Eschrichtius robustus | reverse complement strand
GCCCCAAGCAAAGTGAGTGCTTTGTGATGGTTGGAAGGAAGTGATGGGAAAGTGGTTCATCTTCTGAGGGTTGAGGATTTAGCAGCTGCCTTGAGTTTCTTCCTTTGTGAAGGGACAAAGAGAACGGGATCCATCTGAAGCAAGATTGTACGGTACATAGTTTGTCTTCAGCGATGGCCCCAAACCCCCTATTTCGGTGGGCTTTACCATTCCTTCATTCATCCCTGCTTCCATGGATGGCTTTTAGGTCTGATCTCCACCTGTCAAGTTATCCTACCAGACACTGTAATTTATAAACACTCACACGGGCGACGGGGTGAATTCCAAGTCCTGGATCTTCAGGATTTATGAGGTCACCTTGTAGCACCTTCTCTGCTGGGAAGCAGGCTGGTCAGGGCAGACAGTGGACACAGCCTATGAGCTCTCTGATGGCCACACTGCCTCTGCATCCCAGTGCCTGCCTCGGAGATAAGCACAGGCTGGATGGGGCAAGGTGGATCATGAAGGTTTTTGAATGAATGAATGGAGACTCCATTTTTTAAATGAACAAATGAGTCCTCTACTCCTCCTGTGTTTTAACTGCAGCTAAAATTGGTTCTTATTTTTTTTTTCCCTCAAATATGTAAACCTCTGAGATTCTCGGCATTCTTGAATGACACTTTCCTTCTCCTGGTATTGGGGAAAAGGTGATCCGTCCAGATACTTAACAGAGGTACTCACAGTTCTTCTTGGAAACCTCATATGGGATAAACGATGCTAATTTATGCATATTTACAGGCAACTAACTCCATACCCTAGTGAGCTACATAGTCTTGTGAGTTCAAAGTTAACCTTCCAACAATAGGAGCAGAATTTTAATTGAAAAAGGTAAGGCAGGCACCTGGCAGATGTGCTGTGTTTAGGGGGGCATTCTATTAAGGAGTCACTGAAATGGCTCTGTAGCTGTTGTAACAGATTCTTATTTAAATGAGATTTCACTTTTTTTTTTTTTTTTTAATGAAGAGAAAGTCACCCGCATTTGCAATGTTTTTCAACGAACTGAGATTTCTTTCTCTTTTTTTAAAATCATAATTGATTTATTTTGTAATACAATATTGTCTAACATACACAGGCTCGTTTGAATAAATTATTCATCAGCATTTTTTTTAGTGATGCTCCAGTTCCTGCCTGCTGGAGGTCCATTGGTCCCTTTGCCACTGAGGTGCAGGAGACTTACACAGCCATGGCAAACAACATGAATCAAAAGCCAGAGCAAGTTGCTCCTAACTAAAGCTATGAAGGACTGGGTTATTTATAAGGACACTTGATGGATTCCATTTCTAATGAGGGCATGGGAAGGGCGGAGTCAGGAGGTGGTGCCCACTTACACACCTATCCCAAGTTATTATCCTAATGTAACCAGCTGCACTGTGAAGGCAGGCTCAGCAAGTGCATACCCAAAGGACAGCATATTTATTGATTTCTTCAGGTGGATGAATTAATTTCTCGGGCTGCTATAACAAGATACCATAGACTGGGTGGCTTAAACGGCAGAAATTTATTGCTCACAGTTCTGGAGGCTGGAAGTCCAAGATCAAGGCTCTGGCATATTCAGTAGATGGTGAGGCCTTGCTTCCTGGTTCATAGATGGCTGTCTTCTCACTGTGTCCTCACATGGCAGAGAGAGAGAGAGAGAGAGACAGCCCTCTGTGGTTTCTCTTTCATAAGGGCACTAATCCCATTTGTGAGGGCATCACCCTCATGACCCAGTCACAGCCCAAAGGCCCCACCTCCTAACAGCAGCACACTGGGGATCAGGGCTTCAACATATGGACTTTGTGGGGAGGGACACAGACATTCGGACCATAGCACCGGACCCTACTTTTATGATTCAGAATGTAGTTTCAAAGCTGATCCCAGATTTGGGTGGCCTGTGAAAAGTGCAAAGGTCTGACACATATTAGTCTGAGAGTGAAAGTTGCTGTAAATACTACCCTTCCTTCACACCCCAAGGCTGAGGTCAGGAAGGGCTCTCTGGGGCCATGCTGTCCCTCCCCTGCCTCCAGTCCTCTCATCAATGTCAGCAGGTAAGTATGAGCCAAAAGGACCCCCTAGCCTGGGAAGTGAGCCGCCTGCCCCTGGCTGGACTGACATTTCCAGGACCGACGTTCTCTGATGGGTCATGGTGGGCAGTGACCTTCTCCCAGAGGCAGGAGCTCTGAGAGGGCAGCTTGGGGAAGGGCTCCTGTGACTCTGGGTCTTGCTCTCACACCAGTGGGAACTTCAAGGAGGCTGTGACTTCTCTCCTTCCCACCAAATAAAATGTTCATTCACTCTGAAGGTCCCTTCTCCAGACCAGCTGTCAGTTGCTAGAACAATCCCAAGATCAGGATATTCCCCACAGGACTCTTTTATTATTTTTTAAAATATTAATAGAACTAATTAAATATAGAGGTGTGCTCCAGCCCTAATCTCTGGCTTCTCATCTTTCCTCGCCTCCCTCCTTCTCCCTGCTGGGCCCCAGCATGTATTGTCAAAATGTCAAGTGAGGAGGGAAGGAGAAAACCAGGGGAGATAATGCAGAATTGGTATGCTGGGCCGAGGCCATGGACACAAGGGACTTCTTTTAACCCAGTCCATTAATCAATCTCTCCATAGAAATTGAATTAACTGTCTTTCATCAACATCACATCCCAGGACTTGAAAACACGGTGCGCACACAAGAATGTAAATGCAGCGAGGTGTGTGCCCTCCTTCTGTGTAAGTGAACGTGTGGGGCTCCTGGTCTTTGGTCCAGTGCATGGGGAGCAAAGGCTTGAGAGTCAGAGGGGGCTGGCCTTGGTTGGGTGGCCTTGAACTTGAGCCACCGAAGTAATCTGCCATTGTGTTTTGCTTGCTCACAGCCACTGGGAAGACTTCCTACTCTCCTTCCTCCTTTAACCTAAACACGTTCACCACTGAATATATTCTCACTGTAATATTTTTTCTTTAGACTTGAGTTACACAAAAAAACAACCGGCCCATGTCCTGCTGCACCCCCAGCTGCCTCCTTCATCCCTGCTAAGATAAAGCTCTTTTTCTGGGTCAGCAGGCTCTGGCATGTACTGAGAATCTCTCAGTGCAAGTATGAAAGGATCTCTCTCAGTATTTGAGAGGAAAATTCAGACATTACTATATGTGTATGGAGATGCAGCTCCAGAGAGAAGTCAACCACAAGAGGTGTTCCCTAGAGATGTGGATATTTCATTCATTTAATCAGTTAACTAATAGATATGTATTGGCTGTCTGCAGGGTTCCAGCATCTGTTACACCTCAAGGGCACAAGGATTAAAAAAAAGAACAACAATGAAAAACAACCAAAAGACCCCACAGTGCAGTCCCTGCTCTGATCACCTACTGTGGGGAGACTGGTAGAATAAGAATTCACTGTACAGTGTAATACGTACGAAAATAGAATGCTGCAGCCCATGGGGTGAGGATGGGGAGCAAACGAGGGAGTGATTACTTGGCCTGATGGAGCAAGGAAAGAAGGTATGTTCTGGAAAGACAAACCAAGCATTTGCTATAGGGAGAGAGGGATTGGAAGCAGATGCTAAAAGAGAGAATGTTGTTCTGCCTCATGTTCCATTCTCCATAGAACAATTAGATAAAAATATGGTCATGCTATTCCCATGCTTACCACCCCAGGGGCATTTCATCGCCCTCAGACCTCTATAGCCACATCTAGGATGTGCTCCCTGATTTTCACCCCAGGGAAGGCTGGTGTGGCTTCACTGAGCCTGGTCCAGCCTCGAGGCTTCACACCTGCTGTTCCCTCTGACTGTTCGTGCCCACCTCACCCCCATGCCTGCCCCTGCCATTGCCTGGCTGAGTCCTACTCATCCTTCAGGTATCTACAGGGAAAATTCCCCTGGCCTCCCAGAACGGGTTAGGCCCTCCAGTCACAACTCAGAGCCCACAACAGCCTGTGCTTCTCCTCCTGGAATGATCACAGTTGTAATTATTGTTTAAAACCCATCTCCCCATCTCCAGACTTGAAGTGCCATGAAAAGAAGGACTGTATCTCTCCTGACCACTTTGTTAACGTCAGGGCCTGGCCCAGAGTAGGTGTTTACTAAATGCTGCATAAATCTTTGCATAAATCATGCTTCAAGAGGTTGTTTCAGGGACGTGGTGAATGTGGCCAGTAGCAAGTAGCTTGCCTACTGCAGGGATGAGCAGCCTTGCCATGTGGGACTGGGTGAGATTTCATGTCAAGCTAAGGAGTCTGGACCTTGTCCCATAGGCAAAAGGAACCATGCAAAGCTTATGAGCAAAACAGTGACTTAATCTGATTTGTGTTTTAGAAATAAAACTCTAGGGCAATTGATTCCCACGTTAACTATCCAAAGTTGGCTCTTGTTTGATTTCCCAAGTTCTCACCCTCCCAGTTAAGCAAAGTGAAGGAAAATGAGTTTTGGGTTTCAGTGGTGGGCAGGTTCATAACTCAGTGGGGCACATCATCTTCTGTTTGTCACCTCCCTCTGCCCCCACTCTACCTAACAGGCTTCCCATTACCCAGTTTGATTTTAAGGCACAATTGGCATTGTGTCCCTGCTGTTCCACCTCGTGGGCTGCTGTGCACTGCCCTGCCTCCATGCCATTGCTTGCACTGTTTCCTCTGCCCGAGAGCCCTCCCCACCACCCCTGCCTTTCCCAATATTGCCTGTCCTTCTTGGTCCAGTCTAAGGCCCACTGCCTCCGTGGAGTCGCCCTGACCACTGCAGGCCATCTTGCTCTGTGGGACTCACAAAATGCTCATGTTCTCTGCCTTTCAAATACTCATGGAACATAGAGCCAGACCATGGAGGTCACGTGGGCCCACCCCCTCTTTTAATAGGAGGGGAAACTGAGGGGGAATGAATTGTTGGGGTCATACAGGTGGGGGGCAGCAAGACCAGACCACACTCCCTATGGCCTGGCCCAAGCCCATTGCTCTTCCCTTCACGGCATTTGCCTACCCAGGCCCTTGGGCATGGGGTCTCTTGTACTACTTAACTTTTCAGCACATGACCAGTTCCTCCAATAAAATCACAAGCTCCTGGGAAACCTGAACCATAGAACATCTCATTTATCTGAGTATAAATGTCTGACCCATAGTAGTTATTCAATAAAGAATCATTGATGCGAGACATTTCAGATGGGAAGTAGTTCTTTGCTCTCCATCCGCGTCTGCTCTCTCCGTTAGGGCAGTGATGGCTGGGGGAAAAGATCACTGATTTAGATGCATGAGGTGAGAGCCAGAGCAGGGGGGCTGGCTGTTGAGGGTGTGCCTTTAGGTCTCCCAGAAGGCAGGTCTGGACCATCCTTTGGGAATGTCTGAGGGTCCTTAGAAGGAGGGGGTCTGTGCTGGTTTCTCTCCACTTGCCACACCCTTCCTTCTCCCTGATCCATTCTCTGTCTTCCTCTGCCCGCTCTGTGTCCTGGAATCTGACTTCACCTAGAGGGCATCACCTGGACTCCCTTGCTGGCTGGCTTCTGGTGGACTCAGCCAGTGGAGAAAGGAGTGGAAGGTCAAGGTATTTATTCCGCTGACTCTAGCCCTCCATGCCTGCCTCCACTTCATGCGGTGGCTGCTTCCTCAGGCTCTAGCTCTCACCTGGCTCAGGTTACACAGCCATGCTGTCTTCCTGCTATTGTGGTCACAGGTGGCTTCCATCCCTTGTTGATTCCCCACACCCTCTAATAGGCCTTGGATCAACTTCCTCTTTGAGCAAGCCATCTGTTCTGCTGGGATTTGGTGTGATGTAAAGTCTTAAGGAAATTCACAAGACCAGACTGGTGAGGAGGAAGATAGTGTGGGACCAAGTATTTTTGGCAATGATGCCAGATGTTGAGGAACACCTGGGGATCTCACTGAGCCTGCCCCTCAGTTTGGACATGGGGGACAGTGTGGGCCAGAAGAGTACCTCCCCATCCTCCCCTTTCTTAGCTGGCCACCTGTCTTTGGGGGGGCTTTTATTTCATTAAAGAGGCATTCATTCAAAAAAATGAGTAAGATATCACTACTCTCCAAGGAGCTCACAGTATAAAGGGAATGAGAGACACATGAACGAATTACACTGGCAGGTATATGAAGGGGACAAGGTAGATGTGCCAGGTGTGGCTGGATGTGGAAGTCACCAGCCACATGCCTCCAGACTGGAAAGGACCCTGATGGAGAAAGAACTCTGGCTTTGGAGGAGGAAGATGTGCTTGGGTCTTTGGGGTCCTTAATAACCCTCTGAGCCTTGTGGGTGAACTGAGAAAAATAACTTGCTGGCAGGCTTGGAAGGGGGTCCTAGTAAGTCCCAGGGTGATCCGGGGAGTAGGACCTGGCACAATGGAGTTGATGTATAAACATTTGATGAATGAATGAGTGAAGGAATGAATGAGTGAAGGAATGAATGAGTGAAAGAAGAGAGAGAATAGAGAAGCAGCTGTCCCCATGTGTGGGAGTGGGCTCCATGGTGAGCGGCCCAGAGCTCTAACTCCAACAAGAGAGGGATCAATTCCCCCTCCCACCGTGATGTTCTCTATACAGATGGCTCCCAGGCAGGGACTAGAGGAAAGGGAGTGGACCAAAGCAGAAGTGACCGAAAAGTGAATTAAGTGCTGATTCTTGGGTACTCAGGCTTACACCTTTGATATAAAGTCAAAACTTACTAGTTTATTTATTACATTTGGTTAGGAACCAAGACAATGGAGGATGGAATATACCAATTTCATTAAAAATATAACTTTTCCCCCCTTCCTTTTTTCTTCTTTAAAAACCCTGGGCAACTGACCTAGTTTTTCATTCCCTTTGAACTCAACTGAGGCAGCTCTTCTTCAAAGCAGGGTTGTAGCACTCAGGTTCTCTGCTTTATGTGGGTCAGGGTGACTCTTCCCGTTACTAAAAAAGATGAGCTTCGAGCACCATCTTTTTAAGCAGCGCTGGTGCCCAGAACTCTTTTGGAATTTTCTTTTTTAGCATCCTTGCTACCTTAAGTGGTTAAGTCATGGTAGTTAGCAGGAAAAGTGTGGCAGAGGAAGTGTTTACTGTTTGATTTTCCACTAAATGAAGTTTTAGAAGGGGATGGGCAGAACAGACAAAGTTCTGCATGACATCTTTACCTTTTTCTGTGGTCCCTGGTGGAGGTGGTGGAGATGTTACCTGTCTTTCACACAGAGTGGAAGGAACACCTCCCGAGCAGTGAGGGAAGCATTTCACGAGCAGTGTGATCTTGGATAAGTCACAAAATTACTTGTGGTGCTCCGTCTGAAAATGTTCCTTACAGCCCTATGGTTCTCTGATGGCTCTGAGATTTTGTTGTGGGTTGGGAGTGGAAAGGCATCTTGCAAGAAACTCTCAAAATAGAAACATCCTTCCTTTTCCCAATAGCACTACTGTTTCCTTGCCGTGCCATCCCTGCAGGAAGCAGGGCTGGGTGAATAGACAGCAGGGATGAGTGGTCTTCTCCTTGTATAATCTGAGCTATTCTTAACGGCTAATCTGTTCCCAAATCTCTCCTGGACTTCCGTGCTTCTAGCTGGAAATTTCATCATAGAAAGTTATTCCTTGGAGTGGGACATTACTGAATTCAGGAGTTTCAATTGAAACGAATTTTGGCGCTAGTTATTTCAGGAGTTTAGTTTAGCAGACAACTTTCCAGAGAGGAAGCTGGCTGAGGACATCACAAATCTGGTAGATACATTCTGAAGGAGCTGGGAAATGGGAAAGTCTGGAGTGCTGGTGGGGCAGGTGGGCCCAGGTGAAGTTCAGGGCAAGACCCCTATTCCTGCAAATGAGCAACTAGGGCCAACATCCCAACTGTGCTGAGGCTTGGAGGGCCCTGCCTGCTTGCATAACTCAGTATTCAACTTCATTTCCCCTCCTTCAGCCCCCCGCTTTCCACCCCCCACTTCCAGGACCCTAAACTCATGAACAGAACCTTGGGGAACCCAGTTCAGCCTTGGTGTGCTTCTCACCCCTCCCCCATATGCCCACATGCAGACCTGTCCAAGCTCCTTCCCTGAGCTCAGAGAAGCTTCAGTTAAAGCTGGCAGCCAAGGGTCCAGGTGTGTTGCCTCTGTCGTCTAATGCAAGGTTCTTAGAAATGCTATTCCATGTTTTCACAAATAACAGGAGCACCGAGGCAAGGACTTTTATTGCAATATGAACGCTGCCAATTCTACCTTTTAGGGCAACCAATCTATGGGATCAAATTCAGGAGAGAGGATGCAGGGTTGAGTTGCAGTCGTGAACTGCTGTTGCCTGGGTGGAGGAATATTCTGTAAAGACTTGACCTGGAAGCCGGAACAAGACCCTCCCAGAGCTCAGTGCTGGTAGAAATACAGATGGCAGTTCCACACATGGAAATGATTGATTGCTCACTGCACCTGGGCCTTGTGAAGTGTTGGGGAAAACTTTGCTCCCACTAGCACGAGTACTATATCTGAGACTACTGATGCTGGCTAATATTTAGAGTGTTTACTAGGTGCTATGCTAAGTGCTTTACACAAATTGTTACAATGAATGCTCAGAACAACTCTATGGTGTAGGTAGTCCATATATATATATATATATATATTTTTTTTTTTTTATTGAAGTATAGTTGATTTACAATATTATATTAGTTTCAGGTGTACAACATAGTGATTGAGTATTTTTACAGATTATGCTCCATTAAAAGTTATTACAAGATAATGGCTGTAATTCCCTGTGCTTTACAATAGATCCTTGTTGCTTATCTCGTTTATACACAGTAGTTGTATCTGTTACATATAAAGAAACTGAGGCTTAGAGAGGTTACCCTGCTGAAGGGTACCAGTGAAAGTAGGAGAGTAAGTGTCTCAAACTCAGGGAACCTGAGTCCAGAGCCAGTGATGCAACCGTGCCTCTCTACTGCCTCTGGCAAAGACACCTAGCACCACCTGCAGTATTTAGTTTCCGGGAGATTGGGGGAGAAGACCGGAAATTCTTATAGCACGCTCTGTAGGTGCTATCGTAGAGGTTGCTCCAAGGTCCGTGGGGGTTTTCATCAATTCATTCAACAAATACTTCTGGAGAGTAATGGGCTGCACGCTGTGGGTGTAAAGGTTATGGAAGTGAGCCTGAAGAATTTAAACTCTCTGTCAGTCCCAATGACACGGAGATTCTAATGCAGGCATGGAAGGCAGATATTAATGAAAGAATCATGCAAATTGATGTGGATTTACCACTGAGTGGAGTGAGTGACTAACTTCCTGATGGGCTCAAGTAAGGCTTCAAAGAGGAGGACACCTTTGATCTGGTCCCAAGAATGAGGTGAGTTTGCTGGGTGGAGAGAGCCAGCTATCCGGGGCTCTGAGGTGTGGATGAGCAGGTGTTTAAGGATGAGGACAAGTCCCAGTGGGTCTGAATGGAGCACGGGACACATGGAGGTGACAGGCTGGAAAGCCAGGCTGGGATGAACTTGTAAAGGACCAGTTCGCCGGGTAAGGAGCCATGCGAGCTTTATCACACAGGGTGGTGTTGAGGACAGGGTGGGTCAATAAAGGGGCACCTTTTGAAGTTTGGGGAGGAGAAAGTTCCAAATGACTCTTCTACTTGAACTTGAGCTCCATTCGAAGACAAGACACAATTGTAAAGGAGGGTGGGGATTATGGTTGGAAGGAGCATTAGACATCAAGTAGTTTAACTCTCAAATTTTACAGAGAAGGATGTTGAAGTCTAGAAAGGAGAGTGATTTAACTGAGAACTAGGGACAATGATGAGCCTTCGCACATGTTTTCTGGTGGTCCATCCACTGTCTTTTCTAATTCACACGTTCATTCACTCATTCATGCATTCATCAAACACTTCCTGAACACCGACATGTCCCCCGCACATTTGAGTGTGGACTAACCTAGAGGTAGGAATTTCTGAATGATTGGAGTAGGTCCTAGGCCAGAGGGAAAGTGTTTTTGGTTATGCTCCGGGCTTATATTTCCCATTTTGGGGGGCTTCTATACGTGTATGTCCTGCCAGCACCTCAAAACTCAGCATCCCCAAATCAGACTCATTATCCTGACCCTCAAACTTAGTCAGCTTCCTCATTTTCTATTTCTATGGAAGGAGCCACCATTTTTCCAGTTCCCCAGTGTAAGACCTCAAGAGGTGGCACTTAGAACATGACACCAGATACTCATTTATGGATGGATAAAGAAGATGTGATATATATATATATATATATATATATATATATACACACACACACACAATGAAATACTACTCAGCCACAAAAAAGAATGAAATTTTGCCATTTGCAACAACATGGATGAACTTGGAGGGTATTATGCTAAGTGAAATAAATCAGACAGAGAAAGACAAATACTATATGATATCACTTATACATGGAATCTAAAAAATACAACAAACTAGTGAATATAACAAAAAAGAGGCAGACTCACAAATATAGAGAACAAATGATTGGTTATCAGTGGGAAGAGGGACGGGGGAAGGGGCAATATAGGTGTAAGGGATTAAGAGGTACAAATTATTATGTATAAAATAAGCTACAAGGATATATTGTAAAACATGGGGAATGTAGCCAATATTTTATAATAGATATAAATGGAGTATAACCTTTAAAAATTGTGAATCACTATATTGTACATCTGTAACTTATATAATATTGTACATCAACTATACTTCAATAAAAAATAAAATAATAAAAAAAGAATAGATGGTTGTTCTAAGGATGTACACATTGGATATAATTTGGTAACAATGGTTCAGCCACAGGAGGAAATGAGAACTAGGCTTGGAAGGAAGAGTTTATTATTCTCATGAGTCCTAGAGGGTTCATCACACACCACACAGGGCTACAGGGGAAGTTCCAGGTTTTGGTAAGGGGGCAGAAGACAGGAAGGAAGGGAAAGCCTGAGCCAGATATTTTATGGGGGTTTCCATGGGAAAGGCAAGGGAGGGCAGAGTAAAGCTTTGGGGATTATCTAGTTTGAATAATTCTAGCTGGCTATAGGCCACAGGGGTGGTCTCCAGTTGCCTGGTACTTGGCCCTGGGGTGATTTAAGGCAGGGGAAATATTGGTTTGGTGTGTCAGATAAGGAAGAGTTGGAGGGTTTAGACTCATGAGAAAGACATGCTCCCAACGAGAGTTCTTTATAATCTCTAAGAATTGGCTACCCCTGGGAGAGGCAGTCTCTCCTTTGCCAGCAAGCACTTTAAGATGTCAAAACCTCATAAAATACAGAAAAAAAATCCATGATTAATCCAATATTAATCTATGATGAATAAAAGGTTCTTCCTTTCCCCTTATTGCTCACACTCAATGTCTGGTCAATTATTACCCTCTGATCTCACAGTATCAGCTGTTGACAGTCATTTTAGAACATACCTCCTTCTCTGCAGAGTGAATGGTGTGTGTCTGAAAGAGATCCGGCCAGGTGGAAAAGGCTTGGGTTGCATTGACCCCACACTGGCTCTTTAAGGTGTTACCTCTGCCTTTTCTCTCCAGCCCTTCTGCCCTCAGATTATGTTCCTCTTTCAGTGTTCCTCAACCATCTTCAGAATCCAGTGCCAAGGCCTTCCTGGAAGTTCCTGGTATTTGGGATCCTCTGCACTCTGACCCCCACTGCCCATCCAGGCCCATCTCCCAGACCCCCTTTCCTCAAACAGCATTTATTGCCAAGCCTGCCCCCTAAAAAGTCTTCTGCTGACTGTATTCAGCGGTTCAAATGCTGTCCTTAGATACCCTGTTTACATTCCCACAGTTTATCCTAATCCCCTAAGCAGAAATAAATAGCCCCATTCCCTGCACTCCCGTGGTGTTGTTGGTTTGTCTGTTGTGATCAAATTGTCTTCTATTTTGTGATGATTACCTTGGGATGGGGTGATATAGGCTGGGGAAACTTCCCCTTTCATTGCTGCTTCTAGTACCCTAAGTCCCTTTCCATACTGGGGGCCAGCTGGAGCTGGTAGTGTGTCTAGACGGGGTGCCCCAAGCCTGAACCAAGACTCACGTGGGTCCCAGTCCTTTGGGGACACTCTTTGACACTCTATCCCCTGCATGGGCTTGAAGCAATATCCTGAGTGCTCCAGAACTCACATACTTATGGGGCTGTCCCAGGGCCCTGTGGGCTGGGCTCCAGGAGGAACACCTGGTGAGTGTATCTCTCCCACTGGCCAGCAGGGTGTTTCTGTTTTGAAATGGCATGATTTGGGCCACGGACTTTGGGTAACTCTCTCTCATGTCAGAGGATGAGTTTTGGGCTCTGATCTTCTTGTGGTCCACCAGCAAACTGTAGGCATAAGCTATGTGTGTGGGCTTGTGCACTGATTCTTGCCTGAACATGTCCTGCCTGCAGGACTACCTCTGACCTACAGCACCCGAGGGTGATGGGGGTGGTGGCAGGTGTCTCTCCCACTGAGCACCCCTGCTGCTGGCACCCAAAGTGTCCTTCCATGCCCTCTGTGTCATGTGTCCGATGAGCAACGGACATTCCTTGTGTGAAGGAGGCCTCTTTTCTCACTCCTCCTGTGGCCCCTTGCCTATCCTTACCCCAGATGGTAATATAGGAGGGCAGGTGTGCCATAAACACTCAAATAGATCAAGAAATCACATAAGAGGAATTCAGTAATTATAGCTTCAAAAGTTCAAGAGAAGGTAAACTTGGGAGATGCGTTGTTTTGCATTGATGCTCTAAAACTCAAAATGGTAAATCTCACATGATAACACAAAATGAGCTAACATTTACATTTTCCTGTATGCTCTGGGTAGACTTGCCTTTGTGATCATTACCAATGAAGCACTGCAGCAGCTTTGAGAGTTTTTGGAAGCCAGTGTTCAGGGCACCGTGTGTATGATGTAACCAGCATTAAATACACGATTTTAGCGACCTGCAGAGGCAAGAAAATCTTAATTCTTTCAATGCAAACAGGTTTCAAAGAACCAGAGCATTGTGAGTAAATAACAACATTTCTATATTTTTCTTAAGGTGGGAGATATAAAATCAGCCAGGAATAGCACATTTTAGCATAAAGAACATGAGGAACTGGTTTCTAGACCTGAAAAGGAAGAGATGCCGTCTGGACTTTATAAAGAATCTTTTCTTTTTTAACTTTATTTTTCTAGAGCACTTTTAGATTTATAATAAAATAAAGAAGGAGGCACAGAGATTCCCTATATACCCCCTGCCCCCACCCCACACTCATAGCTCCCCCATTATCAAGATCTGCCAGCCTGAGCTTACCACAGGGCAAACCTGGCCACCCCTGCTTGTTTGCATATATTCTCTGGCTGCTTCTTGTGCTATAACAACAGAGTTGAGTGGTAACAGCAGAGACCATATGGTCCACAAGGCTGAAAAAAAATGTTTATTATCTGGCCCCTGTCCTAAATCTTCATTGATAAATCACGCTAACTCACATGAATCCATGGATTATTTTTTAACTCTCTATTTTGGAATAGTCTCAGACTTACAAGGAAAAAGCACATGCATAGTAGTGACAACTCTCATATATTCATCACACAGAAACCCCTTTCAAGTTTCTCCAATCATCCCAACAACGTCCTTTACAACAAAAGGATTCAGTCCAGGGTCTCACATTGTACCCAGCTGCCATGTCTTGCCTGTTTCCTTCCATCTGGAACAGTTCCTCAGTTTGTCCTTCACTTTCATGACTGAGCTTTTTTTTTTTTTTCCTTTTTTTTGCTTTTATTTTGAAATGATTATGGTCCCAGGGAGTTTCAAATATAGTACAGAAATGGCCCATGTACCCTTTGCCCAGTTTCTTCCTCTATCAGTCAGGGTTCTCCAGAGAACCAGAACAAATGGTGTGTGTGTATGTATATGTATATAAAGAGATTAATTAAAAGGAATTGGCTTACGTGATTTTGGAGGCTGGTGAATCCACAGTCTGACCTATGGGCTGGCAGGCTCGAGGCCCAGGAGAGCTGATGGTATGGATAAAATCCAAAGGCAGTCTACTGGAGAATTCCCTCTTGTTCCAAGGAGGCTGACCTTTGTATTCTATTCAGGTCTTCAACTGATTGGATGAGACCCACACACATCGTGGAGGGCAATCTGCTTACTCAAAGTTCACTCATTTAAATGTTAATCTGATTCAAAAGCACTCTCCAAATTGACACAAAAAATTAACCTTCATAACTCCCATGGTAACCAATTACATAGCTGTAGTAAAATATTAAATCAGGAAATTGACATTGGATCCATGGATTTATAGTACATTTTAAAATCAAAATTTTTTATGCAGACAAAACTCCACATAAAAACACAGGGTAATCCTGTTTACAATTTACAAAGTTGGCTTCAGGAGCAGTAGGGGTTCAATGGCAGTAACTTTGAGGCTGCCCCTGGGTGGGTGAGTTCCAGGTCCCCCACTCTTGATAGGGTTGTTGCTCTTTTAGCTGTGTTACTCTCAACTTTCACTTGAGGAAAGTCTTCACTGCTAAAACTGTTTGGATTTCATTGCTCGAGGCCACTTTTAGGCCATCCCTGCTTATATACCTCTTGCCAAAATTTGCTCCCGACCTGCTTCTTATTCTTGCCTCTTGCTCCAAGCACTTGCTTCAGCCTCTTGACTTTGACACCTGTCTCTGACCTCCCACAAGGTTTGATCTTTCTCACATGCATTTTAGCATCTCAGGCCTTGGCCACCTGGATTTTTCCCCCCTTTCCAGCCTCCTCCGACCTCCAGGTGTTCTGCTATCTTAGATGAGATCTTTCTGTTCTATTAGCCAGAGAGAGCCCCATTCCCTACTTTGGCCATTGAGCACCCTTCTTGAGAAGTAAGTTGTTAGGTCAAATGTCCTCACTTCTTTATTGAAAAGTACTTCATAAGAAATATCTACAAGAGATTTCAGATATGCTTACACGTGATAAGACCATAACCATAGTGGGACAGTTTAATAAACCATGTTCAGTCTTTGATCAAGTAGATCAAATAAAAGAATTTAGATGACTTGAATGATATATAAATAACTTTGTTTTAATAAGCATTATAAACTTTGTACTCAGAAGGTTTTTTTAATCATGCCTTTATTAAATAGGTTATGTATTGTTTGCTTTTAGCATCTATGATGATTTGATAGAGTTAACACGCAGTTTTTAATTAAAGTACTGGATACTTTAAAGCTTAAAAACCTTCACATTTCTAACTGTTTAGTCAAAGCCAAAAATAAAAACTCTGACTTCCCTAAGCAATGTGAGGATTTTGTTTCCCTTACCTCTCCTCACTTTCTACTCTTTGTTACGGTAATCTCGATTTATCTTTTTTCATCAACTTTATAACCACATTTAAAGCAAATTATTTACACCTATTTCTACTTAGTTTTGACGTTCATCACCAGGCTTTTTCAGTATCCCCCACCCCCTACAGCTTCCCTATTATTGATTCCACTGATCTGGAGAATGTTTTAAATGAATATATATATATATTTCTTAAATTTATTTGTTTATTTGGCTGCGTCGTGTCTCAGTTGCATCATGCAGGCTTAGTGCTCTGCGGCATGTGAGATCCTAAGTTCCCTGACCAGGGCTCAAACCCGCGTCCCCCGCACCGGAAGGCAGATTCCTAACCACCGGACCACCAGGGAAGGCCCCATGAATATTTTTTTTTTTATTGGAGTATAATTGCTTTACAATGGTGTGTTAGTTTTTGCTTCATAACAAAGTGAATCAGCCATACATACACATACGTTCCCATATCTCTTCCCTCCTGCATCTCCCTCCCTCCCACCCTCCCTATCCCACCCCTCTAGGTGGTCACAAAGCACCAAGCTGATCTCCCTGTGCTATGCGGCTGCTTCCCACTAGCTATCTATTTTACATTTGGTAGTGTACATATGTCCATGCCACTCTCTCACCCTGTCACATCTCACCCCTCCCCCTCCCCATATCCTCAAGTCCATTCTCTAGTAGGTCTGTGTCTTTATTCCCGTCTTGCCACTAGGTTCTTCAGTTCTTCATGACCTTTTTTTTTTTTTCCTTAGATTCCATATATATGTGTTAGCATACTGTATTTGTTTTTCTCTTTCTGACTTACTTCACTCTGTATGACAGACTCTAACTCCATCCACCTCATTACAAATACCTCCATTTCATTTCTTTTTATGGCTGAGTAATATTCCATTGTATATATGTGCCACATCTTCTTTATCCATTCATCAGATGATGTACACTTAGGTTGCTTCCATGTCCTGGCTATTGTAAATAGAGCTGCAATGAACATTTTGGTACATGACTCTTTTTGAACTATGGTTTTCTCAGGGTATATGCCCAGTAGTGGGATTGCTGGGTCATATGGTAGTTCTATTTTTAGTTTTTTAAGGAACCTCCATACTGTTCTCCATAGTGGCTGTATCAATTTACATTCCCACCAACAGTGCAAGAGTGTTCCCTTTTCTCCACACCCTCTCCAGCATTTATTGTTTCTAGATTTTTTGATGATGGCCATTCTGACTGGTGTGAGATGATACCTCATTGTAGTTTTGATTTGCATTTCTCTCATGATTAAGGATGTTGAGCATTCTTTCATGTGTCTGTTGGCCATCTGTATATCTTCTTTGGAGAAATGTCTATTTAGGTCTTCTGCCCATTTTTGGATTGGGTTGTTTGTTTTTTTGTTAATGAGCTGCATGAGCTGCTTGTAAATCTTGATTAATCCTTTGTCAGTTGCTTCATTTGCAAATATTTTCTCCCATTCTGAGGGTTGTGTTTTGGTCTTGTTTATGGTTTCCTTTGCTGTGCAAAAGCTTTTAAGTTTCATTAGGTCCCATTTGTTTATTTGTGTTTTTATTTCCATTTCTCTAGGGGCTGGGTCAAAAAGGATCTTGCTGTGATTTATGTCATAGAGTGTTCTGCCTATGTTTTCCTCTAAGAGTTTGATAGTGTCTGGCCTTACACTTAGGTCTTTAATCCATTCTGAGTTTATTTTTGTGTATGGTGTCAGGGAGTGTTCTAATATCACACTTTTACATGTAGCTGTCCAATTTTCCCAGCACCACTTATTGAAGAGGCTGTCTTTGCTCCACTGTATATGCTTGCCTCCTTTATCGAAGATAAGGTGACCATATGTGCATGGGTTTATCTCTGGGCTTTCTATCCTGTTCCATTGATCTATATCTCTGTTTTTGTGCCAGTACCAAACTGTCTTGATTACTGTAGCTTTGTAATATAGTCTGAAGTCAGGGAGCCTGATTCCTCCAGCTCCATTTTTCGTTCTCAAGATTGCTTTGGCTATTCGGGGTCTTTTGTGTCTTCATACAAATTGTGAAATTTTTTGTTCTAGTTCTGTGAAAAGTGCCATTGGTATTTTGATAGGGATTGCATTGAATCTGTAGATTGCTTTGGGTAGTAGAGTCATTTTCACAATGTTGATTCTTCCAGTCCAAGAACATGGTATATCTCTCCATCTATTTGTATCATCTTTAATTTCTTTCATCAGTGTCCTATAATTTTCTGCATACAGGTCTTTTGTCTCCTTAGGTAGGTTTATTCCTAGATATTTTATTCTTTTTGTTGCAATGGTAAACGGGAGTGTTTTCTTAATTTCACTTTCAGATTTTTCATCATTAGTATATAGGAATGCAAGAGATTTCTGTGCATTAATTTTGTATCCTGCTACTTTACCAAATTCATTGATTAGCTTTAGTAGTTTTCTGGTAGCATCTTTAGGATTGTCTATGTATAGTATCATGTCATCTGCAAACAGTGACAGATTTACTTCTTTTCCGATTTGGATTCCTTTTATTTCTTTGTCTTCTCTGATTGCTGTGGCTAACACTTCCAAAACTATGTTGAATAATAGTGGTGAGAGTGGGCAACCTTGTCTTGTTCCTGATCTTAGTGGAAATGGTTCCAGTTTTTCACCATTGAGGACAATGTTGGCTGTGGGTTTGTCATATATGGCCTTTATTATGATGAGGAAAGTTCCCTCTATGCCTACTTTCTGCAGGGCTTTTATCATAAATGGGTGTTGAATTTTGTCGAAAGCTTTCTCTGCATCTATTGAGATGATCATATGGTTTTTCTCCTTCAATTTGTTAATATGGTGTATCACATTGATTGATTTGCGTACATTGAAGAATCCTTGCATTCCTGGGATAAACCCCACTTGATCATGGTGTATGATCCTTTTAATGTGCTGTTGGATTCTGTTTGCTAGTATTTTGTTGAGGATTTTTGCATCTATGTTCATCAGTGATATTGGCCTGTAGTTTTCTTTCTTTGTGACATCTTTGTCTGGTTTTGGTATCAGGGTGATGGTGGCCTCGTAGAATGAGTTGGGGAGTGTTCCTCCCTCTGCAATATTTTGGAAGAGTTTGAGAAGGATAGGTGTTAGCTCGTCTCTAAATGTTTGATAGAATTCACCTGTGAAGCCATCTGGTCCTGGGCTTTTGTTTGTTGGAAGGTTTTTAATCACAGTTTCAATTTCAGTGCTTGTGATTGGTCTGTTCATATTTTCTATTTCTTCCTGGTTCAGTCTCGGCAGTTTGTGCATTTCTAAGAATCTGTCCATTTCTTCCAGGTTGTCCATTTTATTGGCATAGAGTTGCTTGTAGTAATCTCTCATGATCTTTTGTATTTCTGCAGTGTCAGTGGTTACTTCTCCTTTCTCATTTCTAATTCTATTGATCTGAGTCTTCTCCCTGTTTCTCTTGATGAGTCTGGCTAATGGTTTATCAATTTTGTTTATCTTCTCAAAGAACCAGCTTTTAGTTTCATTGATTTTTGCTATTGTTTCCTTCATTTCTTTTTCCTTTATTTCTGACCTGATCTTTATAATTTCTTTCTTTCTGCTGGCTTTGGGGTTTTTTTGTTCTTCTTTCTCTAATTGCTTTAGGTGCAAGGTTAGGTTGTTTATTCGAGATGTTTCCTGTTTCTTGCTGTAGGCTTTTATTGCTATAAACTTCCCTCTTAGCACTGCTTTTGCTGCATCCCATAGGTTTTGGGTCGTCGTGTCTCCATTGTCATTTGTTTCTAGGTATTTTTTGATTTCCCCTTTGATTTCTTCAGTGATCACTTCGTTATTAAGTAGTGTATTGTGTAGCCTCCATGTGTTTGTATTTTTTACAGATCTTTTCCTGTAATTGATATCTAGTCTCATAGCGTTGTGGTCGGAAAAGGTACTTGATACGATTTCAATTTTCTTAAATTTACCAAGGCTTGATTTGTGACCCAAGATATGATCTATCCTGGAGAATGTTCCATGAGCACTTGAGAAAAATGTGTATTCTGTTGTTTTTGGATGGAATGTCCTATAAATATCAATTAAGTCCATCTTGTTTAATGTATCATTTAAAGCTGGTGTTTCCTTATTTATTTTCATTTTGGATGATCTCTCCATTGGTGAAAGTGGGGTGTTAAAGTCCCCTACTATGATTGTGTTACTGTCGATTTCCCCTTTTATGGCTGTTAACATTTGCCTTATGTATTGAGGTGCTCCTATGTTGGGTGCGTAAATGTTTACAATTGTTATACCTTCCTCTTGGATCGATCCCTTGATCATTATATAGTGTCCTTCTTTGTCTCTTGTAATAGTCTTTATTTTCAAGTCTATTTTGTCTGATATGAGAATTGCTACTCCAGCTTTCTTTTGATTTCCATTTGCATGGAATATCTTTTTCCATCCCCTCACTTTCAGTCTGTATGTGTCTCTAGGTCTGAAGTGGGTCTCTTGTAGACAGCATATATATGGGTCTTGTTTTTGTATCCATTCAGCCAGTCTGTGTCTTTTGGTGGGAGCATTTAATCCATTTACTTTTAAGGTAATTATCGATATGTATGTTACTATTCCCATTTTCTTAAATGTTTCGGGTTTGTTATTGTAGGTGTTTTCCTTCTCTTGTGTTTCTTGCCTAGAGAAGTTCCTTTAGCATTTGTTGTAAAGCAGGTTTGGTGGTGCTGAACTCTCTCAGCTTTTGCTTGTCTGTAAAGGTTTTAATTTCTCCATCATATCTGAATGAGATCCTTGCTGGGTAGCGTAACCTTGGTTGTAGGTTTTTCTCCTTCATGACTTTAAGTATATCCTGCCACTCCCTTCTGGCTTGCAGAGTTTCTGCTGAAAGATCAGCTGTTAACCTTATGGGGATTCCCTTGTGTCTTATTTGTTGTTTTTCCCTTGCTGCTTTTAATATGTTTTCTTTATATTTAATTTTTGATAGTTTGATTAATATGTGTCTTGGCAAGTTTCTCCTTGGATTTATCCTGTATGGGACTCTCTGTGTTTCCAGGACTTGATTAACTATTTCCTTTCCCATATTAGGGAAGTTTTCAACTATAATCTCTTCAAATATTTTCTCAGTCCCTTTCTTTTTCTCTTCTTCTTCTGGGACCCCTATAATTCGAATGTTGGTGCGTTTAATATTGTCCCAGAGGTCTCTGAGACTGTCCTCAGTTCTTTTCATTCTTTTTTCTTTATTCTGCTCTGCAGTAGTTATTTCCACTATTTTATCTTCCAGGTCACTTATCCATTCTTCTGCCTCAGTTATTCTGCTATTGATCCCGTCTAGAGTAGTTTTAATTTCATTTATTGTGTTTTTCATCATTGCTTGGGTCCTCTTTAGTTCTTCTACGTCCTTGTTAAATGTTTCTTGCATTTTGTCTATTCTATTTCCAAGATTTTGGATCATCTTTACTATCATTATTCTGAATTCTTTTTCAGGTAGACTGCTTATTTCCTCTTCATTTGTTAGGTCTGGTGTGTTTTGACCCTGCTCCTTCACCTGCTGTGTGTTTTTTTGTCTTCTCATTTTGCTTATCTTACTGTGTTTGGGGTCTCCTTTTCACAGGCTGCAGGTTCGTAGTTCCCGTTGTTTTTGGTATCTGTCCCCAGTGGCTAAGGTTCGTTCAGCGGGTTGTGTAGGCTTCCTGGTGGAGGGGACTAGTGCCTGTGTTCTGGTGAACGAGGTTGGGTCTTGTCTTTCTGGTGGGCACGTCCACGTCTGGTGGTGTGTTTTGGGGTGTCTGTGGCCTCATTATGATTTTAGGCAGCCTCTCTGCTAATGGATGGGGCTGTGTTCCTGTCTTGCTAGTTGTTTGGCATAGGGTGTCCAGCACTGTAGCTTGCTGGTCATTGAGTGATGCTGGGTCTTGATGTTGAGATGGCGATCTCTGAGAGATTTTCGCCTTTTGGTATTACGTGGAGCTGGGAGGTCTCTTGTGGACCAGTGTTCTGAAGTTGGCTCTCCCACCTCAGAGGCACAGCCCTGATGCCTGGCTGGAGCACCAAGAGCCACACAGCTCCACACAGCTCAGAATAAAAGGGAGAAAAAAATAGAAAGAAAGAAAGAGGATAAAATAAAATAAAATAGAACTATTGTAATAAAAAATAAGAGAAAATATTAAGAATAAATTTATTAAGAAAAAAATGTTTTTTTAATTTTTAAAAATAGATTTATTAATTTTTTATAATAAAAAATAAGAAAAAATTTATTAAGAAAATTTTTTTTTAATTTTTAAAAATAAAAAATATGAAAAACTTATGAAAAAATTTTAATTTCTAAAAATAGAAAATAGGGAAAAAATTATTAAGAAAACATTTAATAGGAAAAAAAAATTTTTAAGTAAAAAAAGAGAAAAACAAAAAAAAAAAAACAAAAAAAAAAACGGATGGACCTAACCCTAGGACTAATGGTATAAGCAAAGCTATACAGACAAAATCTCCCCCAGAAGCTTACACATATACACTCACAAAAAAAGGAAAAGGGGAAAACTTAATATATCCTGCTCCCAAAGTCCACCTCCTGAATTTGGGATGATTCGTTGTCTATTCAGGTATTCAACAGATGCAGGCACATCAAGTTGTTTGTGGAGCTTTAATCCACTGCTTCTGAGGCTGCTGGGAGAGATTTCCCTTTCTCTTCTTTGTTCGCACAGCTCCCGGGGTTCAGCTTTGGACCTGGCCCCGCCTCTGCGTGTAGGTCGCCTGAGGGCGTCTGTTCCCCGCCCAGACAGGACGGGGTTAAAGGAGCAGCTGCTTCCGGGGCTCTGGCTCACTCAGGCCGGGGGGAGGGAGGGGTACGGAGGAGGCGGGGCGAGCCTGCGGCGTCAGAGGCGTCGTGATGTTGCAGCAGCCTGAGGCGCGCCCGTGCGTTCTCCCGGGTAAGTTGTCCCTGGATCACGGGACCCTGGCAGTGGCGGGCTGCACCGGCTCCCGGGAGGGGCGGTGTGGAGAGTGACCTGTGCTCGCACACAGGCTTCTTGGTGGCGGCAGCAGCAGCCTTAGCGTCTCCTGCCCGTCTCTGGGGTCCCCGCTGATAGCCACGGCTCGCACCCATCTCTGGAGTTCGTTTAGGCGGCGCTCTGAATCCCCTCTCCTTGCGCGCCGCGAAACAAAGAGGTAAGAAAAAGTCTCTTGCGTCTTCGGCAGCTGCAGACTTTTTCCCGGACTCCCTCCCGGCTAGCACCGAAGCTGGAGCCTCAGCTCCCAGCCCCGCCCACCCCGGCGGCTGAGCAGACAAGCCTCTCGGGCTGGTGAGTGCTGCTCGGCGCCGAGCCTCTGTGCGGGAATCTCTCCGCTTTGCCCTCCGCACCCCTGTGGCTGCGCTCTCCTCCGTGGCTCCGAAGTTTCTCCCCTCTGCTACCCGCAGTCTCTGCCTGCGAAGGGGCTTCCTAGTGTGTGGAAACCTTTCCTCCTTCACGGCTCCCTCCCACTGGTGCAGGTCCCATCCGTATTCTTTTGTCTCTGTTATTTCTTTTTTCTTTTGCCCTACCCAAGTACGTGGGGATTTTCTTGCCTTTTGGGAGGTCTGACGTCTTCTGCCAGCGTTCAGTGGGTGTTCTGTAGGAGCAGTTCCACGTGTAGATGTATTTCTACTGTATCTGTGGGAAGGAAGGTGATCTCCACGTCTTACTCTTCCGCCATCTTGCCGATTCCCCCCCATGAATATTTTTAAGAAGGAGAACTCAAGTATATTTTCTCAACCTACACTATTTAAAGACTGATGTCTTTGTGTATAAAATAATTAGGTCACATCCTTTTTACTCTATAGATTTTGTTCTTTCTGGTTAGAGATTTTTATCAGTTCTATCCTTTAAAGACTGATTGATTTTCTATAGTAATGAATCTAATGTTGAATGTAACTTAGTTATTGTGTTTCATCATCAATGTCTCATTTTTTGTCTAAAGTTGGCAAAGCACTCCCAAATTTTTATTTCAAACATCGAAAAGGTATTTTCTTTAATTTTCTTCTGTTTCTTATAGTTAATCTACTTCGTAAAAAGGATTCTTCTCTGACAACTGAGCACTTTGCTCTCCTGTGTTGCAGAATGTTTTTGAAGGTTTCATATTCACTCAATGATTCACTTAACAAGTATGTATTGAGTGTTACTTGCCAGACACTGTTCTAGGCACTAGAAACACATCAGTTCACAAAACAGACAAAATTCTTTGCCCTCATGGAGCTTATGTTCCAGTATCAGAGACTGACATCAAACAAAATTAAATGAAGTATGGAGTATGTTGAATAGTGATGAATGCTAAGGAGAAAAATAAAGCAGAGAAGAGCAATGGGAAGTGTTGGAGGATGTTGAAATTTTAGACAAAATGGCCAGAGAAGCTGGTGAGATTTGAATAAAGACGTGAAGGAATTGAAGGAGGGAATCATTGACTATCTAGAGAACAAAGTCTGAAAGACAGGCAAAAATACCTAGTGCAAAGACCTGGAGGCAGAAACTCGCCTGGCAAGTACTGAGAACATCAAGGATGTCAATGAGGCTGGAGCAGGAACAGCTAAGGGGAGAGTGGTAGGAACTGAGGTTAGTGATGCAGCAGGGGCAGATCATTGTAGTGGCTTGAATTCCATGGAAGGACATCATAATATGATGTCATCTGTCTGCTCCAAGTCTGAGCATGATGGATCACTACTGGAAGAGTTGAGAAGAGATATGGCATCATATATTGATAGTGCATTCTGGATAGTGTGTTGAGAATAGACTACAGTGGGGAAGGGCAGAAGTCAAGTTACCACACAGGCACATATTGCAATAATCTGGGAAACATTACAATGGCTTAGGCAGAAGGGGTAGCAGTAGAAAGTGTGAAGAACGGTCAGCTTTTAGACATATTTTGAAAGCAGAAAGGATTTTCTGACAGATTGGATGTGGTGTGTGAGATAAAGAGGGGTTAAGACTGACTCCAGGGTTTTGGGACTGAGCAGCTGAAGGGATGGAGTTGCTATGAACTAAAATGGAGGTGAGATGCAGCAGGAATGGGGAGCAAGATTCTGGAGTTCCATTTTCTACATATGAGTTTGCGATGCCTCTTAGACCCGCCCGTCCCCACAGTGGGATGATGAGAAAGCAGTCAGACATGTGAGTCTCGAGTTCAAGTGAAAGGTTTAGGCTGAGATGGACACTTGGGAATCAACCCATTGATGGTATTGGAAGCCACAAGACTGAATGAGATCAGTCTAGAGAGTGCAAGATAGTGACTGAGGATGGGGCATTTCAGTGCTTACAGGACAGATAACAAGTAAACGAGACTGAGGAGGAGAGGCAGAAGGACGGGAGGAAAACCAGGCAATTGCAGGGTTACAGACGCCAAGGAAAAAAGAACTGACACAAGAAGAGAACAATCAGCTGTACCAAAGGTCGCTGATGGGTCAATGATAGAGAACGGAGAATTTATCACTGGGTTTGGAAACTGAGAGGTCATTGGTGTCTCCAGGAAAGAACAGTTTCTGAGGAGGGATGGGAGTAAAAGCCTGACTGAAGTGGGTTCCAGAGAGAATGGGAGGAAATTTGAGAAGAAGTCAGCCCACTGTCTTAAGGGCTTTTTCTGTCAGAGGAAAAAGAGAAAAGAGGTGGTACCTCCAGTAGAGGTAAGGTCAGAGGAGGGTTTTCTCAATGGAAGATATAATGTGTTGTATGCTGCATTAGTCTTCTGTCACTATGTGGTGAATTACACACACTTAGCAACACGTGTAGTATCTCATGGTTTCTGAGGGTCAGCAATGCAGGCATGGCTCAGCTGGTGCCTCTGGCTCAGGGTTTCTCATGGGGCTGCCATCAAGGCATCACTGGGCTCCTTCCTTTCTGGAGCTCGAGGTCCCCTTCCAAGCTCATGTGGTTGTGGGCTGAATTCAGTTCCTTGCAGTTGTAGGACTGAGGTCCCTGTTTCCTTACTGTATGTCAGCTGGGGCCTCTCTCAGCAGCCAGGTGCCACCTGTGGCTCTTTGACCTGTGGCCCCTGAGAGTTCCCTCTCCCAACACAACAGGTCACTTCAAGGCCAGCAGGAGGACCTCTCAGCTTGGCGATCACCTAAATCCTTTTTTTATAATTAAAAAAAAATTTTAAATTGGAGTATAGTTGATTTACAATGTTGTGTTAGTTTCAGGTATACCGCAAAGTGAATCAGTTATAAATATAAATATATCTGTAACTGAAAGTGGAGTCCGGCTGCTCGCTGCTCAAAAGCCAATAAAAAAGCAAGGTTGGTGGAAAGGAAATTTTGCTTTATTTTGGATGCTGGCAACTGGGGAAGGGGGAGGGCTGACACCTGTCCAAAGGCTGACTCCCTTCTCCCGACAATCAGGGATCAAGAGCATTTATAGACAGAGGGAGGGGGCCACATGCAGAAACAGCACTGTCAGCTCTGAGAGTCATCTTGAAATTGGTCATCGGTGGTCTAACCAGTGTCATCTTGATGGTTTTAAGTACAATTAATCTTCAGTTCCAGGATCGGTTTGTTCCCATTTCCTTGAAGCCAGTTCTCAGAATTGTGGCAGCTTATGTCATGACTACAGTCTGGGCATCATGTGGTTGACTTCTTCCACCTGGTGGAGATTTCAGTATCTATAGGAGAGCTCACAGGATATGGCTCATAATATTATCTATAGCCCCTGAGAAGGAACTAAGGGTCCTTGATAATGCTTAAAGACTAAAATATTATTATTTGGTCTCCTTTGACTATTTTCCTTTGTTTCTGCATTTTCTCACTTCTCTGATTAAACTTATTCTTTGGCTAAAGTTTTTCTACGGACAAAAGACAGGCTGAGGACATGGTGGGGAGGGACCACAGGGTCCTGTTCTGTTTCATACTCACTCTTTTTTAGATTTTTTTCCCATATAGGTCATTTACTCAGCCATAAAAAAGAATGAAATAATGCCGAGACAGAGAAAGACAAATATCATATGATACCACTTATATGTGGAACCTTAAAAAAAATGGTACAAATGAACTTATTTACAAAACAGAAATAGAGTCACAGATGTAGAAAACAAACGTATGATTACCAGGGGGGAAAGGGAGAGGGAGGGATAAATCGGGAGATTGGGATTGACATATACACACTACTATATATAAAATGGAAAACTAATAAGGACCTACTATATAGCACCTAAGTCCTTTTTAAAGGGCTTCACTCTGATTAGGTCAGGCCCACTTATGATAACCTCCCTTTTGATTGACTCAAAGTCAACAGGAGCAGGGAGCTTAATTACGTCTTCAAGATCCTTTCACCTTTGCCAGATAACATAGTATAATCCAGGGAGTTACATTGCCCCCTTCCCCAACTTTGTCCTATTCTATGGGTTAGAATCAAGTCATAGGTTCTGCTTGCACTCACAGGGGTGGGATTACCCAAGAAAGTGACTCCCTGGATGAGTCACTCTAGGGTGTGTCTAACATAGATCTATGGGAATAATGCGGTAGAGAGGAAAAAATTTGATGATGTAAGAGAGAAAGGGGAAGAATGCTGGAGCAAGGCCAAGTTGGTGAGAAGGGACGGGCTTCAGCGCACAAGAAGAGGCATTAGGCTGAGCTCAGAATACAAACATCCATGGACAGAGTGCAGGAAGGGAGGCCAAGTGATTGGATGCCCGTAGCTGGATATGTGTGATGATGGAGCTTGGTGAAGGCCTCTCTTCTTTCTATTTCAACGTTCTCAGTGAGATAAGGGGCAAGGGCATTGGGTGAATATGAGGATGCAGGAGGAGGTGGTGGAGGTTTAGTTCAATATGTGTTCCTATGTCTTATCATACGGCTAATATATATTTCTATGTTTAGTATAATGCATTTATATCATCACTTTAATTTGTTCTGTACTCCCATCTTTATGGAGATGGGAAAGAGAATCTATAGAGTCAGTGTCAGAGGACATGGGGGCGGAATGGGTAGCCTAGAACTCTAGCATAGAGTGGCCAGAGGCCAGATGGGAACATTTCAGGTGAGGCTAAGGTGACCCATTCAGCTCTGGACCACAGGGAAAGTCAGAACCCAAACTGAAAGGAGGCTAGCGCTTCAGCATTGAGCAGAGAGGGGGTTGGTGGTCTCATCACTGTGGCTGGTGTTACTCATGTGTTGAGGGCACATTTAACAAGTGATTCAGACTCCGCGGCCACAGCTTAATAGACACTGCATGTTCAGTATTTTCATTTATAGCTCATCAGTGCAGGGCTTGTCCTGACTTATAAACTACATGGAACACCAGTATCACAATGCATTTTCTCCATAAAATTTCCCAGGTGATTAGTTTTATGGAGTTTTGCCATTTGGCACATCTTCTCTCCATTCCAAGCACTCCTGGGAATATCTGAACTCCCTAAAAAGAAATCTCACCACATAGCTTTATTTAGAAGTTAAATTCACGGAAAAACACTCCATAGTGGAAATATCAAGCATTACATGTAGAGTCCGTACAGAGAAACCAATTCCTGGCCAGCCCCAAGCTTAGAAATGCATTCATCTCATCCACAGCCAATGGTATTTTCTTTATCCGCCACCCCCCCACCCCAGGATGGCACATGAGACCTGGAGAGAGGCTTGCTTCTCTAGCTAAGCCATTCATCTTCCCAGCTTTTCTAGAATTCCATGCATCCACTGATTCTCATCCCTCCTGCCTCTAGACCCATTCTGGGCACATGCCCACCAGACCTGCCCTGACCCCAGTCTCTGAGGTAGCAGGAAAATCCTCTCAGAACTGCCATCTCTTCTCTCTGCAGAGTCAGCCTGGCATCCCCTGTGGTCTTTACTTTTCACCTTGGTACATCCTTGGATTGTGAAGCCCATGGGTCTGCAGTCCAGTCTGCTCTGTGCTTGAACTTGGTGCATCACTGCACTTACTTCGTGATAGGAGAAGAGTAAGTAACTTGTTTTCCTGGTGGCGGCTGTTTTGTTCCTCTGTTTCTCTATACCTTTCTGTGGCTCTCAAAAGCCACCTTTGGATCCTCTAGGGAGCCTCATAGCTAAGAAGGCCTTGTGTCACCCCCAGTGAGGAAGAGCGTGCCTGTGGACCTGCTGAGATGAACATCCTGCATGACACTGTCTGCACATGGCTGGCCAGTCACACACATCTGACAACACCCTCACCCCCAACCCCCTGGAGCTGATATCAGCTCTAAACGTATCAGAGTAGAGTTTCCTCTAAGGAAAACTGACATTTAGACAGCTGAGGGTTTCTTAGGTGGCTCTATTGGTTTTGCAAAGCCTAGTACACCTCCATTACTCTGGAATTATAACCTTTGGTATTGTGGTCAGTTCTTTGACTGTCAAAGAAGAAGGTGGTTTGATTTGCATAAGAAGCTCCAGGGTCCAGGGGGAGGGAAGAGATGGAAGCTCCTAATCCCTTCTCCCTGGGAGTTGGATCCAGAAAATACTATGGCATGCTGGAGGGTGTAGGAAGGGCCACACATGCCGTGCAATGAAACAGAATTAAGGAAAAGTGTGCCAAGCCTGGGGGCCTGGACCCATTGCAGGAGGAAGGATGTTTTGACACAGCATGTGGTTGATGGCCCCAACTTCTCCACAAAGTGATTGATTTATTCAACAAATATTGAATGAACATGTTTTGAATATTCCAGGCAGTGTGCTGGGCTTTGAGAGTATGTTGATGGATAAAGCCTATACGGCCTCTATCCTTGGAGTGTTTATAATGTGGGTGTGTTCAGAGAACCATTGCTAAGCATGAGTCCGAGGCTGGGATCCCATCTAGGGCTCTCCCATCACTTCGGTGGGGTCTGGATCCTCAGCGCACCATGGATTCACACCTTTTGCACTGTGCTGCATTACTCTACAACAGCGGCACCATGCGGCCGCTGGGAGTGGATGGTAGTGGACCAAGGATCCTTTCCAGATCCCTTTCATCAGAGAGGAAAGGGAGAAGCATTCCAGGCAGAGAGATCAGCTTGTGCAAAGGCCCTGCCTTATAGGAGGGAGGTGACCATAGACAATGAGTGAAGACAAGGCATTAGATGTGGGTCTTTGTCTTGAGGGCCATAATAAGAGCTGAGTTTGAACAGATGAGTCAGGCTGTGGGATGGAGAGTGGATTGAAGTGGTGAAAGGGTGGGTGTGGGGAGACCCTAGGGGGCTCTGCAGCAGCTCAGATTACAATATTGTGCCCACATTGTTAGATTATGTTCTCTAGCAGTAAGATAACATTGAGCAGGTGTCCCCACAATATGTATTTGCTTCTTTATTTCTAAAAAGTATACTGACATATAATGTGCCTTATAAAAAAATATATGCACATATATAATATACAGAAATTAATAATATTGACATAACAATGAAATAATACTTAAAATATTTTTGTTTATTTTGTTAATGGTTCAAAAATATGCTTGAATATGCTTCATAATATTTATTGAATCTTAGTGTATCATTTTGCAATATAGAAATTCAATTTTTAAATAGTTCATTTCAATCTTTAGTTTTATCGTCTGTCTATTGCTGGAAAAAACCATTTTGTAAATATATGTAGGTCAGAGTACAAGAAGGTCAAGTGTATGTCATTGGCTGCTTTTACATCCATGAAATATATGAAGGTTTTTGCTGAGATTTGGCTAATAAATTTCTATTTTCCTTGATGTCAAGTCAGTTGTTCTTGAAAACAAATCTGAAGGTTCTTCCTTTTTATACTTTTAACAAATGGATTAAAAAATTAAATACTTAATTTTAAAGACTTTAGACATAGTAGAATAGTCCATTTTCAACTTTGTAAAGTGTGTCTACATGATAAATTTTAGAAGTGAATCATTTATATCATTTTTGGCCATAAAACCATGTAATAATATTAACATTTCAAATACTCATTTCAAGATGCTCTTGCCTTAGCACAGGTTTCTTTGAAAAGAATCCTCTCACTCATTCCTAAAACATTAAACATTGAAGGAAGTTGATTCAGTGTTTTATGTTTGTGTTTTGAAACTATCTGCCAGGAGGCACATTATTAATAGCTACATGCTGTCATAAAAGATCAGGTAATTGAGAGCACCTGCATTTTTGTAAAGGAAAAATTAGTAATTACTAAGTTAGATGACCCTATGCATGTGGGTAGGTGTTAATCTCTGAGTGGTAAAAAAAAAAAGTACAAAATATTTTCACGGCCACGTCCCATCTTGTTAAGAAGAATTAGGAGGATTCTAGTACCAAATAAGAAAATACCATCATAAACCAAACAAGACCAGAGCATGTCAGGAGGATGAGAGAGATGGCATTGCCCTTCCTGCAGAGTCGTGCCCCCCCCGCTTCCTGTGGGACACTTTGGATTCTAAAGTGACACATAGTGCCGGTTTTGGAGATCCCCAAAGGTGGTGAGATGGGACAGTAGCTTAGGTGATAGCAATGGCAAGGGGCAAAGTGAATAAACCCAAGTGCTGTTTGGGGGTAACACTGACATCACTAGCTGATGGGTAGGATCTGGGGTGTGGGGGAAAGGCGGGTGTCAAGGGTGATTTCCACGTTTCTGGTTTGTACAATTCATGGGGCAGTGGCACCACTTCCTGAAAGAGGGAGCATAGGAGATCCAGTTTGCAAAGGAGGTCCTACATTTGAGTTGAGGCTTGTTTAGTGTGAGCTGCCTCTGAACTGTCCAGACACAGTTGCACGTGGAGGTCTGGTCTGGAACACAGGCCTCAGTATCCAGCCTCTGTGCTCAAGGTCTGTAGAACAGACCCTGCCATTGGGGTAAGCTTTCTCTGGCTCCTGCTTCTCCCTGGGTGGCTTACTCTTCCTAGATATTTTTCAGTCTTGGAGAGACAAAATACAGAAGAGAGGCCGGAAGGAATGCTTGTGGTCTAGGCAGAAGGAGTTCATCCCGTGGTCCAGCCCAAGTCACCAGGAGATGCACTGGACCTCGGTCCTCAAAGTTATAAAGTAGAGCTTGTCTTCTGCATATAGATTTCCCTTGTGAACTTCACAGTGACGGGTGCCCTTGATAGGGCATGAAGGGTAGTTCAGGTCCTGGGATCTTGACATCTGTCTGTGTAAGATGATCACCATATCTCCATATACACCTATGCCTCTCCTTGGTCCTCTGCCTATGTCTGTCACCCTATTGGAATGACTTGCATTTGGGGCAAGTCAGGCCGTTTCTCAATTGTGTGTGTGTGCACATGTGTGTACAGCACAGCTGTGTAGCCATGGGGTTAGGATGGCAGGATCTGGAGTCTAACAGCTGGATTGCTAACCCTGTTCCTCTTCTTTCTACCTATATTTTCTTGTTTAATTTACTTAACTTCTTTGTGCCTTGACTTCCTCATAGGCAAAATGGTGAAAATACCAAATCTACTACAGGAATCTTTGTACGTGCAAAATACTTACCATCATGCTTGACAGAAAATAACCACTCACTAAAGGTGTATGTGTCCAGCCACCCCCAGAATACATGATGTAAAGAGTCAATCTTTTTCTTCAAAGTCTGCCTTTCAAGGGCCTCTTTCCCATAAGCCTCCACGCCCCACCTCTCTTATAGTCTGTCTCCATAACAGAGTATTTTTATACCTTTATAAGCAAGAACATAGTTTCTCATCCAATGACATTTAGGGTAAAATTTACATTACTATTCTCTCACACTGCTGGAGAAAGTTTTCCTTCATGGATTTGTTCTTTCATCAATCATTTTTTTCCTTCTGTTATTCATCTGACCCCTACTACAGGCCAGATATTGTGTCTGGCAGAGGCTGTCAAGGAGCTCATAGTCTCATGGGACAAGTGGACTTGTTCAAACTAATTCCAGTTCAAGGGACAGGGCAGAGGACGTCCTGGGGACTCACAGTTACTGGACGTTGACAGTGACCCTGCCCCTGGGCTGTTGCTCACACCGAACCTGAAATAGTCTTTCTGCCAGGAAAGCCTGGGGAACCTGCTGGCTGGCTGGGAAATCAAAAGGCAATTGGCTGTATCAATTTTCATTCCCACCAACAGTGCAAGAGGGTTCCCTTTTCTCCACACCCTCTCCAGCATTTATTGTTTGTAGATATTTTGATGATGGCCATTCTGACTGGTGTGAGGTGACACCTCATTGTAGTTTTGATTTGCATTTCTCTAATGATTAGTGATGTTGAGCATCCTTTCATGTGTTTCTTGGCAATCTGTATATCTTCTTTGGAGAAATGTCTATTTAGGTCTTCTGCCCATTTTTGGATTGAGTTGTTTGTTTTCTTGATATTGAGCTGCATGAGCTACTTGTAAATTTTGGAGATTAGCCACTATGGAGAACAGTATGGAGGTTCTTTAAAAAACTAAGAATAGAACTACCATACGACCCAGCAATCCCACTACTGGGCATATACCCTTAGAAAACTATAATTCAAAAATAGTCATGCACCACAATGTTCATTGCAGCTCTATTTATAATAGCCAGGACATGGAAGCAACCTAAGTGTCCATTGACAGATGAATGGATAAAGAAGATGTGGCACATATATACAATGGAATGTTACTCAGCCATAAAAAGAAACGAAACTGAGTTATTTGTAGTGAGGTGGGTGGACCTAGAGACTGTCATACAGAGTGAAGTAAGTCAGAAAGAGAAAAACAAATACGGTATGCTAACACATATATATGGAATCTGAAAAAAAAAAAAAGGTTCTGAAGAACCTAGGGGCAGGACAGGAATAAAGACGCAGACGTAGAGAATGGTCTTGAGGACACGGGGAGGAGGAAGGGTAAGCTGGAACGAAGTGAGAGAGTGGCATGGACATATATACACTACCAAATGTAAAATAGATAGCTAATGGGAAGCAGCTGCATAGCACAGGGAGGTCAGTTCAGTGCTTTGTGACCACCTAGAGGGGTGGGATAGGGAGGATGGGAGGGAGACGCAAGAGGGAGGAGATATGGGGATGTATGTATATGTATAGCTGATTCACTTTGTTATAAAGCAGAAACTAACACACCGTTGTAAAGGAATTATACTCCATTAAAGATGTTTAAAAAAAAAGGCAATTGGAAATGTGGGATCTTTCTGTGGGAACTAGAGAGGGGACAGAGGTGGATGGAGTAGCACAGATGTACCCTGAATCCTGGACACAGCCCTTATTTGATGCTTTTCTGGTGGTTGAAATTGAATTTTTATGGACTGGTCACTGCCTGCCCTTTTGTGGACTGGTCACTGGTCCTGTCCTGGGTGACACAGCCTTCGTCCTAGCATGGAGATTCACCTATAGTTCGCAATTATCTCAACTTTGCTTGCATTGTTCTTTTCTAGACTGCTCAGTAGCCCCTCCCTCAACCAGGCGACTCATGTCAGCATCTCCTGCCTGGTCTGCCCATCCTGCTCTGGCCAGGGGCTTCTTCTCCATGCTCCCATAGCACCGGGAGCAGGTCTTTATCACAACACTTATCAACCTCAGTTGAAATGTTGATCTTCTCATCTGTCTGCTTGAAGAGCCCCTGAGCTTCTTGAAGGAAAAGAATCTGTCTTATTCACGAAGCCCCAGAATAAATGTTAGAATGAATGAAGGCACTATTCATTGCCTTCAAGGCTTCTATTCTTGTTGACACTGAGGAACGCAACAGGTTTGAGCAGGGGTATGCAGTCATCGGAGGAAGTGCAGGGCCACCACTGCCAGGCATGCCCAGAGCTCACCAACCAAGCTTCTTTAATGCAGACATGCCCGGGGACCAATCTTAAGGAGAGGAACCATTCCCTCCACCCTCCGGCCTTCTCTTGTCTTCTGGTGGCAAACACAGATGGGTATTGTGCTTCAGACATGCACTGTCCCCTTGACCTTTCCCTTGGCCTCTTCCTGACTCTCTAGCCCAGCTGCATTAAGTCATCTCACTGCATTCAGCTCAACTTGATTGACTGAAGCTTTCAAAGGCAATTACTTTTATCTAAAATTTGAAGACCCCACTTTGGTAACAATTTTTTTTTTTAAAGCTTCTTTCTTTCTTTCTTTCTTTCTTTCTTTCTTTCTTTCTTTCTTTCTTTCTTTCTTTCTTTCTTTCTTTCTTTCTTTCTTTCTTTCTTTCTTTCTTTCTTTCTTTATTTTTGGCTGTGTTGGATCTTCGTTTCTATGCGAGGGCTTTCTCTAGTTGTGGCAAGCGGGGGCCACTCTTCATCGCGGTGCGCGGGCCTCTCACTGTCGCGGCCTCTCTTGTTGCGGAGCAACAAGCTTCAGACGCGCAGGCTCAGTAGTTGTGGCTCACGGACCTAGTTGCTCCGCGGCATGTGGGATCTTCCCAGACCAGGGCTCGAACCCATGTCGCCGGCATTGGCAGGCAGATTCTCAACCACTGCGCCACCAGGGAAGCCCCTGGTAACAATTTTTATCCCAGTTGTGTGTTTTCAAAGCTATTAACTGTACCTTGTCCTCAAAATAGGGCTGAACCCTTACTTGGGGGTCAAATGCTTCTTGGGGGTAGGTCCAGCTCTGGGAGGGCAGTAGGTCCCTTCCACTCCTATCTGAGCTTGAAGTGCAGTAGGCACACGCTCCCAGCCCTTCTGCTGGCCCACCCAAGCCTTGGCCTCCTAGGGGTGGGTGTTGGCACTGGCTTATTAGGGAACCCTCTGCAGTTGGCTGAGCCCCTCATGGTCTGGACTTTTGTCAGGTACCAAAGTATAGTTCTGATCATTGGAAGTGCCCACATTTCAAAGAAAAAGATCCAATTTCACCCCTGATGGCCTGCAAATCAGCTGTGTCTATAGATGGCTGCTGTGCCTGGAGAGAATGGAAACTAAGAGGTTGATAGATAAAGAACAGATATTGGGAGGAGCACAGAGGGTATGACGCAAGTAGACCCATTTGTAGTGGACTGAATTATTGGTCCTGCTTCTTCTCTCACTTCATCCCATCACACTCTTTGCCATGTACCTGAAGTCTGCCCACTCCCATTAGATGTGCAGTGAATTTCCCACCTCTTGACATTGAGTGAAGCTCATGATTTGCTTTGGGCAGAGGAATGTGGCTAGAAGTGCCAGTGTGCCAGTTCTGAGCCTAGCTAAGAAGCTAATGATAATAATTACAATTGCTAAGACTCATGGCTTGAAGATTAGAGATGCAGCTCTTTAACTCAGGCTAGACTTTTTCTGGCTGATTCCCTGGGCAGCTAAGGAAGTGCTAGAGGCTTATTCTCAACATCTCACAAAGCTTACTTTTATCCCTTCCTCGCTTCCCTTCCCTTCCTTCCCCCTTCCTTCATATATTCAACAGCATTTATGAATCTGGAGGTACCCATTTCTAAAACAGGCATTGTGGAGAAGGATGCAAAAACCAGTGCATTGCAGCTAAAACTATCTCAGGATTATTTTCCATTCCCTACCCTCATCCCCAGTTAGCAGTAATCTGGTGCCCAAGGCTTGCATTTCTTTTCCTCTGTGGAGGGCCAAATTCAATAAAGCACCCAGTTTCCACATCAGAAACATGGGGACCCCTCTTCCTCCCATTCCACCCAAACTGAGTAATAGAGAGCCTAGCTGGTGGCAATATTCATATCAAACTCAAATCCCAGCCTGGGAAAAAAATACAGAATGCTGGAGAAGGACAAAACACATGTGACACACTGAAGAAGATGAAGAATAAATTGCCTGAGACATGAAAGGAAGGGAATTGCATATATTGTAACCTAATCTTATATGAATAAGGCAGACGTGGCTGGTTTAATAGGCTCTGGAAAACTGAAGGGACCCAAAGGGAGAAAGTACTGGTAACAAATGAGATGCAGATTTTGGAAGAGAAGCAGGCAGTTCCTTATTCCTAGTGAAAGCTACAAGATGGGGTGTTTTTTAATTAGGCTGAAATTGGAGAGGCCTCGCCCAGGCTGAGTAGAAGGGGCAACAGAGGGGCCATTCAAGATCTTGGCACCAGAGTGAGAGTAACAAGGCTGCAAATGTGAACGGGCCAAAGTCAGACCCCAGCAGGGTCTGGCTAAGCCAGACCTCAGCCTCATGTGTAGGGAAAGAGCCAAGGTCAGGTACTGATATGGTCGGCCTGTAGCTGCCAAGTCTACGGAGCTGCCAGAAGCAGAGATGGGTGGGGACTGACAATGGAGAGCTGGAGTCTGAGCTGGAGGACATCCTGAGAATGCAAGCTGAGTGAATTCAGAACTGTGTGTCTGTTGGGTTTGGGCAGATTCTCAGGGGCAGACTCTGCTGACGGCTGGTTCTGATGGGTGGGTTTTTAGAAGGCCTCGAGGCTAAACTCGAGGCCTGGGCAACAACGTCCCTGCAGGTCTGAAGGCCTTGGCCTTGAGCACATCCAGGTATAACTGTCACAGTTTGCCACACGGGGAGATGAGCTTTTATACAATTAAAACAACTGGAGAGCAGTGACAAGGTGAGGCTGGGACGTGTGCAAGCTGGTGGTTTACACTGTTCATTTCAGAGCCAGGAAATCCAGGCAAAAGCAGCAGAAGGAAATAGATCTTGAGACAGAACATTATGGCAGCAAATATGGTGTGGATTGGGAGTGGGGGGAGAGAAGGCAGGGAGGCTGGTGAGCAGACATTTGAGTCTTGGATGGGGAGGCCTCTGGCCACAGCAGGAGAGAAGCATCATATCATCATGGTTGAGAGCACGGGCTTGGGGGACAGCTTTACCTGAGAATCCCGGCTCCGCTACCTGTGGCTCTGTGACCTCGGGAAAGTTATTTAAACTACTCTTGCCTCAGTTTCCCTCTCTGTAACATGAGGTTTGGGATGAGATTTAAATCAGTCAATCTTTACAAAATGCTCAGGATACTGCCTGGTACATAGTAAACCTTGCATATGTGTTAAGTAAAGGATATAATAAAATTGGAAAAGAAAAAAGAAGATGCAAGCGCTCATCCCCTGTTAGATGGTGCAGAGGAAATGGAGACGATGAGGCATGGGGTGTGGGGCGTGATAGATTGGAGGAGGCAGGGGCTCTCCCCAAAGAGCTGTCACACAAGCCCGGGGCTTCCCAGGCAGGGCCGTGGAAAACCTCCAGATGTCACAATAAAGTCCGTGATGCAGTGTGTGAGCTGTAACGTTGTGAAGTGTTTTCTTTCCTTTGTGCCAAATTTTGAGCAGAAAGCAGAGGATGGAAGAGCAGAGGCCATGGAGGCGAGAGATGTGGTGACCTCTCTATGGCCTTATAGGTTTACAGATGAGTCTTGGCCTAAAACCAACCAACCCACCCAGTCACCAACCAGCTAACCTACCGGCCAGTCAATCAACCAGCCCACCAACCAACCAACCAATCAAACAGCCAATGAGGTATCGATTTTAACTGCAGGCCACTGGAGATGTGAGCTTGGATTAAGAGAGAGGGGTCTAACATGGACAGGCAGGCTTTCCCAGTGGCCACCGCTGTTTCTCTGGAATTTGGATCCAGGCCTTGGAGCTCCTGCTCCCCCCAGGCAACACCATTTCCCAGGCCGAAGCCTCTCCCTTCCTCCTCCTTTCTCCAGCTTCTCCACCTGTGCCTCCGCCTGCTCTAAGCTGCTCTGCAGCCCCAGCAGAGAACAGAAGCCCACGGGTACCAGGGAGCTGGGGAGACTGCCTCTCCTTCCTAATGACTTTCTCTTGCCAGCCATGCTGCTGTTAGGAGTAGTCGTGAGGCTGCAGGAAATCGGCCTTCAAAAGCAAAACTCCCAACAGTGGATTCTGCTTTCTGGAAGTGCATTAAATGAGCAGCTGTGTGAAAGGGTGAAGAGGAGAGAGAGGGGAAGTGAGAGAGGGAAGAAGCCACGGCAGAGGTTGGGCTGGGATGGCAGGGAGCATGGGAAACTTTCCAATAGTTATGATCACAATGAACAGTGATAATAAAATTAACACTCTCCCCCAAGGCCTGGGCTATATCTGGGTGCATTGCCGTGTGGACATCAGCCAGCTGTTGAGGGGTTTGTAGAAGCTCCTGCTAAGCCAGGGCACTGGGCTTGAAGATGGCAAATTTCCCTCTGGACCTCACCACACTGGGCCCTGCTGTGGCTGTGGCCTCCCTCAGGGTGACCACCATCTGGCATTCCCCACCAATGCCCCCCTGCCCCCAGGACTGCTGCACAGCAACTCACATTCCCACCCTCCCTGCCATGGCCTCAAGAAGCTGAAGGGGACGGGGCTTTTAGGCATCCTCTGGGTAAAGGGCCAGTTGCCCCTTCCCTCCCTGATGGGCTCCAGGAATATGGAAAACATCCACAGTTGGAGCCAGGACAAAGGATGGAAAAGTGGGTTTTAAATCAAGACCAGTGCCACTTCTGGAGTTTGTTTTGGCCATTTGTTCCTACCTTTTCTGTCTTCATCCAAGGGCTCAGGAAATCTCTATTAGCTTCAGGGAGGCAGCTCAGTTTCCCCTGAATCTTAAGATACCTTCATGGTGAAGAATCACACCAGAAATACATGCCCAGGTTGGTGGGTACATCGGGGCAGAAGTGGACTTTCCAACATAGACAGCAAGGTTGAGAACAGTTGTGGGCTGTCTATAAGGAGTACAATAGGTGCAGACTCTAGCCTTGAAGACAGGAATTCCTTCCAGCTTCCTCCATGGGACTAGTTCTGGTCTAGAGACAGGAAACCTAGGCAGCCGTCTAGATTCTACCATCCACGATCTGGCTTATCTTGGAGAAACCAGCATACCTTTATGAGTCTTAAGTTTCCTTCTTTTTTTTTTTTTAAATTAATTAATTAATTAATTTATGGCTGTGTTGGGTCTTCATTTCTGTGCGAGGGCTTTCTCTAGTTGTGGCAAGCGGGGGCCACTCTTCATCGGGGTGCGCGGGCCTTTCACTATCACGGCCTCTCTTGTTGCGGAGCACAGGCTCCAGGCGCGCAGGCTCAGTAGTTGTGGCTCACGGGCCCAGTTGCTTTGGGGCATGTGGGATCTTCCCAGACCAGGGCTCGAACCCGTGTCCCCTGCATTGGCGGGCAGATTCTCAACCACTGCGCCACCAGGGAAGCCCCAAGTTTCCTTCTTTTAAAAATGGGGTTTGGTGGTGGTTAGAGGTCTTGGGGATAGGTTTTGGGTTTGTAGATCCCCTGCACTCTATGGAACATTCTGTGTATGTGATTTTACGTTTGTATATTTTTTTCTGGGGCAAAGGTCTATAACTTTCCTCAGGACCTCAAGTGGAGGTCCTTGGAGTAGGCATTTCTCTGTTGCCCTTGACAGCTAAAAATCCTCTCAGAGTCCACAGCTCAGGCATGTGACCATCCCAGACCATCTCTGCTGGGCTTTTCACCCACTTCTTCTAGGCCTATTATTACCTTGATTTTGGTTGGTGTTGGTTTTTGTTGTTTTCTCTTCCTTGCCATCTGGACCAAGGCTTATCTAGCTTTTCAATGGTTAGAGGAGTCCAATCTCCATATTCAAATCTGATCTGACATAAATTTTCATACCATTCAAGATGTGCAGACAGCCTGGGCAACATGGTTTAAATGTCCAAACCTTTACGTTTCCAGTAAATTCTCTTGCTGCTGGGAGTAGAGTCACGGAAATCGGTTGCTGGGTTCCCTGACTCTTGCTTTCTCTTTTGTTCTCATATCTTTTTTCCGTCTTCTAGATGAGCTTCCAGTCTCTTTAGGCACATGGAACATCAAATCTGGACAGCTTATTTCAGAGAGGAAGCATTTGTTCAGACCTGCCATATCCTACTTGTCCAAACCTTGTGGATGTGCTTTGGTTTTCTTAAGGCATTATGCATAATAATCCTTTTTATTTAGAGAAAGCTTTACATTTTTCAAGGGTTTTCACTTGATCACATGACAACCTTGTCACGTAGTTATCAGATGAGATGGCGCATATGAAAGCACCTTGTTCTGGGACAGGTGTAAGGTGGGGAGTGAAAGAGCATCATTTTACAAGCAATGACATGAAAGCACAGAGCAATTAGATGTGAGTTGGTAGAGCACGCCAGGGGCTTTAGAAATAGGCAGACTGGGGGCTGAATGCTAGTCTTTTTTTGACTAGATGTGTTATATTTGTCCTGGTGCTCAAACTCTCTGAGCCTCTGTTTCCCCATACAGGAATGAAATGATGACAGTAATGCTTAGATCCCAGGGATGTCTTGAGGATTAAAGGGAATTGTGAACACAGAACACGTAACACAGTGTCTGGCACACTGTGGCTCTCAGTACTTGGTACATTATTATTAGGGGAAGGTTAACACAGAGGTAGGCATACACCCACCTCCATTATAGAATTTTTGCATCTGCCTCTTGACTGTGAGTTGCTGAAAGATCCTAGAACAACAACACAGTCAGGTATGGAGGGAAAAGTAAAGCTCTGCTATCCTATTCCCAGCTCAATTTATAGATGGTAGTTTTATAGCCCAGAGTAGGAAAGTAGTTTTCCCCATGGCACACAGCTATTTAGAGGCAACGAGAGGGTGAAGACTCACTCTCTCTCACTGAGGGGTTTCCCAGGACGCAGGACTTTTAGAGCTAAACCTGGGACCATCCTGGGCAAACCAAAATAAGCTGGTCACCCAAAGCAGTGATGAGACAAGGTCTTGGCAACCTGTTTTCCAGCCAAACCAGCAGCCTTTTCACTTATGAAGCAAATGATCCATACAAGTGGATCTGTTCTCTAGTGCTTACTGTTCTGAAAATGTCCTCCCACTGATACGTCTGGTACCCTATGCTGTTCTTATGCTTCAGAGGATATGTGAGCTCTCTACTACTTTCTCCACTGGGTTTACCTCCGCATTTACCCCGATCCTTCTGAGCTCATAGTCACAGGTGAGCCTTGGCATGGTAGGGCCAGCATGTGACCCGAGACTGGAGAACAAGGACTGGGTAAGTGTGCATCTGTCTGCTGAGAGCCATAGTGCCTCTGGGATGGGATGCTAGGGGTACCCGCATCCAGGCCACAGGGAAAGGAGATAGAATAAGAAATGTTTGCGGGAGCTTGGGCTGACAGTAGGGAGAATGGGAAGCCAGCTAAAACTTGTTACTCGTCACCTGCCTCTTCTGGGATGAAGTCACTAGCCACTGCAGTCACTGACTTTCAACACACCCTGAAAGGAGTTCAGGACAGAGATTAGGAATGAGGCACTCTGTGCTCTGGGAGAAACTGGCAGAACAGGTCTTCAGATAGTTAGATATTTTCAGGAGAAGATTTTATGAACATAAATTCTTGCATCTTCTCATATCTAAAAAACACTAAAGTCATTAACGGAGACATCTGCTCCTCGTGACTAGCAGCAATTTTCTTGTGACTATCAGCAACTTCCTGCCAAAATGTGTGCTTGATTGCATGGATCTCCCTTCACCAAAATCACATATACACTGATCTGCCCCCCCGCCTCTTTGGAGCAGTTTCTCAGGGCTCTCTGAAATGCTGTCTCCTGGGCTATAGTCCTCATTTTGCCCCAAATAAAACTTAATTCACAACCCTCACGTTGTGCATTTTTTTCCCCCAGTCAACAGTGACATTGAGCCTAAAACAAAGCTGGGAGATGGATGCGGAAAAGAGTGGGGAGTTGAGATTGTTGGCATGAGGTTCCCTTTGTAAGTGACACGTCACACTTTCTGTTTGGATACATATAACCAACAAGGAACGTGTCTCCAGATTGTATAAAGAATTCCTCTAAATCAATGAGAAAGGGACAGATAATCCATTAGAACAAAATAGGCAGAAGCCTTAACAAAAGATATCCAGTCAGTAACGTAGGAAAAGATGCAAACCTTTAGGCGTTAGAGAAATGCAGATTAAAACCACGTACACTCATCACAGTGGCTAAAGTGAAACACCAAGTGCTGGTGAGACTGCTGAGCAACTGAAACTCTCATACTCTGATGGCGGGAAGATAAAGTGCTACAGACACTTTGGAAAACTGATTGGCATCATTAACTAAAGTTGACTATACAAATACCCTGTGAGCTATCAATTCTACTCCCAGGTGTGCACCAAAACAAAAATGCATACTCATGTGTCAAGACATAAGGAATGTTCTTAGTAACATTATTTACAGGAGCCCCAAACAGGAAATAACTCAAATGTCTATCAAAAGTTTGATGAATAAATAAATTGTGACATCGTTACACAACGGAATGCTACATAAAAACGAAAATGACTTCCCATATCTAACAACATGGATCAGACAAAGAAAAGTATATATTACCTCTATGATTCCATTTATATAAAGTACAAAAATAGGCAAAATTAATCCATGGTTTTAGAGATCAGGATGATGATATCTTTTGGAGACTTTTAGTCCTTTTTAGTGACTGAGAGGGAGTATGGGCAGAGCTTCTTGAAGTGTTGTCGTTCCCTAGATCTGGGTTGTTGCATGAGTGAGTTTATCTTGCAAAAATTTATTGAGATGAGCCCATATAATTTGAATATATTTCTGTATGTATATAATTCCGCAATAAATACGTTTATTTAAAAAATGGATGCAATGTTTCCTCCCTGTTCTGAGTCATTGTGCAGCTATGGGCAATACATCTGGGCCTTAGTTTCCCCAGGGCACTAATCCTTCTATCCAGAGTTATGTGGAAAGCAAGGTACTCTTACCTTCCCCTAGGGGTTCTATCCCATAAGCTGGAGAGCCACCAGAGCTAGCTGCCTTCCTTCTCTGGGATGAAGGCTCCCATACACAGTTGGGTGATAGACCCCTCCAGCCACAGCACCCTATTACTTCCTCTCTAGAGAAATAAAACACATTTTCTATTTGTTCTGGGCCCCAAAGAGTACCGAGCCACTTGTTCTAGAACTTTAACAAATTGACTCATACCAATCTCCTCTCTTCCTCCAGCCATTCCCACTTCGTTTCAGGCCACTTAGTCCATTTTTTCCCCTTATGTCCTTGGTTCTCAAGACTGCCCACTTAGGCTGAGCCTTATCTGGTGACAAGTTGTCAGAACAGCTCAGGCCGTAGTTTTGTTGTGTGATTTAAGCCAAAAAGAAAATTTGACTAGGGGAATTAGATGGAGGTGATTGCAGCTAAAGTGCCTCTTACTGAAGCTTTTGGAAAACATAAATGTCATCGGTCTTCTCAAAGCCAGACACAGGAGAAAATAACGACTAAAGGTGGACCGGGATACATGCTGGGACTGCACAGACTTAGAATTAGCCCTCCTATTTGTTATTATATTTTTCCTTGTAAGTAGTGGGTGGAAGGGGGAGGAGAAGAAAGGGAAAATAGGAAGGGAGAGCAGGGTGCGGTGGAAACATGGGGAAAAATGCAGAGCCTGAGCAGTGTTTTTATTTTCTATGCCTCTTGAGCATGGGCAGCGTCCTGGTGACTCCCAAGCAACTGTGATGAGGGCGGCTGGGGGTTGACAGCATGACACTTGGCTGGGAATTGGAGTTGAGGACAGTGGACCAGGCTGGGCTGGCAGAGGAGACATGGACTCCCTGGCCCCTGTGCAGTCATCACAGCAGTTGGAGGTTGACTGGGTCATTCGATGTACCCTTGCTTCCGTGACCCCTTGGGAAGTGCACCCACATGAGAAGGACCAGCCCATCACTCAAAGAGCCCCTGAGAATCATCTGTATGTGAGACCAGCCGTGGAATACAAAGAATCCCATGATGCAGCCTTGTCCTGGAAGGGCAGGCTGTTGAGAATCCAGAAGTGGGACTCTGAGGAAGGGTTGGTGTTAGCTACAGACCTGTAACCAGAGCGAATTGCATATGTGGAAATGACGGGAAACTTGAAACTGACAAATCAGAGGTCGAGGGGCAAAGGAGAGGTAACGGGTGAGTTACTTAACCAGAAATCCAGTAGACATTGAGTTTGGAGCATCTATCCAGACAAGGCTCAGAGAACTCACCCTTTTGTGCAGCGTCCAGACTGGTGATGGTCAGCTCAGGTGAGGGCAGGCAGGAGGCAACAATTAGCCATACCTGAGGAGGTGGGAGTTCTGGGAAGGGAAGTCTAGCCATAGGTTCCAGGTCAGGCATAGTCCAAGGAATCAAGGAAAACTCAGTCCTGGCTTATAGGGAACAAAGTATTGAGCTTAAAGAGTAAAATCTGAAACCTGGTTTCTTAGGAGTAGAGGTCCAAGGTTAGAGGGGGCGGTCCAAAGATCTCTGGGGAAATGATCTATGGTTCTCACAGCTCATCTCCCTGAGGATATTAATTCCCTCTTCTGTAGGGAAGTGAGACTATATTTCAGGGTTGAGTAACTATAGCTCTAAAGTGAGCAGAATGTAGGGAGCCTAACAGCTCATTATGGAGGCATCTAGTCAGTCCACTCTAGTTGGAATAAGGTGCATTAGAGGTGAGTAGGCCAGACAATCAGAAGGCAGAGAACTGACTGCAGAGAAGAGAGGGATTGTTTAAGGCTGAGGTCATTGGTGACAGTTTTGTGGAAGAACTAAGACTCAGACTCAAAAGTTTTCATCTCCTCTAATTCTCAAGGATCAGGATCAGCCAGATGATAATATCTGGAGGCACCTTCATTATTTCCCATCAGCATTAAATTATACTAAGTTCCCCTTTTGAGGATTTTCTTTCCTTATTAGAAACCCCTGAGTTTGAACTAAATAATTTGTAGGATTGCTCCCCAGTTCTACCTCTTGTGACATGCCACCCTTGCCTGTCATCGATGTGCTTGAACACATTACTCATAGTCTTCTGTAATTCCTGGTTTAATATCTGCTTTCCCAGATCTCTGAAAGCAGGGAATTTGCCTCTATTTTTCATAGCGTATATATGTCATGAAGGAGGCACTCAATACATATTTATTGAATGAATGTATGAAGAGCGGCCAATATTCTTTGACACCTACCCATAGGTTTGACACATGGGGCCATCATGAGGGAGAGTCAGCTCCCTCCCCTCTCCCACTGTGACATTTCTTCCTCTGATGCTCATGGTTCCTGAGCTATGTTTCTTGGGGAAGATGATTTTTAAAGAAATTGATTCCCCATTTCAAGCATGGTAAATCCAGAGACAGATACCTAAGTCTGAGTTAGATGTCTGCAGAGGGCAATCTGATGTCAGTAAGATAGCCTATGTGACTTACATCCTCTTCCAGTGGCAGCGAGTACAGCTGGAATATGCTGGACGCTGTCCCTTATCCCAGCATCAGGCATATTGTCTCTGTCAGCAAAGGCAACAGCATCCCATAGTCACTGTGCAATTTTCTGGCCAGACCCACTGCATTCTCCAAGGCGGCATCCTACACGGGACATCCTCCTTGACTCCCAGCCCCTGGACCGGATTCCTCTGTTGTCCTGTAGCCTCACCCTTCTTAGAACTGAAGTCAAATCAAATTCCCAGGACCTCCCCTTCCATGGCCCACGTTTCTGACTGAGGGAAATGAGTCTGAGCTCAGGGACCTGATGTTCCCTCTCTACTTTGGCAGGTGTTCCAGGCCCCTGTCCTCCCCTGGGGAAATGTATTCAAGTCCTTTTTTCCCTTTCTTTTATAAATCACAGCCCCAAGGGTAGTGCTGTGGTAAGTGGATGGTCTGGGCTGCAGATCTCCAGAGCTGGCTGCCAGGCTGAGGCTCCCAGCTACTGACTAAAGCTGGCTGAAGACATTTCCCCAGACAGATGGAGACAAAGGAAGGTTGGCCAGGGGGCTGATCCTCTCAAGTACTTTATGTCAGAAAAGAAAAAAGGAGAGAAAAGAAAAGAAATGAAAAAGCTCTTGAGGCTCTAAATTGGCTTTGGAGAGTTCTGTAGCCCATCTTCACATCCAGCACCTGTGGTCACTGTACTTTGTGAATTTGTAATCTGCAGATGGCCGAGAGGCTGGGACAGAAGGACACGGGGACACTCTGACGTTGCTTCTGTCCTCCCACTGTTCTACCTTCCTTACATCTCATTCTCCAACCCTGCCTGTGCATTTCCTTCAAGGAGGATCTCAACTCTCCAGTCAAGCACCCCCTTGATCTTCACTTTCCAGTGATTTCCTGCCAGTTGACTCCTTCCTCCCCAGCTCACACCCTGCCCCATTCGTCATACATTATACATTTGCCACTGTGCTCCTCTTGCACCATTCCCTGCGGGCCCAGGCTGATCTTATCCCTTGGTATCTAATAAGACAGTGTGATGAGTTCCCATCACCTTCATTTATTCTTCACTCTGACCCCTGAGGTCAGTTCTATTCTTTTCATTGTCTAGATGAGCAAACTGAGAGAGAGGTACTAACTTTACAAAGTCAATCTGCTTTGAAACAACAGTCCGCGCTCTTTATCAACAAGTTGAATGCCCTTACTGTTACATAACAGCTGCCACAGGCCAGGGAGATGATACAGCTGGGAGATGTCATGAGCTTTCACTTAGAAGCAAAAATCAAAGGTTGTGCCCCAAGAAGCAATTTCCATCTCTGACTTAGTATTTTGAGGCACTCTCTCCCAGGCATCTCCTTGTCCTGTCCACTGGGCATTCCCCTTAGCCAGGGGTAACCGTGGGCCCCACCACCCCATTTGACCTTGGCTTAGCTGGGGGAGTTTGCTGTTGGATGGGGAAGGGGAGATGACCTGGCCAGCATGCACCTCAATTAGCAAATGCGTTTTAGTTGATGGATTCATTACAGCAGATTAATTGAAAACTGAGAGTGAGGCTGGATAGCACAGTTTAATTGCACCATTGGAAAAGGCAACCTCCTGGCCTGAGAGATGCAGGAAGCTCCTGAGGCTGCAGTCGAAACCCTGTTTTCTCCTCTTTAATCTGCTCTTGAATTCATGAACCTGAAGTTTTGCAAGCCCAGCAGAAAGGGGCTTCCTTTAATGCCTTTCTTCTCTAGCAGTCGGCCATTTAAACCAGGCCCCCTTTGCAAGTGGGCGCTGTTTGAGCCCAGCTTTCATTTCAGAGAGCCCATTTTCAATGGCCTCTGTGTTGGCATCGCACTGAACACTGTCAGTAATGAATTGTGTCATCACAGGCACCCTGTCCCCCAAGCGGAATGGTTGGCCTGTCCTCAGCATAGAATCGGAGGTGTTGAAAGGTTACATCAGAAAGAAAGTGCTTACATCAGAAAGAGCAAGGATGTTAGAACCAGACCAACTCAGGTTTGAATACAGCTCTGCTGCCTATAAACTGTGAGATCTTGCTTCTCACAGCATCAGTTCTTAATTGGAAATGGAGAAAAGAGTATGTACCTTTAGGATTATTCCAAAGAAGAAATGAGACAACTAATGTGAATTGCTCATTCCTCCAACTGGCATCTAATGGATCTCAGCAAAAGCCCCTTCTATTTCTCCTACTCTTTGGGGCCACAGCTAGGTTTGCAAATACATTGAACATTATTTTCCAACTCCAGTTACATTCTCCACCTCTCCTCTCTTGAGTTCTTCCTGATATTTTCCTGTCAATACACACGCTTCAAGTGCCTTAGGAACGTGGAGGCCAATTTGTGACAGCTTGATTCCATGACTTTGTTATTTGCGGTTAACTTTACCCTGTAATTTAAGAAATAGATTGATAAGAGGTGATAGCCTAGTTCCAGGGTCCTACAGCCTCAAATTGACAGGAGTGCACATTCCATAATACCTGAGGTGTTAATTACCTTATGTGAATTATCTCACTCCTTACCACGTTTTCAGAGGTACGTATTAGTTTAAGAAATGCTTAATCTTCTATAATAGATAAACTCTGATATGTCCATGACTTCATTTCTTGCAAAGGAAAATCCCTGTGTGGAGGGATTTTCCCTCCACTGTGTGGAGCCCAGGATCGGGAGGTTACTCTCTCTGCCCACAGGGACTTGGGCTGATGAGGATTTTGAGTCTTCGCACCAGGCTTCCCAGGTGGCCCTGGCTGTGGAAAGAGACTGTAGAAAAGGGAAGGGAGAGAAAGAGGGGTCACTGCCCGTGACAGGATGTTTTGCTTTTTTTTTTTTTGCCAGACACAGGCATCACTTCCCACATTCCTGTTTCTTTGGAAGGAACTGAGTCATGTGGCCACACCTACCTGCCAGGCGAGCTGGGAGAGTCTAACTATGTTCTCAGAAAGAAGGGGAACATCTCCGCCACAGGTAGGTATGAATGTCCCCATTTTACAAATGAGGAAATGAGTGGGCACACAAAGTAAACAGGGGAGCTAATTTCTCAGTTTGGGCCATAGTTTCATTTCTCTTCAACCTGCTTGGAATTATGTTTTTGAATTTCCAAGTATATACCAGAAATACATATTTTTACTAAACAAAAATCAAACTTGGGCAAAACTTGAACCCCAAAAGGATAATTACAGCAATTCGTCTCAAAATTGAGTATGTGTTAAAGAGCCAGGAGCTGCAAAAACCTTAGGATAAGCTTGGCACACCTGAATGGTTAATTTTTGGTTAATAGTAAGACATTTACTATTTGTTTGTATATGTATGTATGTGTGTTTTTTGTCTACTCTCATTAGGCTGTGAGTTCCTTGAATATTGCATCTAGCAATCTTGTTCTTAATAGTAGTGACTTAATGAAGATTTGTTCAGTTGAATTGATTTTAGCCTTTTGGTTATAATATATAAATGACCACTAAAAGGGCTATATAGTGCTACCAAGTTCTTTTAGCTTTATAATCTTTAGAGAGATCTCCACTCATAAATGATACCTATGAAATTCAACTGCTATACACTGCTCAACAGCAAAGCGGTAGGGCAAAATCTGGGTGGATGTAAGGATATGAAAGAGTGACATCGCCCTTTGCAAATTATGTTATATGTAATATCTAGTACCATCATTTAAAGAGCGAGTCAGCATTATTTTCAAGGTTTCCATTAATTTTCGTTACTTTCTGATATTTTGGGAGGGGTTTTTTCATTCTTGAATTGTTAATGCTGTGGTTTTCATTCATCTCTATAATTTAGTGCCATAACAAATGTTAGAAAATGGATATAGGAAAGAAAAATTCTCCCTTTCAATGGGGGAACTCTTTGTACCCACACCTAATACCTGTTTAACATTTTTCTTTTTTTTTTTTTGGAAGGCTCCCTAACATTTAGTTGTCTATAGGACTTCCTGTATACTAAAATATCTAGGCACTTCTGGCCTTTGATATTAATATAAACCTAAATAGCCAAATCAATTTAAAAATAAGATTAAAGTTTTCCAGCAATTTGAAAAAAAATAGTAAGGCATTAAAATTTTTCCATTGAAACAAATCCGGATATATACATAGTAGAATGCAAAATTTATATGAATATTTAAGATTAAAAATGGAACTTCAAATAAAAAACTGTCTTGTGGTGAGCCACTGCTGTGTCCTTGGACACCTAGGGGTTCAAGGTCACTCTTTTTAGTTTTAATGGTGGAAAAGTTTGAGATGGTTTAGAATTTTTTTAATGAAAAAAATTATGTGGCACATTTAAATGTAATTTCCTACTAACCCTTACTGTAACTTTTAAAAATAATCTGTATTATGTCTCGGAACTTGCCTCAAATTTTATTTTGGTTATCAATGTTCTACAAATTTCTGGAGCCCACCTTTATGAGTTTGAGCCACCATAGTCTTTTAAGCATAGCTCTCAACTGATAATTTGCCTTTTTCTTCAAGGGTAATGTCACTGTTTCTTCCCCAATCCAAGAAACATCCTGTCTTACTTCTCTAGTCAGGAGCTACTTTGAGCTTTCTCGTAGCTAAAAACCTCTTTCTAGTCCACTGGGAACAATAAAAACCTTGCATGCTTTTCTTACCGTATCAAGAGAACATCATTCCAACTCTTCTTATCTGCTTTCTATAGTGAGTTAACCAATTTAATCTGCATATAATGACTGGGACTAATTAATAGTTTTCCCACAGCTGGTTCCCTCTAGAAACATTTAGCAACTGCCTTCTAGTAGAAGCTGCCCTAGAAACAGAGTTCAACTTAGCAATATCTCTTTATAATAGAGCAGAGCGTTTTCATGTCAACTGGCTTTATCAGGAAAGGCAAGAATGGCTCACTGGTATCGTGGATCAAACAAACGCCTTTTACAAAACATCAGATAACTCAGATTATTATTAACATCAGTGTAACTCAGATATGATGGGGAAAGCCCCTTCACAGCTATTATTTATTTCTTTACTTTCCTCTTCATTTATTTATTTTATTCCATTTTACTTTTTCTTTCTCAACTTTTCCCTGACTCTCCACAAGTGACTCCACATCTGATAGTATCTCCACCAAATTGCTCTGTTTTTCCTTTTTCCTATTTTTAAACTCTCTATGGATCTTAGGCGCACAGAATTGGATTAATCATGTCCTTAGTACATCACTCTCATCACTGGAACATACAACTTTATTTAGTATTTTTAATAATGTAATGAGCATTTACAAAACCATCAATGCAAATGAAAGCTAGGACATAGACAGTAACCTATATCTAACCACATGGTTGCATTTCATCCCATCACATCTCTGGTTCCTCCCATCTGAGACAAACTTTATCCTGAATCCTGTATCCATCATTTTCTTGCTTTGCTTTTTAAATCGTTTTATTTCACCTGTATGTAGTCTTTAAAAGCCTATTTTGATTTTAGTTATTTTAGACTCTACAAAAATATCAAGATCTATGTAATTTGGGGGGGGGGTTACTTTTCCACTTAATATAAAAATGCTAAGATTTATGCATATCATTGCAAGTTTATTCACTTCTACTGCTTATCTATCTTGTGACCGTTTCACACTTGGTTCATTTATTCTCCCATTGATGAGCATTTGGGTAGTTTCAAGATTTTTTGCTATGAAGAACTGTGATCATTAGAATGTTCTTGTATACATCTCCTTTTGTACATGCTCAAAAATTTCTTTTAAGTATACATTAAGAGAGAAATTGCTGGGTCATATGATGTAAAAATGGTCAAATTTAGGAAATATCACCAAACTTTTATCCAAAATGATTGCATCAATTTATTGCATCAATCCCAGCCTGTCTTCTCCTATTCTTGGTTTTGTCAGATTTTTAAATGTTCTTGACAGTTAAATAACTATAAAACATAGTCTTAGTTTTCATTTCTATGATTAAAGGTATCTTCTTATGTTTCCTGGTCACATATTTCTTCTGTGAAATGTCTATTTGTGTTTGTCTATTTTTCTAATAGGTTGTTTGTACATTTCCTATTGATTTGAAAGTCTTTATAAATTTTATATGTTAATTATTTGTTGGAGCCATGTAATACAAATATATTCTGTCAATTTTAATTTTATTTGTACTTAAAGAATATTATAAAGAATAAAAGTTCTTTATTTTAACATGTTTAAATTTATCAATCTCACAATTTATTTAATTCCTTAAAAATATCTCTTAATAAAGTTTTAAAATTTTCCTCATAGAGTCTTTCATGTCTTTTGTTAGATACATTCTTAGATATTCTCTGATATTACTGTAAATAATGTCTTCTTTTTATATTTCTTAATGCAGTAAAGATAGATCTTATATCCAGCTACTTTGCTAAATTCTCATATTCTGGTAATTTATCTGTAGATTCTTTTAGATTGTCTATCAAAAAGACCATATCATCTATAAGTCCTTATGAGTCTAATTTATTTTTCTTGGTTTATTTTGCTGCTTAATATTTCCATTAAAGTCTGGAATGTAAGTGGTAATTGTAATTATTCTACAGTTATAGGAACGGCATAAGATCATACTTTCCTTAGATTTTAAAATAGATATTCTTCATGAGATAAGGAAGTTCCTGTTTATTACTAACTTAGTGAGAATTAAGAATGATTGTTGAGATTAAGATGGTGGAGTAAGAGGACATGGAACTCATCTCCCACTACCAACACATCAAAAACTACATCTATCAATACCTGTGGAACAATCATTAGAAAAATGCAAGTCAAAACTACAATGAGGTATCACCTCACACCCGTCAGAATGGCCATCATCAAAAAGTCTACAAATAACAAATGTTGGCAAGGATGTGGAAAAAAGGAACCATTGTACGCTGTTGATGGGAATGTAAATTGGTGCAGCTACTGTGGAAAGCAGTATGGAAGTTTCTCAAAAAACTAAAAATAGAACTATCATATGATCTGGCAATTCCACTCCTGGGTATAAATCTGAAGAAAATGAAAACAATAATTTGAAAAGATATGTGCATGCCAATGTTCATAGCAGCATTATTTACAATAGCCAAGATATGGAAGCAACCTAAGTGTCTATCAACAGATGAATGGATAAAGAAGATGTGATATATATGTATATTACTCAGGCATAGAAAAGAATAAAATTCTGCCATTTGCACCAACATGGATGTACCTAGAGAATATTATGCTTAGCAAAAAGTCAGACAAAGGCAAATACAAATATGTATATGCGGAATCTAAAAGACAATACAAATGAATGTATTTGTGTTGACTCAGACTCAGAAACAGACTCACAGATACAGAAAACAAACTAGTGGTTACCAAAGGGGAGAGGGAAGGGGGAAGGGGGAAGGGGGAAGGGGAAAATTAAGGATATGGGATTAACAGATACAAATTATTACGTATAAAATGGATGAGCAACAAGGATATATTGTATAGCAGAGGAAAGTATAGCCATTATCTTGTAATGACTTTTAATGGAGTATAATCTGTAAAATTATTGAATCACACTGCTGTATACCTGAAACTAACATAATACTGCAAATCAACTATACTTCAATAAAAAAGAATGGTTGTTGAATTTTATCAAAAATTTTCCCTAGATTTATTGAAAAATTTGTCTGGTTTTTCCTATTTATTTCTTAATATGGTGAATTATATTTCTTGATTTTCAAAGTAGTGAATCATTCTTCCATACCTGGGATAAAGCTAATTTGGTCAAGGTGTGTTTTTAATGTTTTTAGGTCAGATTTGCTAATATTTTAAAGAATATCTGCATGTATATTCAAAATAATTTTTTTTTTTTCCTTTCCTGGAACAACTTTGTGTGGTTTTAGTATTAGGGTTGCAGTTTTACTATTGGAGCCACATCAATAAGCTGGAGAATGTGCCCTCCTTTTCTATTTTCTAGAAGTAGTTGCGTAAAATTGGGATAGTCTATTACTTAAAAGTTTGGAAAAATAGCACCTGTAAAACCAGATCTGGTATTTTATTTGTGGGAAGATTTTAAAGCACAGCTTCAATTTCTTTATCCAGTTTATGGAACTTTTCAAAATTATTGACAAACAGTTGCTGATAGTATTATTTTATTATCACATTTTTTTTTTTTTTTGTCTGAAGGTTTTTTTTTCTGGATTGCCCCTTTTTTCATTCACAGTAGTTTTCATTTATGTTCCTTCTTCTCTTTTTGTTAGTATTCAGAGGTTTCTCACTTTTTATGTTTTTGTTTTTTCAAAGAATCAGCTTTGATTTGTTGATAAACTCTATTATATCTTTGTTTCCTATTTTGTTAGTTTCCTCTCCTATTTTTATTGTTTTGCTTTTATATATTACTTTTGGTTTATTCTTTTGTTCACTAAGATGAAAGAAAATTAACTCAGTAATTTGAGGCTTCGTTTTTTTTGCAATATAGGTGTTTACAGCAATAAATTTCTCTTGTAGCATTGCTTTTATTCATTATCAAATGTTTTCATTATCACTCAGTTCTGAAAATTTTAAAATTTTATGATTTCTTCTTTAACTCACAAGCTAAGCACAGTGCAGTTTTAGATTTTCAAATTGTGGGAATTTATATTTATTTTTTTATTATAAATATTTAACTTAAAAGAGCTATGGCCAGAAATCATGGTCTATATGATACACAGTTTGAAATTTGTTGACAGTTTTCTTGTGTGACTAGTACATGATTAAATTCTGTAAATATTTCACATAAGCTTGAAAAATGCATATTATATACTTGTTGGATACTGAAATCTATATATGTTCCTGAAGTCAAGTTGACTAATTTTGTTGTTCATATTATCTTTATCCTTGATAGTTTTTCTCTACTTGACCTATCAATAACATAGAGAGGAGTGTTGAAATTTCCTACTATAATGGTGATTTATCAAATTTTCTCAGCTGTTCTATCATTTTTCCTCTATGCATGTTAAGGTTATTTTATTAGATGAATATATTCTTTTAAAATTACTATATATTTTTGGTGAATCAAAACTGTTATCATTATGAAGTGGCTCTCTTTATCCCTAATAACATTTTTTTTTTCTGTTAGTCTAGCTTAAGTCATTTTAAAATATCTATATCATCTTTCTTTGGCTAGAATTTTCCTGATACACTATTTTCCATCCTTTTATTTTCAGCTTCTTTTTCTGTAAGATCTAGTTTTTCTCTTTTAGGACACCATATACCAGAATTTTAAAAAATCAAAATGTCAGTTTTTGTCTAATAATTGTCTAAAATATATTTTAATTACTCATATATTTGGGCCAATTTATAATATTTTAATACATTATTTCAATTTTTCCAGTATTCTTCTTATGAAAGTTTTGATCACCTTACCTCATGAATTTCTTCCAAGATCTGGATTTATTTCTCATTTATTTAGATACTTTATTTTAAACTGTTTTCAGTGTGGGTATTTCTTTGGTAATTTATCTGAGACTTTGTATACCTAGGATATTTTTTGTTATGTCCTCATATTTGAAAAACAGTTTGACTCAATATACCATTCTAAATTTTATGTCTATTTGCTTAGTACTTTGAAATCACTACTCCATTATTATCTTGCATGTAGTGTTATTTTTAAAAATCTGATATTGATCAGATTCCTATTTCTTGGATGTTACTTGCTCTTTCTCTTTAAGATTTTATGACTTATCTTTTTAATATGTATTCTTAAATTTCTCTGTGGTGTGTTTGGATGTGGTTTTTCTTTATCTCCTTTCTTTGTCACTTTACCAGACTTTTTTTCTATCTGATAGATTAATCCCTTTTCAATCCAGAAAATATATCTCCACTATTCAAATATTTTCTTCTTTTTATTTATGTTTATCACCCTTTCTGGGATTTCTTTTTAATCTAAATGTCAGTAGTTTAAATTCTATCCCCATTTCTCTTAGCTTTTCTCTTATATTTCCTATCAGTCATTCTTTATTTTGAGAGATTTCCTCAATCTGGTCTTCCAAATCACAAATTCCTCTCTTAGTTGAATTCTTCCTGCTATTGCCTTTTGTGTTTATTTAACAACATTTACATATTTTATGCCAAATATTTCTGTTTTTAAATTTTCATATCTTATTTCTATTTCATGTGACTAACATCTTCTCTGATCTCTCTTCAGAAAAGTTGAATGAAACTTGGAACTAAGGCAAGGGCTAATTGCAAGGCCTTTCAATGTCATACTGGAGTAGAGTCTCGTCCCATTCGAGGAGTATCTAACTCTGTAGGAGAATGTACTTTTGACTTACTATTTATAACTGACTAGGGCTCATGCTGTGTGAAGCTTCAGGTTAAACTAAGATAGTTGATAAATACAAGCTAATTTCTGTCTGGTCGAAAAAGATAACCTGAGAGGTTATTATTATTTTTTTCCTTTTGCTCTATAAGACATTAGCCAGTTTTGTGTCTGATTTAGCAGTCATATTCCAGTCATATTTCTTCCAACAACTACACATAGCCAATCTCTCAACTTCTCATCTGAACCAACTTTACTACTCTGCTGGTTTTACTGAGCTAAAAAATCAGAGTTAAGATATGTCTTCATTGTAATCTGTGTGAGAGCCATAGTTTCAATTTTTTGAAAATTATTCTTTGCAACCTCTTTGAATGTTTTTAAAATTAATTTTGAATAATTGGTACTTTTCTCTTAATTATTCCACTTTTAGTGCACACAGTAACCCAACATATTGCTTTTTATGTGAAGTGGTGCTACCTCGCAAATGTCTTCTTATTTTGGCATGTGTGCCTCCCCTTGCCCCAAGATATTGATTATTTTGTCAGGCAAGGAGTATGGGAGGAGGCTAGGCCAGAATACCTTTGTGATCTCTTGGTAGAGATCCAGCCTTCCTACTGGTTTACCAGCTTGGAAGGAACCAGAATCAGCACTAGAATACCAAGGTGGTTTCTTGCTGCCCCACTGCCTTAATAGGCAGAAATTCTGGAGAAATCACCAGTCCCCCATGTCCTGGGAACTGGTTTCTTTTTCATGGTTCTGTGCTGTTTCTGCTGATCCTTTTACCTATGTTGCCCTTGTGAGACCTCCACTGTGCCCAGGTGTCCCCTGCTGGGGCTGCTGTCCCATAACTCTGGCTGTGGGAGTGAGGATACTGCTCTTCACTCGTCTTTGTCCCAAAGTGGTATAATCTCTGGCTTTAATTCTCTACACCACAGCTGTAGCAGGTTGAATGGTCATCCCCCACCCCCCGCCAAAAAGAATCAATGGAACATGTGAATGTGACTTTATTTGGAAAAGAGGTCTTTGAAAATGTAATTAAGTTAAAGATCTGAGGATGAGCTCATCCTAGATTATCCAATGACAAGTGTTCTTATAAGAAGTAGAAGAGGAGAAGATACAGACACAGAAGAGATTATTGAAGATAGAAACAGAGAGTGGAGGGATAGAGCCACAATCCAAGTAATGCCTGGAGCCAAGCAGAAAGATGGGAGGGAGGATTCTCCCTGAGCCTTTGTAAAAAGCACAGTCCTGTCAACACCTTGATCTCAGACTTCTGACCCCCTGAAGAGTAAAAAAATAAATTTTTGTAGTTTTAAGCTACCAAGTCTGCAGTAGTTTGTTCCAGCAGCCCTGGGAAACTAATTCAGATACCTGAGATCAGGCTGTAAACTTTAAGTATCTTTACTAAAAGTTAGGGGATCATAGAAGGGGAGACAAATGCAGAGAATAATTACAACTACTCTCCGTAATTAGGAGGGTAGGTCCAGAGGCACCCCGGGAAACTCCAGGACTGGGTCCACACCAGGGACTCTTCCTGCCTTATTGTGGCCAGGAGCAGCATTTTGAAGTTGTCAAGCTGTTCAAGAATGTTGGGACTGGCCCAATTAGCACTCCACTCCCCCACTAGAGAGAAGAGGAAGTTCTTTCCCTCACAGTTGCCTAAAGCTGGCTGCTTACATCCTTCTTCCCAGCTCCAGAATTAACATTTCTCTCTCCATGAAGAAGCCACTCCCATCTGCAGGCTCTGAGCTCGAATGCCATCAATCATCACATTCTTCAACATTATATTTCTCCAAGGCTGGGGATGCCAGTTCTGTCCAGGCCACTGTTTTCTTGTATGTTTCAAGGTCTGAAAAAAACAAACAAACAATCTCAGAATACATGTCACACAGGGTCGTCTTGTTACATTAAATTTATTTTAGATGCGTTAAGCTTGGGTTGCTGGTAGGGATAGAAGCTCTTCATGAAATTAGTTTTAGAAATGATCACAATGTTGTGAAATCAGTGCATATGGATGGAGACTGGGAAGGGATCTAAAACTTGCTAACAGTTTCATTAGGGTGGCAAGATTATATTAAAGTTACAGGTGACAATACGGGTGAGTTTTTTGCTCTTTAAAATATGTCTCAACGTTTCTTTCAGAGTACAAAATGTTATGTTTGCAGTATATAAGGACACTCGTAAAGTTTTTTTTTTATAAACATCTTTATTGGAGTATAATTGCTTTACAATGTTGTGTTAATTTCTGCTGTATAACAAAGTGAATCAGCTATATGTATACATATATCGCCATATCCCCTCCCTCTTGCGTCTCCCTCCCAACTTCCCATCCCATCCCTCTAGATGGTCACAAAGCACCGAGCTGAGCTCCCTGTGCTACGCAGCTGCTTCTCATTAGCTATCTATTTTACATTCGGTAGTGTATATATGTCCATGCCACTCTCTCACTTTGTCCCAGCCCTACATCTGTGTCTTTATTCCTGTCCTGCCCCTAGGTTCATCAGAAACTTTTTTTTTTTTTTTAGATTCCATATATATGTGTTAGCATACGATATATGTTTTTCTCTTTCTGACTTACTTCACTTTGTATGACAGACTCTAGGTCCATCCACCTCACTACAAATAGCTCAATTTAGTTTCTTTTTATGGCTGAGTAATATCTGATTGTATATATGTGCCACATCTTCTTTATCCATTCATCTGTCGATGGACACTTAGGTTGCTTCCATGTCCTGGCTATTGTAAATCGTGCTGCAATGAACATTGTGGTACATGACTCTTTCTGATTTATGATTTTCTCAAGGTATAAGCTCAGTAGTGAGATTGCAGGGTCGTATGATAGTTCTATTTTTCGTTTTTTAAGGAACCCCCATACTGTTCTCCATAGTGGCTGTATCAATTTACATTCCCAGCAACAGTGTAAGAAGGTTCCCTTTTCTCCACACCCTCTCCAGCATAAATTGTTTGTAGATTTTTTGATGATGGCCATGCTGACTGGTGTGAGGTGATACCTCATTGCAGTTTTGATTTGCATTTCTCTAATGATTAGTGATGTTGAGCATCCTTTCATGTGTTTGTTGGCAATCTGTATATCTTCTTTGGAGAAATGTCTATTTAGGTGTTCTGCCCATTTTTGGATTGGGTTGTTTGTTTTTTTGATATTGAGCTGCATGAGCTGCCTGTATATTTTGAGATTAATCCTTTGCCAGTTGCTTCGTTTGCAAATATTTTCTCTCATACTGAGGGTTTTCTTTTCGTATTCTTTATGGTTTCCTTTGCCGTGCAAAAGCTTTTAAGTTTCATTAGGTCCCATTTGTTAATTTTTGTTTTTATTTCCATTTCTCTAAGTGAAGAGAAAATTTTTGAGGTGGGTCAAAAAGGATCTTGCTGTGATTTATGTCATAGAGTGTTCTGCCTATGTTTTCCTCTAAGAGTTTTCTAGTGTCTGGCCTTACATTTAGGTCTTTAAACCATTTGGAGTATATTTTTGTGTATGGTGTTAGGGAGTGTTCTAATTTCATTCTTTTACATGTAGCTGTCCAGTTTTCCCAGCACCACTTATTGAAGAGGCTGTCTTTTTTCCATTGTATATTCTTGCCTCCTTTATCAAAGATAAGGTTACCATATGTGCATGGGTTTATCTCTGGGCTTTCTATCCTGCTCCATTGATCTATATTTCTGTTTTTGTGCCAGTACCATATTGTCTTGATTACTGTAGCTTTGTAGTATAGTCTGAAGTCAGGGAGCATGAGTCCTCCAGCTCCATTTTTCTTTCTCAAGATTGCTTTGGCTATTCGGGGTCTTTTGTGTTTCTATACAAATTGTGAAATTTTTTGTTCTAGTTCTGTGAAAAATGTCATTGGTATTTTGATAGGGATTGCATTGAATCTGTAGATTGCTTTGGGTGGTATAGTCATTTTCACAATGTTTATTCTTCCAATCCAAGAACATGGTATATCTCTCCATCTGTTTGTATCATCTTAAATTTCCTTCATCAGTGTCTTATTGTTTTCTGCATACAGGTTTTTTGTCTCCTTAGCTAGGTTTATTCTTAGGTATTTTATTCTTTTTGTTGCAATGGTAAATGGGAGTTTCCTTAATTTCTCTTTCAGATTTTTCATCAGTAGTGTATAGGAATATGAGAGATCTGTGCATTAATTTTATATCTTGCTACTTTACCAAATTCATTGATTAGCTCTAGTAGTTTTCTGGTAGCATCTTTAGGATTCTCTATGTATAGTATCATGTCACCTGCAAACCGTGACAGCTTTACTTCTTCTTTTCCAATTTGGGTTCCTTTTATTTCTTTTTCTTTTCTGATTTCTGTGGCTAAAACTTCCAAAACTATGTTGAATAATAGTGGTGAGAGTGGGCAGACTTGTCTTGCTCTTGATCTTAGTGGAAATGGTTTCCTTTGATCACCATTGAGAATAATGTTGGCTATGGGTTTGTCATATATGGCCTTTATTATGTTGAGGTAGGTTCACTCTGTGCCTACTTTCTGGAGAGTTTTTATCATAAATGGGTGTTGAATTTTGTCGATAGCTTTTTCTGCATCTATTGAGATGATCATATGGTTTTTCTCTTTCAATTTGTTAATATGGTGTATCACATTGATTGATTTGCGTGTACTGAAGAATCCTTGCAATCCTGGGATAAACCCCACTTGATTATGGTGTATGATCCTTTTCATGTGCTGTTAGATTCTGCTTGCTAGTATTTTGTTGAGGATTTTTGCATCTGTGTTTATTGCACAGATGTGTTTGCATCTGTGTTAATAATATTGGTCTGTAGTTTTCTTTTTTTGTGACAACTTTGACTGGTTTTGGTATCAGGGTGATATTGGCCTCGAAGAATGAGTTTGGGAGTGTTCCTTCTTCTGCTATATTTTGGAAGAGTTTGAGAAGGATAGGTGTTAGCTCTTCGCTAAATGTTTGATAGAATTCTCCAGTGAAGCCATTTGGTCTTGGGCTTTTGTTTGTTGGAAGATTTTATATCACAGTTTCACTTACAGTGCTTGTGATTGGTCTGTTTATATTTTCTATTTCTTCCTGGTTCAGTCTCGGAAGGTTGTGCTTTTCTAAGAATTTGTCCATTTCTTCCAGGTTGTCCCTTTTATTGGCATATAGTTGTTTGAAGTAATCTCTCATGGTCCTTTGTATTTCTGCAGTGTCAGTTGTGACTTCTCTGTTTTCATTTCTAATTCTATTGATTTGAGTCTTTGCCCCTTTTTTCTTGGTCAGTCTGGGTAGTGTTTGATCAATTTCGTGTATCTTCTCAAGGAACCAGCTTTTAGTTTTATTGATGTTTGTTATCATTTCCTTCATTTCTTTTTCGTTTATTTCTGGTCGGATCTTTATGATTACTTTCCTTCTGCTAACTTCGGGGTTTCTTTTGTTCTTCTTTCTCTAATTGCTTTAGGTGTAAGGTTAGGCTGTTTATATGAGATGTTTCTTGTGTCTTGAGGTAAGATTGTATTGCTATAAACTTCCCTCTTAGAACTGCTTTTGCTGCATCCCATAGTTTTTGGGTCGCCGTGTTTTTATTGTCATTTGTTTCTAGGTAGTTTTTGATTTCCTCTATGATATCTTCAGTGATCTCTTGGTTATTTAGTAGTGTATTGTGTAGCCTCCATGTGTTTGTATTTTTTATAGTTTTTTTCCTGTAATTTATATCTAGTCTCATAACGTTGTGGTCAGAAAAGACACTTGATATGATTTCAGTTTTGTTAAATTTACCAAGACTTGATTTGTGACCCAAGATATGATCTATCCTGGAGAATGTTCCATGAGCACTTGAAAAGAAAGTGTATTCTGTTGTTTTTGGATGGAATGTCCTATAAATATCAATTAAATTTATCTTTAATGTATCATTTAAAGCTTGTGTTTCCTTATTTATTTTTATTTTGGATGATCTGTCCATTGGTGAAAGTGGGGGGTTAAATTCCCCTACTATGATTTTGTTACTGTCGATTTCCCCTTTTATGGCTGTTAGCATTTGCCTTATGTATGGAGGTGCTCCTATGTTGGGTGCATAAATATTTACAATTGTTATATCTTCTTCTCGAATTGATCCCCTGATCATTATGTAGTGTCCTTCTTTGTCTCTTGTAATAATCTTTATTTTAAAGTCGACTTTGTATGATATGAGAATTGCTACTCCAGCTTTCTTTCGATTTCCATTTGCATGGAATATCTTTTTCCGTCCCCTCACTTTCAGTCTATATGTGTCCCTAGGTCTGAAGTGGGTGTCTTGTAGACAGCATATATCCAGGTCTTGTTTTTGTATCCATTCAGCCAGTCTATATCTTTTGGTTGGAGCATTTAGTCCATTTACATTTAAGGTAATTATGGATATGTATGTTCCTATTCCCATTTTCTTAATTGTTTTGGGTCCGTTATTGTAGGTCTCTTCCTTCTCTTGTGTTTCTTGCCTAGAGAAGTTCCTTTAGCATTTGTCGTAAAGCTGGTTTGGTGGTGCTGAATTCTCTTAGCTTTTGCTATTTCTGTAAAGGTTTTAATTTCTCTGTTGAATCTGAATGAGATCCTTGTTTGGTAGAGTCATCTTGTTTGTAGGTTTTTCTCTTTCATCACTTTAAATATGTCCTGCCACTCCCTTCTGGCTTGCAGAGTTTCTCCTGAATGATCAGCTGTTAACCTTATGGGCATTCCCTTGTATGTTATTTGTTGCTTTTCCCTTGCTGCTTTTAATATTTTTTCTTTGTATTTAATTTTTAATAGTTTAATTAATATGTGTCTTGGCGTATTTCCCCTTGGTTCTCTCCTGTACGGGATTCTCTGTGCTTCCTGTGCTTGATTGATTATTTCCTTTCCCATATTAGGGAAGTTTTCAACTATAATCTCTTCAAATATTTTCTCAGACCCTCTCTTTTTCTCTTCTTGTTGGACCCGTGTAATTCAAATGTTTGTGTGTTTAATGTTGTCCCAGAGGTCTGAGTGTGTCCTCAATTCTTTTCATTCTTTTTTCTTTATTTTGCTCTGTGGTAGTTTTTTCCAATATTTTATGTTCCAGGTCAATTATCTGTTCTTCTGCCTCAGTTATTCTACTATTGATTGCTTCTAGAGAATTTTTAATTTCATTTATTGTGTTGTTCATCATTGTTTGTTTGCTTTTAGTTTTTATAGGTCCTTGTTAAACGTTTCTTGTATTTTCTCCATTCTATTTCCAAGATTTTGAATCATCTTTACTATCATTACTTGAATTCTTATTCAGGTAGACTGCCTAGTTCCTCTTCATTTGTTTAATCTGGTGGGTTTTTACCTTGCTCCTTCATCTGTTGCTTATTTCTCTGTCTTCTCAATTTGCTTAACTTACTGTGCTTGGAGTTTCCTTTTCACAGGCTGCAAGTTCGTAGTTCCTGTTGTTTTTGGTGTCTGACCTCAGTGGGTAAGGTTGGTTCAATGGCTTGTGTAGGCATACTGGTGGATGGGACTGGTGCCTGTGTTCTGGTGGATCAGGCTGGATGTTGTCTCTCTGGTGAGCAGGACCACGTCTGGTGGTGTGTTTTGGGGTGTCTGTGAACTTATTATGATTTTAGGCAGCCTCTCTGCTAATGGGTGAGATTGTGTTCCTGTCTTGCTAGTTGTTTGTCATAGGGTGTCCAGCACTGTAGCTTGCTGGTTGTTGAGTGGAGCTGGGTCTTCTTGTTGAGATGTAGATCTCTGAGAGAGCTTTCGCTGTTTTATATTATGTGGGGCCAGGAGGTCTCAGGTGGATCAATGTCCTGAACTCACCCCTCCCACCTCAGAGGCTCAGGCCTAACACCAGCCAGAGCACCAGGACCCTGTCAGCCACACAGCTCAGAAGAAAAGGGAGAAAAAAACTATGAAAGAAAGAAAAATAAAATAAAATAAAATAAAAAAGTTATTAAAAGAGAAAATATATTATTAAAAATAAAAAAATAAAAAGTAATAAAAAAATGAAGAAAGAAAGAGAGCAGCCAAACCATAAAACAAATCCACTGATGATAAGAAGCACTAAAATGTATAGTAAAAAAACAAAAACAAAAAAGGAAGAGAGCAACCAAATTAATATACAAATCTACTAATGATAATAAGCTCTAAATACTAAACTAAGATAAACATAAAACCAGAAACAGATTAGATGCAGAAAGCAAGTCCCAAGTCTACGGTTGCTCCCAAAGTCCACTGCCTAAATTTTGGGATGATTCGTTGTCTCTTCAGGGATTCCACAGATGCAGGTACATCAGTTTGATTGTGGAGATTTAATCCACTGCTCCTGAGGCTGCAAGGAGAGATTTCCCTTTCTCTTCTTTGTTTGCACTGCTCCTGGGTTTCAGCTTTGGATTTAGCCCCGCCTCTGCGTGTAGGTCACCTGAGGGCATCTGTTCTTCGCTCAGACAGGACAGGGCTAAAGTAGCAGCTGATTGGGGGCTCTGGCTCAGTCAGGCCAGGAGGAGGGAAGGTACAGGAGGATGTGGGGAGAGCCTGTGGCAGCAGAGGCCTGCATAACATTGCAACAGCCTGAGGCGCGCCGTGCGTTCTCCCGGGTAAGTTGTCCCTGGATCACGGGACCCTGGCAGTGGTGGGCTGCACAGGCTCCCGGGAGGTGAGGTGTGGAGAGTGACCTGAGCTCGCACACAGGCTTCTTGGTGGCTGCAGCAGCAGCTTTAGCATTTCATGCCCGTCTCTGGTATCTGTGCTGATAGCCATGGCTTGCACCCATCTCTGGAGCTCCTTTGGGCGGTGCTCTGAATCCCCTCTCCTCCCACACCCTGATAAAATGGTCTCTTGCCTCTTAGACAGGTCCAGACTTTCCCCCAGACTCCCTCTGGCTAGCTGTGGTGCACTACTCCCTTTCAGGCTGTGTTCATACAGCCAACCCCAGTCCTCTCCCTGGGATCTGACCTCTGAAGCCCGAGCCTCAGCTCCCAGCCCCCACCCGCCCCAGTGGGTGAGCAGACAAGCCTCTCAGGCTGGTGAGTGCTGGTTGGCACCGATCCTCTGTGTGGGAATCTCTCCGCTTTGCCCTCTGCACCCCTGTTGCTGCGCTCTCCTCTGTGGCTCTGAAGCTTCCCGCCTGCCCACCCCCGTCTCTGCCAGTGAAGGGGCTTCCTAGTGTGTGGAAACTTTTCCTCCTTCACAGCTCCCTCTCAGATGTTCAAGTCCCATCCCTATTCTTTTGTCTCTGTTTTTCCTTTTTTCTTTTGCCCTGCCCAGGAACCTGGGGATTTTCTTGCCTTTTGGGAAGTCTGACGTCTTCTGCCAGCATTCAGTAGGTGTTCCGTAGGAGTTGTTCCACATGTAGATGTATTTTCTGATGTATTTGTGGGGAGGAATGTGATCTCCACGTCTTACTCCTCCGCCATCTTGAAGGTCCCCCTCATAAAGTTTGATGCTGCAAAAGAAAGAATATATTCCTTTGCCTATCCGTCATCACTCTGGGGGCAAAAATGATACCAGTTGGCTAGGGACCAATTTATCTGCTGAGAGAAACTCTTACAGTTTATGTTCATTTCAAATAGATGTAGATTTACTGGGGAGGAGGAATGTTTCCTTTTCTTATTAGCAGAGAGGAGACATTTTTCCTCATCTTATTAAGGAATATGAATCGTGAGGCATCACCCAGAGTGGGTAAGATGAGAGCAGGAATAAGAGTGAAGGGGAGAGAAAGAGAGAGAGAACCAGGTCAAGGGTGGGACGATAGAGACTTACAACAAGAGGAGAGCAGAGGAGCCAGACGGAGCATCAAGGCGACCCCAGCTGGGCCAAGGCAAAGGACTCCTGCTGGCAGGGAACCGCCAAGATGAGTTAGTAGATTCTGGATGAGTAGAAACATTTGCCTGGGCTGCTTTCTCCTTCTGGAGTGTACTCCACCACCTGTGGGCATCCAGAGGGTCCTTTAAAGCTGACCCTAAAGGACAGCTTTTCTATAAAGTCTGTATTGATCATTCCATCCCCCATCAGGTACTCAGTTTTCAAGTTTCATAAACATTTATTATATTCAGACTTACGCTTGCCTTCCCGCTTGCCTTAGCCTCTCTCCTTTCCAACCCTCCCCATGTCCCCCCAGGTTACTTCATAGGATTCTTTTTTCTTTTAATTGGAGTATAATTGCTTTACAAAGTTGTGTTAGTTTCTGCTGTACAACGAAGTGAATCAGCTATATGTATACATATATCCCCTCCCTCTTGGACCTCCCTCCCATCCCCCGCCCCATCCTGCCCATCTAGGTCATCACAGAGTGCAGAGCTGAGCTCCCTATATAGCAGGTTCCTACTAGCTATCTATTTTACACATGGTAGGAGGGTGGGATGGATTGGGAGATTAGGTTTGACATCATAGGATTCTTATGGGCAGTAAATGTGTACATTTTTGGTGTCTACATTGTGTCCTCCACAGTGTCAAGAAACATATGTTTATGTAAACTAATTTGAAGCCCAGTGACGAAATGGAGGTTAGATTGTCTTGCGATAGAAACAGAAATCAGTGAAAAGAATATCAGATGATGATTCTCTCCTCAGTTTTCAAACATTAGTTTTAATGTATATCTTTTAAAAATTAGTTACAATTTCCACAAGGCTGTATATTTTAAAAAAAAAACCACCCAAACTGAAAAGTCATACTACTCCCTGTTATCCATGTCTTGTCAAAATCTGACTGTTTATAACACATAGCCACGGTCTCATCACCATGTGGGTGGGTTGCATTGTAACCACAGGCAAAACAAGGGTGGGTCGAATGATTACCAAATGTTTAAACTGTCTCGTGTTGTGTTGGCTGTTTATATTGCTTAAGGTTCCTTTGAACTCAAAGGGCTCAAGATTCTGTGAAGATTATTACTTAGATAATAGTAATAACTAACATTTATTATTGCTACCTCAGTGGCAGACTCTCTTTTAAATGCTTTGTGTCTTTTCATTAGTTTACCTTTAATAATCTTATGAGGAAACTCAGGCATAAGGAAGTTAAATACATAGTAACTGTGAGAGCCCAGATCCCAACCTGTGAAATTCCCTCCAGAATCCACTCTCTTCCAGATAATGCCCTATGTCCCTCATACCTTGCTTCTTTCCAAAAATGTTTTGAAGTATACGACTTTTAATTATAAAAGGCAATGATGAAAATGGGAAAGCAGTGGGTTATATTAAAACCTGGAAACTTGGTCTTTCCTTCTCAAGGGTCTGATTTTCTGATTAGCTTAGGGCTGTGTGAGGATAGCACAGCAGTGACGAGTGTGAGGAATGTGAACTCTGTACCAGCTGTGTGACCTTGAGCAAGTCACCTAACCTCTCTGAGCTTTATTTTCACTGTCTGTGAATGGGACGGTTTAAGGATTAAGTGAGTTAATAGGTGTAGAGCTTCCAGCAGAGTGCTGAGCACAAAGAGTGCTGTAGAAGCGTTTGTTGATGTTCCTGGAGCTTGTTAAACTCCACTGTGTCCCAGGCATTGTGCTGGAATCTGGGGACGGAGAGATGGACAAGTCAGTCTTTGTCCTTAAGGGAGCACTCGACCTAGTGGAGGAGAAAAGCATGCGCTCAAATCATTCTAAAAGAATGCAATAGAGGGCAGCTTGGAAGAACTGAAGAAAGGGTACCTAACGTGGTCTGGGTGGAAACAAAAGTACTTGGCTGCTCTTATTTTTAGACGGAGGCAGTTTTTCTCTGTGTGGTGTAACTATCTTTCTCGTGTCTGTTTTTCTCCAGTCCTAGGCCACAGTGCCTAATATTTCAAAATTAGAGATTTATTTATTTGGGTCAAGCATTCCCCTTTTCCCATGGGCTTCTGTAAAACTGCAAATTAGCTTAGGGTTTGTAACAGTGTCCTAATGACATTTTGATGGCGTCTTGTGTGACAAATTGCAGGAACTCATCCCCGAGATTCAATTCAGTACCTCTGGATGGGGCTTGGAACCCCAACCTCGACTGGTTCTGACCCTGGGCCATCCAAGCACTTCAACCTGGGAGGCGCTAGGTTGAGGCTCCCATGGCAAACTGGTGGCCCTTTGCACATGAAGGGCAAAAAGCACATGGGGGGTGTAGGGTTATGAGCAAAGGAAGGGGCCACGAGGAGGCGTTGGTCCTTTGTGCAGCCCCACCCTCTGTCACTGGGTCTTCTTTACTTTAGGCTGCTTCTCTTTTCCTGTTGGAATGATGCTCACCCTGAGGACTCAGAACCAGGGCAACCGGGTCCCCATCTGTCTGCCGGCTTGTTCATTCCCTCTGGGTTTTCCCCGAGCTCCAGCACTTCCCACGAGTCCCCAGCCATGTGGTTAATGAGAGGCCCATTCAGACCTCATTAGGAGATCAACTTGGTTTCTTCTGCTCTCCGAAGCTAATTATGTCTCTTTCGTTATTTCAATTTCAGCAATGAATGTATCTCCGTATACATAAATGGCTGTTTGTTTTTAATCTAAGTGACATGTGTGCTGCTGTCCTTTCCTCTCCTGGCACATGTTCCTCTCTGTCTTGTCTCCTTATAAACAGTACCTCTCCCAGGGTTCCGGTTTTAAGCAGCAGCAAACCACAAAGCAACCTTGAAAGCCGAAAGGTATTCACAGTGGAGAAACTGGGCAGCTCATGGAATAAAAGAAAGTTTAAATTAAATAATTGATCCTCAGACACAAGAGGAACCAGGTGAAATCCTGGAGACCTGAAGTCCTCTTAAACAATAAGGACATTTTAATCTCATGTTTAAAAGACTGGCTGGGCAGGGTGGCTCCAGATTTGGATAATTCAGTGGCTCAGTGATGTCATCAGAGACTCATGATGCCATCTCAGTATTTCGACTGGTCCTCTTAGCTCTTCTCCCCTTCCGCCCACTCAGTTCTAAGATGGCTAAGGCAGGCCCATAGGTGATATGCAGGCAACCATCCCCAGAAGCTGCAAAGGAAGTACTTCTCCCTTGCACCTCTCTCTTTCTTTCTCTTCTTCCTCTTAAAAAAAAAAATCACCTGGGGGAACTATTCCCAGGAGTCCCTGAGTAGGGACTCTTGTGTTTTGCTGGTTAGGATGGCACCAGGGGCCTATTGCTGACCAACCACTGCCTGGGAGTGCTGGCTAGGCTTAGGACCTAACCGTACACCTCATTGTGAAGGATGGAGGGGTGTATCCTTGGATGGATGTTATACTGCATGGGACCCTATGCCTGTGGATCAGACATCCATAAGCCCTTGGATAGTGATGCTGGTTGCAGCTCTGTGAGCAGCAAAGGCGAACCCACACCTAGAACAGGTGCTTATCCTGATGAGGATGAACTGCTGGCCTTTTCAGGATGGATGGAGCCCAAAGTTGTCAACTTGCCACCAAGTAGCCCATTGGTCTCCTTGAGCAGTACATCAGGCTATAAAAGGGGTTTAGCAATGGTCTCTGTTCAGAGGGTGCAATAGCCAGATCAGCTTTAATAAGTGAGAGGCCATATGGTCGAACCCCTATGTAGCCTCTGTTTCTGTGGCTACTCCATTCACGTGTTCATCAGCCCGGTTCCAAGATGACCAGTGATGAAGGCTGGCTAATGTTAAAATGACTATGTCATTTACTTTGTCTGTTTATTTGGTCCGTGCATCTTCTGTAGTGAGGGCTTAATATTTTTTTAATTTTTGTTTTATATTGGAGTATTGTTGATTAACAATGTTGTGTTAGTTTTAGGTGTACAGCAAAGTGATTCAGTTATACATATACAAGTATCTATTCTTTTTCAAATTTTTTTCCCATTTAGGTTTATTACAGAATATTGAGCAGAGTTTCCTGTGCTATACAATAGGTCCTTGTTGGTTATCTATTTTAAATATACCAGTACATTTGCAGCAACATGGATGGACCTGGAGATTATTATACTAAATGAAGTAAGTCAGGCAGAGAAAGACAAATATCATATGATATCGCTTATATGTGGAATCTAAAAAAATGATACAAATGAACTTATTTACAAAACAGAAACAGATCCACACACTTAAAAAACAAACCTATGGCTACCAGGGAGGAAGGGTTGTGGGGCAGGGGGGAGGGATAGACTGGGAGTTTGGGATTGACACGTACACACTGGGTATTAATTTGTGATAAAAAATATTCACACTCCATGCCTGCTTCTCATCCACACGCCCTTGCCTTGGACCTCCTGATCTTCCAGTCTTCTCTCTTCCAGGCTCCTGATCAGATGGCCTGGCCATTGGCCACGGCCCAGTAATCTGTATATATTTTCACTTTGGGTTGATTCTCCTTCCACACAAAATAGACGACCAGGTACACTGCTTATATATCCACACACTGGGGAAATTTTCTTTCTTTACTATCCTTCAGATCCCCCATGGATGAGGCTATAAGGTGGCCATTGCCCATTTTGGCTTGCTCACATATGCCAAACCAAGCTCTGGCTTTTCCCTCCTCCTTTAGCTGGTCATACTGGACCCTCAGGGGCTATAGGTATGACCCGGGGGAAAGGCTGATGCAATCGTGGTTGCTGACACGGGGTTCTAAGCCACCTGTTCACACAGCTTACTCGGACCCTTTGATCCTTCAGCTTGATCCGCATGTATCTTTTCCAATATATGATGACTGTTGCTGGACATGTTTGACTTCATGCTTTGGCAGGTCTGACAGAACCCAACTCACAATGGGAAGTTCTGGAGGATACATGGTCACTTTGTGCCCCATGGTCAAGTCTTCTGTCTTGACCAAGGCCTGGTATCATGCCAGGAACTGTTTCTCAAAAAGTATTGAATTCTCTGTTGTGGACACCATGGCCTTGTTCTAGAATCTCAGGAGCCTGTGTGGTGTTTGTCTCACTGGGGCTTCCTAAAAGCTCCATCCTGGTTCATTTCCCACCACTGACACTTCCAACACCGTAGGGCCTGCCAGATTGGATGGCCCAAGTGGCAGGGCTGTTTGTCTATAGCCTGCAACTGCCACAGGGCTCTTTCCTGTTCCTGGTCCCTCTTGAAGCTGGTAGCCACCCATATTAAGAGCTGGACCAATATATCTAGGTGTGAAATGTGTTGCCTCCAGGACCCAAGAAAGTCCACCAGACACCTTGCTTCCTGCTGGTGACTGAGATGTAAGATTCAGTAATTTGTTTCTTACTTTGGAGGGATAGCCTGGCATACCCCTGACCATTGGATACCTTAAAAAATGTTACTAAAATGGTAGATCCCTGAATCTTCATCAGGTTAATCTACTCCCCTCTGGAACACCTGTGTCTTACCAAGCAGACTAGCTCTTGTCATCCCAACCACTCAACATGATGTCACCAATATAATGGGTAAGGATGATATTCTGTGGAGTGTTCAGGCAGCCCAGATCTCTTTGGATGATACTATGGCGGAAGGTGGGAGAACTAACATAACCCCAAAGCAAAACTGTAAATAAATATTGTTGTCCATTTGATGTGAATGGGAACTTTCTGATTCTTTTTTTTTTTGGTCAGTGTGGAAAAGAACATGTCTGTAAAATCAATGGCCACATACCATGCACCCGAAGTCTTACTAATCTGCTCTAACAAAAATACTATGTCTAACACAGCAGCTATGATTAAGGCTATAATTGAGTTAAGCCTACATTCGTTTGCAGTAATTTTCCAGTATCCATTCAGGTTCTGCAGAGGCCAGATTGGGGTGCTCAACGGAAGTGTGATAGATAGGCACTACTATCCCTACATTCTTTATGTCTTTAAGGATGACACCAATATCTGTCACTGGATCTGAAATGTAGTATTATTTTTTTTTAAATCAATCAATTAATTATTTTGGTAAGAACACTTAACATGAGATTTACTCTTTAAAAGATTTTTAAGTGTGCAAAATGGTGTTGTTACTTACAGGTGTAAAATTGTAAATCTGACCACTAGAACTTTATTCACCTTGCATAACTGAAATCTTACACGCATTTATTAACAATCCCCATTTCACACCCTGACCCCCAGTCCCTAGAAATGATCATTCTATACTTTGCGTCTATGATTTCAACTATTTTAGATCTCATATAAGTGGAATAATGCAGTATTTGTCCTGTGACTGGCTCGTTTCACTTAGGTGATAGATGTCCTCATGGTTCATACATGTTGTTGCATATCGCAGAATTTCCTTCTTTTTTAAGGTTGAATAATATACTACATTTTCTTTATCCATTTATCTTTTGCTGGACATTTAGGTCGTTTCCACATCTTCACTCTTGTGAATAGCACTGCAATGAACATGGGAGTACTTATACCTCCTTGAGATCCTGATTTCAATTTTTTTGGGATAAATGCCCAGAAGTAGGATTGCTGAGTTGTATGGTAGTTCTATTTTTAAATTTTTGAGGGATCTCCATACTGTTTTCGACAGTGGCTGTACCATTTTACATTCCCACAAACAGTGTATAAGGGCTCCAATTTCTCCCCATCCTCACAAACACTTGTCTTTTAAAAAAATTGTTTTAATAATAGCCATGCTAATAGGTGTAAGGTGATAATGTCATTGGGCTTTGGGTTTGCATTCCCCTTGATTAGTGAAGTTGAGTGCCTTTTTATACACTTTTTGCCAATTTTTATCTCTTCTTTTGAAAAATGTTTATTCAGGTCCTTTGCCCATTTTCTTTTCTTGAATTTAATTTTCTTTATTTTTTTATATTTTCATATTAGTCATCCATTTTATGCACATCAGTGTATCCATGTCAATCCCAATCTCCCAATTCATCACACCACGACCCCCACCCCTGCCACTTTCCCCCTGTGTCTCAATTTCTGCTCTGCAAACTGGTTCATCTGTACCATTTTCTGGGTTCCACAAATATGCATTAAAATACAATATTTGTTTTTCTCTTTCTGACTTACTTCACTCTGTATGACAGTCTCTAGATCCATCCACGTCTCTACAAATGACCCAATTTTGTTCCTTTTCATGGCTGAGTAATATTCCATTGTATATATGTACCACAACTTCTTTATCCATTCGTCTGTTGATGGGAATTTAGGTGGCTACTATGACCTGACTATTGTAAATAGTGCTGCAAACACATTGGGGTGCATGTGTCTTTTTGAATTATTGTTTTCTCTGGGTATATGCCCAGTAGTGGGATTGCTGGGTCATGTGGTAATTCTATGTTTAGTTTTTTAAGGAACCTCCATATTGTTCTCCATAGTGGCTGTATCAGTTTACATTCCCACCAACAGTGCAAGAGGGTTCCCTTTTCTCCACAACCTCTCCAGCATTTGTTGTTTGTAGATTTTCTGATGAAACCCATTCTAACTGGTGTGAGGTGGTACCTCATTGTAGTTTTGATTTGCATTTCTCTGATAATTAGTGATGTTGAGCAGCTTTTCATGTGCTTCTTGGCCATCTGTATGTCTCTTTGGAGAAATGTCTATTTAGGTCTTCTGCCCATTTTTGTATTGGGTTGTTTGTTTCTTTAATATTGAGCTGCATGAGCTTTTTATATATTTTGGAGATTAATCCTTTGTCCGTTGATTCGTTTGCAAATATTTTCTCCCATTTTGAGGGTTGTCTTTTCATCTTGATTATGGCTTCCTTTGCTGTGCAAAAGCTTTTAAGTTTCATTAGGTCCCACTTGTTGATTTTTGTTTTTATTTCCATTACTCTAGGAGATGGGTCAAAAAATATCTTGCTGTGATTTTGTAAAAGAGTGTTCTTCCTATATTTTCCTCTAAGAGTTTTATAGTGTCCGGTCTTATATTTAGGTCTCTAATCCATTTTGAGTTTATTTTTGTGTATGGTGTTAGGCAGTGTTCTAATTTCATTCTTTTACATGTAGCTGTCCAGTTTTCCCAGCACGACTTATTGAAGAGACTGTGTCTTCTCCATTATATATCCTTGCCTCCTTTGTCATAGATTAGTTGACCATAGGTGCGTGGGTTAATCTCTGGGCTTTCTATCTTGTTCCATTGATCTATGTTTCTGTTTTTGTGCCACTACTATATTGTCTTGATTACTGTAGCTTTGTAGTATAGTCTGAAGTCAGGGATTCTGATTCCTCCAACTCCGTTTTTTTCCCTCAAGACTGCTTTGGCTATTCGGGGTCTTTTGTGTCTCCATACAAATTTTAAGATTTTTGTTCTGGTTCTGTAAAAAATGCCATTGGTAATTTGATAGGGATTGCATTGAATCTGTAGATTGCTTTAGGTAGTATAGTCATTTTCACAATGTTGATTCTTCCAATCCAAGAACATGGTATATCTCTCCATCTGTTGGTATCATCTTTAATTTCTTTCATCAGTGTCTTATAGTTTTCTGCATACAGGGCTTTTGTCTCCCTAGGTAAGCTTATGCCTAGGTATTTTATTATTTTTGTTGCAATGGTAAATGGGAGGAAATTAATTTCCTTAATTTCTATTTCAGAGTTTTCATCATTAGTGTGTAGGAATGCAAGAGATTTCTGTGCATTAATTTTGTATCCTGCAACGTTACCAGATTCTTTGATTAGCTCTAGTAGTTTTCTGGTGACATCTTTAGGATTCTCTAGGCATAGTATCATGTCATCTGCAATCAGTGACAGTTTTACTTCTTCTTTTCCAATTTGTATTACTTTTATTTCTTTTTCTTCTCTGATTGCTGTGGTTAGGACTTCCAAAACTATTTTGAATAATAGTGGTGAGAGTGGACATCCTTGTCTTGTTCCTGATCTTAGAGGAAATGCTTTCAGTTTTTCACCATTAAGAATGATGTTTGCCGTGGGTTTGTCATATATGGCCTTTATTATGTTGAGGTAGGCTCCCTCTATGCCCACTTTCTGGAGAGTTTTTATCATAAATTGGTGTTGGATTTTGTCAGAAGCTTTTTCTGCATCTATTGAGGTGGTCATAGGTTTTTTATTCTTCAGTGTGTTAATATGGTGTGTCACATTGATTGATTTGCATATATTGAAGAATCCTTGCATCCCTGGGATAAACCCTACTTGATCATGTTGTATGATCCTTTTAATGTGTTGTTGGATTCTGTTTGCTAGTATTTTGTTGAGGATTTTTGCATCTATATTCATTTTACTCATCAGTGATATTGGTTTGTAATTTTCTTTTTTTGTAGTATCTCTGTCTGGTTTCGGTATCAGGGTGATGGTGGCCTCATAGAATGAGTTTGGGAGTGTTCCTTCCTCTGCAATTTTTTGGAAGAGTTTGAGAAGGATGGGTGTTAGGTCTTCTCTAAATCTTTGATATAATTCACCTGTGAAGCCATCTGGTCCTAGACTTTTGTTTGTTGGAAGATTTTTAGTCAGAGTTTCAATTTCATTACTTGGGTTTGGTCTGTTCATATTTTCTATTTCTTCCTGGTTCAGTTTTGGGAGGTTATACCTTTCTAAGAATTTGTCCATTTCTTCCAGGTTGTCCATTTTATTGGCATAGAGTTGCTTGTAGTAGTCTCTTGGGACACTTTGTATTTCTGCGGTGTCTGTTGTAACTTCTCCTTTTTCATTTCTAATTTTATTGATTTGAGTCTTCTCCCTCTTTTTCTTGATGAGTCTGGCTAATGGTTTATCAATTTTGTTTATCTTCTCAAAGAACCAACTTTTAGTTTTATTGATCTTTGCTATTGTTTTCTTTGTTTCTATTTCATTTATTTCTGCTCTGATCTTTATGATTTCTTTCCTTCTGCTAACTTTGGGTTTTGTTTGTTCTTCTTTCTCTAGTTCCTTTAGGTGTAAGGTTAGATTGTTTATTTGAGATTTTTCTTGTTTCTTGAGGTAGGCTTGTATAGCTATAAACTTCCCTCTTAGAACTGCTTTTGCTGCATCCCATAGGTTTTGGATCATCGTGTTTTCATTGTCATTTGTCTCTAGGTATATTTTGATTTCCTCTTTGATTTCTTCAGTGATCTCTTGGTTATTTAGTAACGTATTGTTTAGCCTCCATGTGTTTGTGTTTTTTACGGTTTTTTCCCTCTAATTGATTTCTAGTCTCATAGCATTGTGGTCAGAAAAGATGCTTGCTGTGATTTCAATTTTCTTAAATTTACTGAGGGTTGATTTGTGACCCAAGATGTGATCTGTCCTGGAGAATGTTCCATGTGCACTTGAGAAGAAAGTGTAATCTGCTGTTTTTGGATGGAATGTCCTATAAATATCAATTAAATCTATCTGGTCTATTGTGTCATTTAAAGCTTGTGTTTCCTTATTAATTTTCTGTTTGGATGATCTGTCCATTGGTGTAAAGTGAGGTGTTAAAGTCCCCCACTATTATAGTGTCACTGTCAATTTCCTCTTTTATAGCTGTTAGCAGTTGCCTTATGTATTGAGGTGCTCCTATGTTGGGAGCATATATATTTATAATTGTTAAATCTTCTTCTTGGATTGTTCCCTTGATCATTATGTAGTGTCCTTCCTTGTCTCCTGTAACATTCTTTATTTTAAAGTCTATTTTATCTGATATGAGTATTGCTACTCCTGCTTTCTTTTGATTTCCGTTTGCATGGAATATCTTTTGCCATCCCCTCACTTTCAGTCTGTATGTGTCCCTAGGTCTGAAGTGGGTCTCTTGTAGACAGCATATATATGGTTCTTGTTTTTGTATCCATTCAGCAAGCCTGTGTCTTTTGGTTGGAGCATTTAATCCATCCATGTTTAAGATAATTATCGATATGTATGTTCCTATTAACATTTTCTTAATCGTTTTGGGTTTGTTTTTGTAGGTCCTTTTCTTTTCTTGTGTTTCCCACTTAGAGAAGTTCCTTTAGCATTTGTAGTAAAGCTGGTTTGGTGGTGCTGAATTCTCTTAGCTTTTGCTTGTCTGTGAAGCTTTTGATTTCTCCATCGAATCTGAATGAGATCCTTGCTGGGTAGAGTAATCTTGGTTGTAGGTTTTTCCCTTTCATCACTTTAAGTATATCATGCCACTCCCTTCTGGCTTGTAGAGTTTCTTCTGAGAAATCAGCTGTTAACCTTATGGGAGTTCCCTTGTATGTTATTTGTCATTTTTCCCTCCCTGCTTTCAGTAATTTTTCTTTGTCTTTAATTTTTATCAGTTTGATTACTATGTGTTTTGTAGTGTTTCTCCTTGGGTTTATCCTGTATGGGACTCTCTGTGCTTCCTGGACTTAGGTGGCTATTTCCTTTCCCATGTTAGGGAAGTTTTCGACTATAATCTCTTCAAATATTTTCTCTGCTCCTTTCTCTCTCTCTTCTCCTTCTGGGATCCCTATAATGTGAATGCTGTTGCGTTTAATGTTGTTCCCAGAGGTCTCTTAGGCTGTCTTCATTTCTTTTCATTCTTTTTTCTTTAGTCTGTTCCACAGCAGTGAATTCCACCATTCTGTCTTCCAGGTCACTTATCCGTTCTTCTGCCTCAGTTATTCTGCTATTGATTCCTTCTAGTGTAGTTTTCATTTCAGTTATTGTATTGTTCATCTCTGTTTGTTCTTTAATTCTTCTAGGTCTTTGTTAAACATTGCTTGCATCTTCTCAATCTTTGCCTCCATTCTTTTTCCGAGGTCCTGGATCATCTTCACTATCATTCTTCTGAATTCTTTTTCTGGAAGGTTGCCTATCTCCACTTCATTTAGTTGTTTTTCTGGGGTTTTATCTTGTTCCTTCATGTGGTACATAGCCCTCTGCCTTTTCATCTTGTCTATCTTTCTATGAATGTCACCTCCTTCTTTTCCAGTGTCCTCTTACTTAGTTGCAACGAAATTTCCAGGAATGAAGCAACAGGCAGGTGAATAGTCTCCAATTTAAAGCCAGGCATTTGTCAAGCTCTTGCTAGTTCTTGTTTTCCTGGTTTCCCTGGAGGGAGAACCAGGAGGTGGTGCTGGTCTCTGTCTCTGCTGCTTCCCCGTGTGGACCAGTGCACACATTTCCTCTCACTGCCTCTGCTCTTGGAGGGGCAGCCTGCTAGTGTTGGTGGGTCTCCTGCAGAGGCGGGGGGTGGCTGTGTCTCACCGTGAGGACAAGGAGACTGGCAGCAGGAATTCTGGGAAGTACTCCTTGGTGTGAGCCCTCTCAGGGTCGCCATTAGCCCCACCAAATAGCCCGGGTAGCCCTTTGCCCATTTTTTAATTGGCTTTTTTTTCTTTGCTATTGAATTGTAGGACTTCCTTCTGTATTTTGGAAATTAACCCCTTATGAAATATATGGTTTGTAAATACTTTCTTCCATGCTGCAGGCTGCTTCTGTACTTTATTGATTATTTCCTTTTCTCTGCAGAAGCTTCCTAGTTTAATATAGTCCCACTTGTCTAATTTTGCTTTTGTTGCCTGTGCTTTTATTGTCATATCCATTAAATGATTGCAAAGGCCAATGTCATGAAGCTTTTTTCTGTTTTCTTCTAGAAGTTTCACATCACTTTTAATTGTATACTCCATGTGAGTTGCTTTTTGTGTATGGTGTAAGATAAGGATCCAATTTCATTCTTTTGCATGTGGACACCATTTTTTCCAATATTCTTTGTTGAAGAGACTATCCTTTCCTTATTTTTGGTATTCTTGGCACCCTTATTGCAGATCAGTACACCATACATGTGTACTTTTATTTCTGGGTTCTCTATTCTATTCCGTTACTCAATATGTCATTCTTTATGCCAGTATCATACTGTTTTAATTACTGTAGCTTTGTAATATATTTTGAAAGCAGGATGTGGAGACTCCTCCTTTGTTCTTGTTTTTATGCAATATTGTTCTAAATTTACTATTGTGGTTAGTGGTAGAACTATTTCAGAGGTTTCCACTTAGCTTTCCCCACTGTGATAATGACCCAGTTAGGGGGTTGCTTCAAGTGCTAAGTATATCAATTCTAATTACACTCATGGACAGAAGATGATTACTGGGTAGGTTCCCAGACGCAGGGGACCCTCCTGGAGTCAGACTTCAACTAGGATTTTATTATCTGGCCCTTCTAAGCTCTCACTCTAACAGAAGGAATGGGTTAATGCTTTGAGTCTTTGAATATCAATGTTAACTCAGACCCTGTGTGAACAATCCTCACAATATCTTGGTTTTCCCCTTTCCCCAGTGTAAAGTCACCCAGATAAATGACCTTAGGTCCCTTTGGGAAAGGACTGGGGGAATCATCACAGTATGCACTTGTCAGAATACTGCAGGGTTCTTCCTCCTCAGTCAGTGTGTTTGGGATTTGAAGATTGGCTCAGGTTTGGGAACTGAGTAAGAGACTGTGTTTTCTTCTTAGGATGACCACCTTCAGCTTCTTCTTCCTCCATTATTCTCATTTTTGTGGCTATTAATGCTAAGCAGTAGCCTCCTGGCTGCTTGTCTCTTTTGCTCCATGGACACCATGCTCTTTTAACCACCTCCACGGGTCCCTGTGGGTCAAGCTTCCTTGGATGCTCTTTAGGCCCTTCCATGGACCATAGTCCTCTGGTGGGTCTTCTGGCCTTACACCATCTCCATTCCTGCAGGTCCACTTCCCTCAGCCTTTTTCTTTCTTCCTCTGTCTCCTGCTAGTACAACTCAGGCATTTCTACTTTACCAGCACTGACTCTCTCTTTCTCCAGGATTCTAACACCTCCTCCCTATCCAGCAGAAATTTTGCCCCATCCCATGGGGTCCTTGCTAGGGTGTTAAATCTCATCTCCCAAGAAAACACCCCAAGTCAGTGAATTCTTCCTTAAGTTATTACAGTCTGACCCCCTTGATAAAGCACCCTCAAAATCTAATCCTAATTGTACTCCCCTTGTTCCTGCTGGTACCTCCCAGCTAATTCTCAAAACACCTCTGACGTATGGTTTTCCCCTCCATTATTAGGCTCAGCATGTCTGTAGCCAGATTATTATGCTGAGATTAATCTTACTTATCAATTCAGAAAGCAGGAGAGGATTTAGGGGCAGCTCCTGAGGGAGGCACCTGCTGCCTTTTGGGAGGGAGACGGCTACAGCATCTTCCATCACAGTGAAAGTGCTAGCTCTTGCTAGGGAAGAGTGAGTCCCTCTGCAAGCTCTGAAGGTTCAGGAGAGCCCAGAGAGCTAACAACTTTAGGGGTATCGATCTATATGTTCCAAGGTCCCAGGTTTTCCCCACCAGTACCCTGATCTTAATGTAACAGACCTGCCTTGTCTGAGATTACAATGTTGCTGGAGCCCGCTGCTCAGCCATGTCTGCTCTTACACTATAGAAGGGTGTTTCAGTAAACTTGCAAACATAGCTGTTGACTACTTGTTTCTCATTATCCCTTTGCAGGACATCAACACAACTCATCAGTAACCAGCCAACTCCATTTTCTTTGTAGGTACAGTTTCCCCATATTTTCAAATGCCGGAATCATTGTACAATGGCGCTCCTCTCTAACACCTCCAAGAGTGTTCCCTTATATCGAGATGCCTTCCCAGCTCAGCACCAGTGGAATCTTTAGCAACTGGGCCAACCCCTTTTACTATAGCCTATCTTTGTACCACTTACTACTCAAGATGAAGTAGTGAGCTGGTCCAAAGTCATCCCCACCGCCCCCCCACAACCACTTACTGCCTGTTGGGATCCTCCTAAAAGCAGATGCCAAGACAAGATTAGATGTGCAAGAGATTTATTGAGGGGAAACACCTATCAGAGAAAAAGAGGAAGAAGTTGGAGGAGGCAGGAAGAGTCATCAGACTATCATGCAGTTCTATGTCAGTTTCTATTGCTGCTGTAACAAATTATCACAAAGTTAGTGGCTTAAAACAATACAAGTTGATTATATTATAGTTCTGGAGGTCAGAAGTCTTACTGGCTAAAATCAAAGTGTTGACAGAGCTGTGTTCCTTCTGGAAACTCCAGGGAAGAATCTGTCCCTTGCTTTTCTCAGCTTCTAGAGGTAGCCTGCATCCCTCGGTTCCATCTTCAAAGTCACAGTTGCATCACTCTGTCTTCTGTTCCCATTGTCACATCCCTTTCTCTGATCCTCCAGCCTCTCTCTTATAAGGATGATTACACAGGACCATTAGGATGATCCAGGATAATCTCTCATCTCAAAATCCTTAACTTATTCCCACAGGCAAAGTTCCTTTTACCATATAATGTAACATATTAACTGGTTCTGGGATTAGGAAGTAGACATTCTCAGGGGACGTTATTCAGCCTACAACAAGATCTTTCCCCAGTAAAGGAGAGAGGGCAGGAAGGAGAACTGGAGAGTAAGAAGCTCAGACTGTAGCACACTTCTAAGAAAGTTTTGGCTGGGCAAAGCAGAGGTCTTTCAGCTAAAGTTGCCCATCCAAAGAGTCTGTTTCTCCCAAGAAAGGATCTTAGGGTCTCTGTCTCTCACAGTCATTGCCTGGGTAGTGGGCACTGGGGTCATCCATCAGTTATATTTCACACTGCAGGAGACCTGATGGCATGTGTTTATGGCTGCCACAACCATAGCCTCCTGAATCAGACTGCCTGGATTTGCATTCTAGCTCCACTGCCTAGTCCACCACAAGAACTTGGGCATATCACTTTCCCTTTTTGTGCCTCACTTTCCTCGTCTGCAAAATGTGGATGAGAATAGTACCAAATTCATTATTAGTAATAAGGTCATTGTGAGGAATAAGTTAGAAGAGTGTTCTTAATAGTGTCCTCTGTACTTATCCATTGCTAATGGCAGAATTGTGACTCAAACTCTGCACCTGTGGTGACATTTCTGTGCCTTTTTGCTCCATCACATACTATGTGGAGAAGGTTTCATTGAGAGGTTGTCAGGTCCCTGTCTCTGTTGCAGACCACTTGGCAGAAATATTGTAGGGGATATTCCTACATTAGGTGGGGGCAAGATAAAATGACCCTACAGTTCCTCTCACACTCAGATTCTATTATCCCATGATGTCTGCCTGGAGAGAAGCCTGAGTGATACAGGTGGATGGAGTGGCCTAGGAATACAATCACTAATTAATAGGCTTGCTCTTATCATGTCATCTAGGACGTGTCACTCAGCCTCTCTGAACATCGGTTTCAGCAAACCAAGATAATTATATCTTACTTGCTTACTTTCCTTGTTGGGCTGTAGTGATGAGCAAGGAGATTATACACATCCCTCTCCCAAATTTTACTAATAAATATAAGCCTTTTAAAAGAAAAAAAAAAGCTGTTATACTCCCTCTCCTCTACATTGTTGACTTAACTTTTTTGTTGTTATATTGTTACTTAAATATTTACAAACACAAAACTAGGCATAAACGCCTTATGCTTATACTTTTCACATCACTATAATAACAAAAGAAATTTATAAATGAGATACAAACAAAACCACAAAACTCATAAAGTTCAAATAAACAAAGTCAACTAAACTGGATGGATTTTTTAAATGAAAATTAATTGTTGCTTACAATGGTACTGGCTGCCTTACTGTCAGTTCTGTTGAGTGACAGTGTTTGGCCTCTGTTCAGTAACTAAGCATTCTTTTCTCTTTAGCTCCAAACAATTAGCACAATATTTCTTATTTGTGATTATTAACACAAATTTAAGCTTGAGCATCAGAACAATGTACCAGGCTCATTTATAAGTAGTTACCTAGTTATATAAAACATATTATTTCATATAATTTATTTTAGAGTATAAAGACAAAAACTCAAGTATTCAAAATGAAATTAATGGAGAAAACCTGGAGATCTCTGGGAATGCTATCCATTATCAAAAACTGAGATAATGAATGTAAATGTGCTCTCCAAAAGTTAAAAAGAGTTAATAATTGCTGGGAGCCATTACTGAGATAAGATTGCAAGCTAAAAACCGCTAACCTAAATCTCAGGGAGAATCCCTTTCTTGCCTTGCCTCCATCTCCCGACATTGACCACATCCTGCATCATCCAGGTTGGGAGTCTGATATTTCTCTTTCATCTTGGGTGACCTTGGATCCCTGGTCAGACTACTGTTACATGTAGCCCCATGCAAGGCAGCCAGGGTCTAGCAGGGGTGAGGAAAAGTAGTGATGCAGCACCTCTATAAGGGAGTAAGAGCAGAGTGGGAGGGGAATGACATGTACTAAATAAACCAATTTTCTGGACATAACTCCACATTTCCTGTGACCTGGTAGGTAGGACAACTGGCCTCTCAGGGAGGTCTGGTTTATAGAACTAGAATAAATAGATTATAGGGCTCCATGGGATCATTAAAATTTTACTACAAGATTAACAACACTAATAATTACTTTTGGGATACGTTTCTAGAGAAATAAAGAGAAGAAGCATGAAGGGTGTTCTTTTCTGTTTTTTTTCTCTCTTTCCTTTTAGTTTCCTTTTATCCCTCTGTTTTGTTTTTTTTTTTTAATATTTCTTTTTATCTCTACCTGTGATTTTCTCTTTGTCAAAGACATAGTTTTTTTTTTTTTTTAACATCTTTACTGGAGTATAATTGCTTTATAATGTTGTGTTAGTTTCTGCTGTATAACAAAGTGAATCAGCTATACGTATACATATATCCCCATATCCCTCCCTCTTGCGTCTCCCTCCCAAACTCCCTATCCCATCCCTCTAAGTGGTCACAAAGCACCGCGCTGATCTCCCTGTGCTACGTGGCTGCTTCTCACTAGCTATCTATTTTACATTCGGTAGTGTATATAGGTCCATGCCACTCGCTCACTTCATCCCAGCTTACACGTCCTGCTCCCCGTGTCCTCAAGTCCATTCTCTACATCTATGTCTTTATTCCTGTCCTGCCCCTACGTTTATCAGTTTGTTTTTTTATTTTTAGATTCCATATATATGTGTTAGCATATGATATGTTTTTCTTTTTCAGATTTACTTCACTTTGTATGACAGACTCTAGGTCCATCCACCTCACTACAAATAGCTCAATTTAGTTTCTCACTACAAATAGCTCAATTTTAGTTTCTTTTCATACATGACTGTTTATATGTGCCGCATCTTCTTTATCCATTCATCTGTCGATGGACACTTAGGTTGCTTCCATTTCCTGGCTATTGTAAATAGTGCTGCAGTGAACATTGTGGTACATGACTCTTTTTGAATTATGATTTTCTCAGGGTATAAGCTCAGTAGTGGGATTGCTGGGTCATATGGTAGTTCGATTTTCAGTTTTTTAAGGAACCCCCATACTGTTCTCCATAATGGCTGTATCAATTTACATTTCCAGCAACAGTGTAAGAGGGTTCCCTTTTCTCCACACCCTCTCCAGCTTAAATTGTTTGTAGATATTTTGATGATGGCTATTCTGACCAGTGTGAGGTGATACCACATTGCAGTTTTGATTTGCATTTCTCTAATGATTAGTGATGTTGAGCATCCTTTCATGTGTTTGTTGGCAATCTGTATATCTTCTTTGGAGAAATGTCTATTTAGGCCTTCTGCCCATTTTTGGATTGGGTTTTTTTTTTTTTTTTTGATATTGAGCTGCATGAGCTGCTTGTAAATTTTGGAGATTAATCCTTTGTCAGTTGCTTCATTTGCAAATATTTTCTCCCATTCTGAGGGTTGTCTTTTCATCTTGTTTATGGTTTCCTTTGCTGTGCAAAAGCTTTTAAGTTTCATTAGGTCCCATTTGTTAATTTTTATTTCCATTTCTCTAGGTGAAGAGAAATTTTTGGGGTGGGTCAAAAAGGATCTTGCTGTGATTTATGTCAGAGTGTTCTGCCTATGTTTTCCTCTAAGAGTTTTCTAGTGTCTGGCCTTACATTTAGGTCTTTAAACCATTTGGAGTATATTTTTGTGTATGGTGTTAGGGAGTGTTCTAATTTCATTCTTTTACATGTAGCTGTCCAGTTTTCCCAGCACCACTTATTGAAGAGGCTGTCTTTTCTCCATTGTATATTCTTGCCTCCTTTATCAAAGATAAGGTGACCATATGTGCATGGTTTTATCTCTGGGCTCTCTATCCTGTTCCATTGATCTATATTTCTGTTTTTGTGCCAGTACCATATTGTCTTGATTACTGTAGCTTTGTAGTATAGTCTGAAGTCAGGGAGCATGATTCCTCTAGCTCCATTTTTCTTTCTCAAGATTGCTTTGGCTATTCGGGGTCTTTTGTGTTTCTATACAAATTGTGAAAATTTTTGTTCTAGTTCTGTGAAAAGTGCCATTGGTATTTTGATAGGGATTGCATTGAATCTGTAGATTGCTTTGGGTAGTATAGTCATTTTCACAACGTCGATTCTTCCCATCCGAGAATATGGTATATCTCTCCATCTGTTTGTATCATCTTTAATTTCTTTCATCAGTGTCTTATAGTTTTCTGCATCCAGGTTTTTTGTCTCCTTAGCTAGGTTTATTGCTAGGTATTTTATTCTTTCTGTTGCAGTGGTAAATGCGAGTGTTTCCTTAATTTCTCTTTCAGATTTTCCATCATTAGTGTATAGGAATGCAAGAGATTTCTGTGCATTAATTTTGTATCCTGCTACTTTACTAAATTCATTGATTAGCTCTAGTAGTTTTCAGGTAACATTTTTGGGATTCTCTATGTATAATATCATGTAATCTGCAAACAGTGACAGTTTTACTTCTTCTTTTCCTATTTGGATTCCTTTTATTTCTTTTTCTTCTCTGATTGCTGTGGTTAAAACTTCCAAAACTGTGTTTAATAATAGTGGTGAGAGTGGACAACCTTGTCTTTTTCCTGATTTTAGAGGACATGGTTTCAGTTTTTTACCATTGAGAACAATGTTGGCTGTGGGTTTGTCATATATGACCTTTATTATGTTGAGGTAAGTTCCCTGTATGCCTACTTTCTGTAGAGTTTTTATTATAAATGGGTGTTGAATTTTGTCAAAAGCTTTTCTGCATCTATTGATATTATCATATGTTTCCTACCCTTCAATTTGTTAATATGGTGTATCACATTGATTGATTTGCATATATTGAAAAATCCTTGCATTCCTGGGATAAATCCCACTTGATCACGGTTGTTGATCCTTTACATGTATTGTTGGATTCTGTTTGTTAGTATTTTGTTGAGGATATTTGCATCTAAGTTTATCAGTGATATTGGTCTGTAGTTTTCTTTCTTTGTTACATCTTTGTCTGGTTTTAGTATCAGGGTGATATTGGCCTCGTAGAATGAGTTTGGGAGTATTCCTCCCTCTGCTATATTTTGGAAGATTTTGAGAAGGATAGGTGTTAGCTCCTCCCTAAATGTTTGATAGAACTCGCCTGTGAAGCCATCTGGTCCTGGGCTTTTGTTTGTTGGAAGATTTTTAATCACAGTTTCAATTTCAGTGCTTGTGATTGGTCTCTTTATGTTTTCTACTTCTTCCTGTTTCAGTCTAAGGAGGTTGTGCTTTTCTAAGAATTTGTCCTTTTCCTCCAGGTTGTCCATTTTATTGGCATATAGTTGCCTGTAGTAATCTCTCATGATCCTTTGTATTTCTGCAGTGTCAGTTGTTACTTCTCCTTTTTCATTTCTAATTCTGTTGATTTGAGTCTTCTCCCTTCTTTTCTTGATGAGTCTTGCTAGAGGTTTATGAATTTTATTTATGTTCTCAAAGAACCATCTTTTAGTGTCATTGATCTTTGCTGTTGTTTCCTTCATTTCTTTTTATTTATTTCTGATCTGATCTTTATGATTTCTTTCCTTCTGCTAACTTTGGGGGTTTTTTCTTCTTCTTTCTCTAATTGCTTTAGGTGTAAGGTTAGGTTATTTGAGATTTTTCTTGTGTCTTGAGGTAGGATTTTATTGCTATAAACTTCCCTCTTTTGTTCCATCCCATAGGTTTTTGGGTCTTCGTGTTTACATTGTCATTTGTTTCTAGGTATTTTTTTGTTTCCTCTTTGATTTCTTCAGTGATATCTTGGTTATTTAGTATTGTATTGTTTAGCCTCCATGTGTTTGTATTTTTTACAGTTTTCTTCTGGTAATTGATATCTACTCTCATAGCGTTGTGGGCGGAAAAGATACTTAATAGGATTTCAATTTTCTTAAATTTACCAAGGCTTGATTTGTGACCCAAGATATGATCTATCCTTGAGAATGTTCCATGAGCACTTGAGAAGAAAGTGTATTCTGTTGTTTTTAGATGCAATGTCCTTTAAATATCAATTAAGTCTATCTTGTTTAATGAGTCATTTAAAGCTTGTTTTTCCTTATTGTTTTTCATTTTGGATGATCTGTCCATTGGTGAAAGTGGGGTGTTAAAGTCCCCTACTATGATTGTGTTACTGTCGATTTCCCCTTTTATGGCTGTTAGCATTTGCCTATGTATTGAGGTGCTCCTATGTTGGGTGCATAAATATTTGCAATTGTTATATTTTCTTCTTGCATTGATCCCTTGATCATTATATAGTGTCCTTCTTTGTCTCTTGTAATAGTCTTTATTTTAAAATCTATTTTATCTGATATGAGAATTGCTACTCCAGCTTTCTTTTGAGTTCCATTTGCATGGATTATCTTTATCCATCCCCTCACTTTCAGTCTGTATGTTTCCCTAGGTCTGAAGTGATCTCTTGTAGGCAGCATATATACGGGTCTTGTTTTTGTATCCATTCAGCCAGTCTATGTCTTTTGGTTGGAGCATTTAATCCATTTACATTTAAGGTAATTATCGATATGTATGTTCCTATTACCATTTTCTTAATTGTTTTGAGTTTGTTATTGTAGGTGTTTTCCTTCTCTTGTGTTTCTTGCCAAGAGAAGTTCCTTTAGCATTTGTTGTAAAGCTGGCTTGGCAGTGCTGAATTCTCTTAGCTTTTGCTTGTCTGTAAAGGTTTTAATTTCTCCATCGAATCTGAATGAGATCCTTGCTGGGTAGAGTAATCTTGGTTGTAGGTGTTTCCCTTTCATCACTTTAAATACGTCTTGCCTCACCCTTCTGGCTTACACGGTTTCTGCTGAAAGATTCCTTTTTATGTTATTTGTTGTTTTTCCTTGCTGCTTTTAATAGTTTTTCTTTGTATTTAATTTTTGATAGTTTGATTACTTTGTGTCTTGGCGTTTTTCTCCTTGGATTTATCCTGTATGGGGCTCTCTGCGCTTCCTGGACCTGATTATTTCCTTTCCCATGTTAGGGAAGTTTTCAACTATAATCTCTTCAAACATCTTCTCCGACTCTTTCTTTTTCTCTTCTTCTTCTGGGACCCGTATAATTCGAATGTTGGTGCGTTTAATGTTGTCCCAGAGGTCTCTGAAGCTGTCCTCAATTCTTTTCATTCTTTTTCTTTATTCTGCTCTGTGATAGTTATTTCCACTATTGTATTGTGCAGGTCATTTATCCGTTCTTCTGCCTCAGTTATTTTGCTATTGATTCCTTCTAGAGAATTTTTAATTTCATTTTTGTTTTTTTCATCATTGTTTGTTTGCTCTTTAGTTCTTCCAGGTTCTTGTTAAATGTTTCTTGTATTTTCTCCATTCTATTTCCAAGATTTTGAATCGTCTTTACTATCATTACTCTGAATTCCTTTTCAGGTAGGCTGCCTATTTCTTCTTCATTTGTTTGCTCTGGTGGGTTTTTACCTTCCTCCTTCATGCTGCTTAATTCTGTGTCTTCTCATTTACTTCTACCTACTGTTTTTGGGGTCTCCCTTTCACAAAGGAGTTTTTAGTTCCCGTTGTTTTTGATGTCTGCCCCCAGTGGGTAAGGTTAGTTTAGTGGGTTGTGTAGGCTTCCAGGTGGGGGGGACTGGTGTCTGTATTCTGGTGGGTGTGGCTGGATCTTGTCTTTCTACTAGGCAGGGCCACATCTGGTGTGTGTTTTGTGGTGTCTGTGAACCTATTATGATTTTAGGCAGCCTCTCTGCTAATAGGTGGGGTTGTGTTCTTATCTTGCTAGTTGTTTGGCATGGGGCTTCCAGCACTGGAGCTTGCTGGCCGTTGAGTGCAGCTTTGTATTAGCGTTGAGATGGAGACCTCTGGGAGAGTTCTCACCGATTGATATTACGTGGGGCTGGGAGGTCTCTGGTGTTCCAATGTCCTGATCTTGGCTCTCCCACCTCAGAGGCTCATGGCTGACACTAGGCCAGAGCACCAAAGCCATGTTAGCCACATGGCTCAGAAGAAAAGTTAGAAAAAAAATGAAAGAAAAAAATAATAAAAGTAAATAAAATTATTAAAATAAAAAAATTTAAAAATTATTAAAATAAAAAATTTTTTAAAAGTAATAAAAATAAGAAGAGAGCAACCAAACCAATAAACAAATCCATAAATGATATCAAGCCCTAAAAACTATACTAAGATAAACATAAAAATCAGAGACAAGTCAGTCGCATACAGCAAACCCCAAGTCTACAGTTGCTCCCAAAGTCCACTGCCTCAATTTTGGGATGATTCATTGTCAATTCAGGGATTCCACAGATGCAGGGTACATCAAGTTGATTGTGGGGATTTAATCCTCTGCTCCTGAGGCTTCATGGAGAAGCGTCCCTTTCTCTTCTTTGTTCACACAGCTCCTGGGGTTCAGCTTTGGTTTTGGCCCTGCCTCTGTGTGTAGGTCACCTGAGGGTGTCTGTTCCCTGCCCAGACAGGAGGGGGTTAAAGTAGCGGCTGATGAGGCCTCTCTGGCTCACTCATGCCAGGGGGAGGGAGGGGTATGGTAGTTGTAATTGGAATGTGGGGCGAGCCTGCTGCAGCAGATGCTGGTGTGATGTTGCAACAGCCTGAAGCACTCTGTGTGTTCTCCCGGTGAAATTGTCCCTGGATCACAGGACCCTGGCAGTGGTGGGCTGCACAGGCTACAGGGTGGGGGGGTGGGAGCTGTGGATAGTGCCCCGTGCTTGCACACAGGATTCTTGGTGGCTGCAGTAGCAGCATTAGTGTTTCATGCCTGTCTCTGGTGTCCTTGCTGATAGCTGCAGCTTGCACCCATCTCTGAAGCTCATTTAGGAGGTGCCTTAACACCTCCTAAACACAAAACAATGGTCTCTTGACCCTTAGGCAGCTCCAGACTTTTTCCCGGACTCCCTCCTGGCTAGCTGTGGTGCAGTAACCCCCTTCAGGCTGTCTTTACACAGCCAATCCCAGTCCTCTCCCTGGGATCTGAACTCTGAAGCCTGAGTCTCAGCTCCCAGCCCCCACCTGCCCTGGCAGGTGAGCAGACAAGCCTCTCGGGCTGGTGAGTGCTGGTTGGCACAGATCATCTGTGCGGGGATCTCTCTGCTTTGCCCTCCGCACCCCTGTTGCTGCGCTCTCCTCTGTGGCTCCGAAGTTCCCCCCCACCACCAGTGAAGGGGGCTTCCTAGTGTGTGGAAACTTTTCCTCCTTCACAGCTCCCTCCCAGAGGTGCAGGTCCCATCCCTATTTTCTCTGCTTTTTCTTTTGCCCTACCCAGGTACATGGGGAGTTTCTTGCTTTGGGGAAGTCTGAGGTCTTCTGCCAGCGTTCAGTAGGTGTTCCGTAGGAGCTGTTCCACATGTAGATGTATTTTTGATGTATTTGTGTGGAGGAAGGTGATCTCCATGTCTTACTCCTCTGCCATCTTGAAGGTCCCCTATCAAAGACATAGTTCTTATAGGTGTTTGCTCCTGATATTTTTCCTTATCCCTGACTCTCTTCCCATACGTCACATTTGAAGTTAATTATCTGACTACAGAAGAAAAAAAGCAATGATAAGACAATGGTAACATCAATATTATTCTCTCACGTTTGTGTAATATTTTAAAATTCATAAAATGTTGTGATATATAATATCTTTGATCCTCACAACAACATGAGTTATTATTTTTCTACTTTACAGATAGGAAACTGAAGCTCAAAGAACTAAAGGGGTTCTTTCCCCTTCTTCTCCTTTCCTATTCTTTTTCACTGCATCTCTTTTTGAAAAACTCAGTCCTAAATCTGTAGGCAGGGCCGAGTCAGGTAAGTATATGGACCAGGCTTGTGAGGGAGCTGCAGTGGCCCAGTGGCAGATGTCAAAGGCTGATTAGAGTTGCTACAATATATTCACTAAATATATCCAGTATTTGACAGAAGCTGTGACCCACACTCAGGAGAACAGAACAAAACAATACAGAGAGTAAAACATATTCTAAGTAGGCCCAGATAGTTAACAAAGACTTCAAAGCAGCTTTTATAAATGTTTTAAAAATTAAAGAAAAAATGATAACAATGATTCAACAAAGAATCTCAGAAAAGAAATAATTAGATTAGATAGGATGGACTATACAGGCCACTAAAAAGGCAAAAATTGTCAGAATGGATAAAAAAATCAAGATTCAGCTATATGGTATCCACGAGAGATACATTACAGATAGAAAAAACAATTACTTTGAAATTAATAGGATGAAAAAGATAGAGCAGGCAAATAGTAGCCACATGAGAGCTGGAATGGCTATATTATTATCAGACAAAATAGATTTTTAATATTTTTAGAGAACAAAATGGACATTTCATAATAAAAGGGCTAATGTATCAGGAAGCTATATAGTTAAAATGTATGAACACCTAATAAAAAAGCTCAAAATGTGTTAATATAAGACTGATAGAATTGATAGATGTAGACAATTCACAAATTATAGTTGGAGATTTCAATGCCACACTTACAATATTTAGAAAAAACAGCTAGACATAAAATCAGCCAAGATATAGAACACTTGAACAACCTCATCAACCAGTGTGACCTAATTGATATTTATAGAAATACCACCCCAGAAGAGAAGAAAATGCATTCTTTTCAAGAGCACATGGAACATTTTCTAGAAAAGACTCTATGCTAGGTCTTAAAATAGGTCTCCATCAATATTAAAAAATTCAAATTATTCGAAGTATGTTCTCTATCTACAATAGAATTAAATTAAAAATTTAAAAAATCAAAAGAAATTTGGTAAATCAGCTAATATTTTAAAATTAAACAAAATATCTTCTTAATAAGAATCAACCAGAGAAATTAGAAAAAATTTTCAACTGATGGAAAAGAGAACGTGACATAGCGAAACTTATGTGATACAGTTAAAAGAATGCTCAATATCATTAATTATCAGGGAAATGCAAATTAAAACCACAATGAGATATTGCTTCACACTTGTCAGAATGGCTATCATCAAGAAGACCACAAATAAAAAATGTTGGTGAGAATGTGGAGAAAAAGGAACCCTCATATACTTTTGGTGAAAATGTAAATTGGTGCAGCCATTAAGAAGAACAATATGGGGATTCCTTGAAAAAGTAAAAATAGAGTTACCATATGATCCTGCAATCCCACTCTTGGGCATATATCCAGAGAAAACTCTAATTTAAAAAGATACATGCAACCCAATGTTCATAACAGCACTATTTACAATAGTCAAGATATGGAAGAAACCTGTGTCCATCAGCAGATGAATAGATAAAGAAGGCATGATATATATATATATATATATATATATACACACACACACACATTATACATACTGGAATACTACTTAACCATAAAAAAGAATGAAAATTTGCTATTTGCAACAACATGGGTGAAACTGAAGTGTATTACGCTTAGTGAGATAAGTCAGATAGAGAAAGACAAATATGATATCACTTATATGTGGAATCTTAAAAATACAACAAACTAATGAATATAACAAAAGAGAAACAGAGTCACAGATATAGAGAGCAAACTAGTAGTTACCAGTGGGGAGAGGGAAGGGGAGAGAGGTAAGATAGGAGTAGGGGATTAAGAAGTACAACCTACTATTTATAAAATAAATAAGCTACAAGGATATATTGTACAACACAGGGAATATAGTCAATATTATATAATAACTATAAATGGAGTATAACCTTTAAAAATTATGAATCATTATCTTGTACACCTGAAACCTAAATAATACTGTAAAACAATTATACCTCAATTTAAAAAATATCCTTGCTCTGTATGTACTTCTGGGAGCTGCTACCCAGAACTACAGAATGTGTAGCAGAGCATCTGTGCCTTGTCTTTTCTAAAGTATGAACAATTAAAAAAATGATACTATAACCTTGTTTTTTTTTTGTTTTTACCTATAAAAATGTTATATTACTTATGTATGGATTTATTATGGATTAGCTAGATTTTATCTGTATAAGAGAAATAAATACAAACACATCATGATGAATATAATTTTAAAAAACAAGAAGAAATTAGGAAAAATGTCTCCACATACTACTTGTTGAATGTGGAGACCTATGAATCTCTGAAGTTTTCTGAGAGCTTGTCTCACTAAGATGTTATGAGGAACAAGCCATGGCAGGAGAGGAGGCTCAAGGATAGGCATCTAGCTGGATGAGAGAGTGGCTGATAGATTACAAAAATCAGAAAGGTTAGCAGTCAAATCCAGAAAAGAGTGTAAGAAAAGGAGGGAAGTAACTAGCCCACACCTAGCCTCCCAGCAAACAAAGGATAAGAGTATTCTAGGAAGAGTTCTTGAGACATGAAATATTACCTACTGTGTTTGGGGAATTTAAAGTCATTCAGCAAGTGATGGGGCCAGAGAAAAGGGTGAGGATGGCCCAGATTATGAAAAAGCATGATATGCCAGGACAGGGCATTTGCATTTATCTTACAGTTAGCAAAGCCAATGAAGGACTTTCAGCATGAAAAAGATATGATGAGATACACAGATCAATGACTTTTGTGGTGGTGAGGCAGATGGATTGGAGGTGTCGAGAGACAGTAAGGCCAGTTAGGAGACTATTGACACATCCAGGTGAGAGATTTGCTTGAACTAAGGCAGTGACAGTGAGTATGGATTAGGGAGAAGACTGACAAATGAAATATTTTGAAGGTAAAACCGGCCGCGCTTGGAGACGGATGGTGGGGTTATGAGTGATGCACGGTTCTCGGGCTTGGGGAATGATGTAGATGCCGGGGGTAGTCCATCAAATACCAAGAAGAGAAAAGCTGAGTGTAAGGCTGAGGTTGCTAATGGTGAGATGGTTTTCTGGGATATACTGAGTTTGAGATATCTATGGGAAATTCATAGAAAAACATGGTATAGGTAGGTTTATAACTTACTTTTATCCTTTTTGGGTTTTATATCTATGAGAGTAGTCTTGGTTGGAAATAAGGATGTGGAGACCATCAATAGCTAGGTGTTAGTTAAAAGCATGGGAATGAATGTTATCTTGTAAGAAAAAGATATAGAACAAGGGGAGAAGGTGGATGAGTGCAGCATTATAGGCAGAAGAGCAATGGGGTGTGGGTGCAGGAGGAGGGTCCAGCAATCACAAAGGAGCAGAGAAGTAGAAGAGCCAGGAAGGACAATCACCAAGCAAACCAAAAAAGGTAAGTTGTAAAACGGTGAGAGTGGCCCACCTTTTAAATCCAGCTCAGTATTAAGATAGGTAATGGAAAAGGCTCCTTGGAGTTGGCAGTAGGAATGTTGATGACAGATGTGGTCAGAGTGGTCTCCATGGAATGGAGGTGATTGAAGCCAGAGTGATGACTCTAACAGTGATTGGAAATGAGGAATGGAGACATCTAGTGCTAATTATTTTTCAAGATGCTTGCCTGCCAGGGAAAAGAGAGAGATCCGGCAGAAGCCAGGAGTCGAGAAGCAAAACCAAGGAATGTTTCTCTGTTTATTTGTTTCTGGATAAGACAGACTTGAGTGTGCTGATAAGGTGAAAGGAAGGAGCCAGTGAGAGCAACTGATGATGCAGAAGAGAGAAAAGTAAAAATGGAGAAAAGGTCCGAATTGGTGCCATTTGGGACCACATGGACCCCTGGATGGAGCTCAGGAAAGGCAGGACTTGAGAATGTGGCTTCTTCCCTAGGACCTTCTGGGAGGGCAGGTCAGGGGCAGGTGGAAGCACAGTCCAAATCCAGATAATGTGGCTGTGTCTGGATTGCCAAGGCGAGCATCTGTGCCCCAGATCCAGGGGTCTGCCTGGGAGGACATATGAGTTGTTGATGTACAGACTCTGCTTGCCCTGGTTTAGTCCCCTGCATTTACTCAAACTGTGTGCTCTTCTCCCTTTTTAACCACAGAATTAAAAAGAAAAAAGTTAGACTACTGGGCCCCTTAGAAACTATCTGATGAGTTATTTTTCAGATGAGGAAGTGCAGATCTAAAACAGCAGCTAACCCAAGGCCATACTGCTAGTAAAGGAGGGTGAGGACTTGAAGCTAGGCTTCCCAGTTCCCTGCCCTGTGCTCTTTCCATGTTATGGATCAGCCTTACACTGCTTGCTGGGTGCTGGCCTAGGACATGCAATAACTCTGTTTTCCTGATTAGAATTATTATTATTTTTGTCATCGAACCCCATTTGTGTACTAAGTGGGACAGAGGCCATTTCTGCTTTGCTCTTTCCTCTTTTGTCACAAGACACTTTGTCTCACACAGCCGGTTGGGCAGAGAGCTTAGCAAGGGGTTTCCACAGAAATCCTCATTGTACCCCATACTGCTACCATCCTTCGTGTTCACACACAGATGAAATCTGCCAATGATAATAAAAACGATTTCTTTAGCACTTATGACGTGCCAGGCACTGTGCTAAAGCACTTTATTTAATTTTATGAGTAGGTACGGTTATTACGCTCTGATTGACAGATGAGCAATCTGGGGTACATAGAGAGACATCAAACAACTTGGCCAAGGTCACCCAGCAAAGGGGAGGGCCCTGGGTATGAACAAGGCCATCTGGCTCCACAGCCTGCACACGTACCTCTGTGAATATAATGTGGAGGTGGGGCGCTGAGGCCTGGCAAGAAGGCAGTTGTCTTCCCCTTAGTGTCCCAGGGGTCAATGTGGCTTCCCCAGTCCAGTCCCTGCTTGCCCCCAGCACCCTGTCCCTAGAGAACCTGTCATCACAGCTTCCTCCTCCTCCACTTCCTGCTCTCCCTGAACCCTCCTCCAGCTGAAAAACCATTCTGGCAATTCAAGCCTGACTCTAGTGAATTATGTTTCTCCAAATTGCTACATTAATAAGGGCTGTGTGTTCCTAGAGCATCATTAATTACAGACACATTTTTATTTCCCACTGAAATATGGCCTGTGTTTCTGCTCCATGCAGCTCAGGCACAATCTTGCCAATGTGCCTCTGTGTTGCTTTTGACATCTGTCTCTGACTTTCCCTGCAAACAGCCCTTGCGGTTCCCTGCTCTCCACCTCTTTCTTCCTCCTGGCATGTGTGTCTTTCCCCAAGTGCTAAGAGTCCCCCCATGCAAGCCTGGAAGGATGTGAAGGTCCCAATTCCTCAAACTTTTCCAATCAAAAGCAGTTTGCCCTTGCTGCTGGGGGCAGTGCAGGACAACAGAGGTGAAGGGATCAAGCAGATGATGCCCTGCTGATGTCCCCTCCCTAGCCCCAAGACCTCCCGGGAAATATAGTTCATTGGATTTAAGGTGACTTCAATAATTGGGACATTCTGAGTAAGGTGGGAGGCACCAGGTACCTGCCTCTGCCCACACAGCTTCCTCAAACTGGATCTTCTGATGGACCCCACTTTCAGGCCCAGCCTCTGAGCCATGTAGGACTGAGGCAGGAAAGCAGCAGAAGCACCCTGCTCCCCCCATCTGCTGGGCTTGGAGATAGCCATTCTAGTACCGTGTTCACTCTCTCACACTCCAGGGGTGAGACCCAGGACCTCCTGTGTGTATAGCCCAGAAACTGAAGTGGTTTTTACTCCCCCTGCATTGTTCATATCCATAGAAACCCCCTGGATTTCCACTCCTTAATCTACCTGGACATCTACTTAGAACCCCAGTCTCCCTCTGCATCGGTGAGTTGCGACCATGGCTGTATATTGCATATGGGGGAAAGTTGTTAAAAAACCCATGCTTAGGCAACCCCGCAGACAAATTCAGAATCTCTGAGAGTGAGACCCTGGCCTCGGGAGTTTTAAAGCTTCTCTAGTGATTGTAAGATGCAGCCGACTTTAAGAAACTCTTTCAGTCCTTGCTACTCAAGTGGAATCCATGAACCAGCACCATGAACACGGCCTGAGAGCTTATTAGAAATGCAGAATCTCAGGCCCCACCCCAGGCAGACAGAATCAGAATCGGCTACATTTTAATAAGATCTCCAGGTGATTTGTAGGCCTTTTAAAGACTGAAAAGTACTCTAGCTCAAAATGCTTTTCAAACCTGAGCATGCAAAAGAATTACCTAGAGGGCTTGTTAAAGAATAAAAATCCAATTCAGTCAGTCTGGGGTGGGGCTGGGGGTCTGCTTTTTTAATAAGGCCCCCAGTTAGTTCTGATGCAGGTGGTCCTGGGATCACACCTGGAGAAGCACAGCTTCTAGGATTTGGGCTTTGGCCTCCTGGGCTGTGGACCTGATAACCCTGACCAGGCTCTCTGTCCCGGGCAGGGGCCTTGCTCAGAGAGGAGAAACCTCCTGGGTGGGTAGCCCATCAGGCTGCCCTCTCCTGCAGCGGGTGGATTGGAGCCCTTGCCCTTGCCTAAGCTGCCTAAGCTGGCTGAGCCCTTGGTCCTGCTGAGACCCTGTTCAGTCCCTGGTCAGGGAACTAGATTCCTCATGCCGCAACAAAGTTCCTGCAGTCTGCAACTAAGACCTGGCGCAGCCAAATAAATAAATAAATATTTTAAAAAATGGAATGTCTACTATGTCAGAGGCCCTTTAAGATTTGGTGTCTCATTTTAATGCTGCGAAATAGATTATCTTATATGAATGTTCCTCACCTTCTCTCTCTCTCTCTGTGTTTAGTCTTTTCTAGCCTTACTGGCCTCCTTGATAGTCCTCAGGCACACCAAGAACCCTGATGCCTCAGGGCCTTTGCACCTCCTATGTCCCTGCTGATATACTTATGTCTTACTTCCTCACTTCCTTCAGTCTTCTCTTTAAATATCACCTAGAGATAACTCCTCTAGTCATCCCATCACAAAATAGCCCTCTCTATTATATTTTTCTTCCTTATCCTGCTTTAGAACTCAATAATAACACAAAGAATAAAAAAAATGGCAAAAAGATTGAAAAGCACTTCACAGAATAAGGTATATAGACGGCAAATAAGCACATGAAAAGATGCTCAGCATCATTTTTGATTAACGAAATGCCAATTCAAAGCACAGTGAGATTTCGCTGCACTCCCACTAGAATGGCTCAAATTTAAAAAAAAAAAAAACAACCAAAAGCAAGAAACAAAAAAACAAAAAACAACCGACCATTACCAGGTGTTAGTGAAAATGTGACTAAACCAGAGCTCTTATACACTGCTGGTGGAGATAGAATTGGTATAACCACTTTGGAAAAAGTTTAAAAAGTTAAAGACACACCTAAGATATGGCCCAGCCCTTCTATCCCTTAGTATATACCCAAAAGAAATAGAAACATATGTTCTTAAAAACTTGCACTCAGATGTGCACAGCAGCTTTATATGTTATAGCCCCAAATTGAAAAAAAAGTCTATCAGTAGGTGAATTGATAAATAAGTTGTGTCATATCCATCCAATGGAATACTATTCAGCAATAAAAAATGAATTATTAATATTTAAAATAACAGTAATGAATCTCAAAAAATTATACTGAGTTATAGAAGCCAGACAATAAAATATTATATACGGTACCATTTTGTTTATATAAAATTCTAGAAAATGCAAACTAATCTACAGTGACTGAAAACAGATTAGTGATAGCCTGTAGCTCAGAGAAGAGGCAGGATGGGTGGGGAGAAAGGGTGGTGAAGGAGAATGGGGAAAGTTTTGAAGGTAATGGAAATATTCATTATCATTATTGTGGTGATAGTCTCATGCGCATATAAAAAGCGTATCAAGTTTTAGAATTTAAATATAAGTAGTTTATTATATGGCAATCATACCTCAAGAAAGCTATGAAACAAGCAAAAAAGAAAGTTTCTTCTCTGAGCTAAAGAATGGAAGCTGTAGGGCCTGGAGTAGGAGGTTCTGACCTCCTAGGAAAGCAGAGCTTGTCTCTGGAATGACAACATCCTATGGGTGCTCCCTGCCCTGAGAGACTTCTAGAAGTCAAAGCTATCATGACCACAAGAGAAGGATAAAGATGGTTTATCCTCTGTCTGTTGCCTTCTTCCACAACGCAAACCGGAGCTACCCCCTCCACCTTGGACCAGAATTTTCTTGTTGATTTTCAGCCCCTTTCTCCATTTGCCCCTGACCCTCTGTCTCATAACTGGGACATGATGGGCTTTATGTGTGCTTCCACCTCTACCCAGCTCATTGAGTTGAAGTCCAACTGTAATTGTAGACTTATCTATTTCTTCTTACAGTTTCATTAGTTTTTGTTTCATACATTTTGAAGCTCTGTTTTAGGTGCAGAAACATGATTGTATGTCTTCCTTATGAATTGACTCTTCCATCAATATGAACTAACACTCTGTATCCCTGATAATATTATTTGCTCTGAAACTGACTCTGTCTGATATTGATATAGCCACTCCACTCCAGCTTTCTTTGACACATATTAGCATGGTGTTTCTTCCCCACCCACTTTTACTGTAAACTATTTGAGTCCCTATATTTAAAATGAATTTCTTTTAAGCATTGGCATATACTTGTCTTGCTTTTTATGCAATCAGGTAATCTGCCTTTTAATTGGGGTATTTGTTTCATTTACATTTAATGTGATTATTGACGTGGTTAGGTTTAAGCCTATTTTGAAATTTGTTTTCTATTGTCTCATCTTTTCTTTGTTTCTCCCTTTCTTTTCTCTGCCTTCTTTTAGATTGAGTAATTTTTAGTATTCCATTTTATCTCCTTTATTGGTTTATAAGCTATATTCTCCCTTTTTTACATTAGTGTTATAGTGTACATTTTTTATATTTCACAGTGAAATTTCAAGTAATATTATACCACTTCACATATAGTACATGAACTTTATGACAATACTTGGTCTTCTACTATCATTCTGTGTTTACTTTACATATGTCATAAAATCCAAAATATGTTATTATGTTTGATTTAAAGTCATTTATCTTTAAAAGAGATTTATAAAATAAAGATGAAAGCATTTCATATTTACCTACATATTTACTATTTCTGATACTCCTTCATCTGTGTAGATTTTTGATAGCATCATTAAAACAACAAATATAGTTTCTGTGGGTTAGTAATTGGGAGCAGCTTAGCTGGGTGGTTCTGACTCAGGGTCTCTCGTGAGGTTGTAGTCTATTTGTTGACCTGAGCTATGGTCATCTGAAGGTGCTGGAAAATCTCCCAAGAAGCCTCCATGCCTTACTCTGTGCACCTTTTCTCAGGGCTGCTCACATATAATGACATCTAACTTACCCCAGAGCAAGTGATGATAGATGATAGATGATAGATAGATAGATAGATAGATAGATAGATAGATAGATAGATAGATAGATAGACAGCCAGATAGACAGATAGATAGCACCAGCCTCCAAGATGAAAGCTGCAGTCCTTTTATAACCTGCCATCTTAATACACCATCACTTGTTCTACATGCTATTGGCCACACAGACTAGCCTTGGAACAATGTGGGAGGGCCTACACAGGAGTATGAATACCCGGAGGCGAAGATCACTGAGAGTCATCCTAAGCCTTTAAAGGCTGACCACCACACCTTGGTCTCCCTGGACTCCCAGCTTTGTCTCTTCAACTTAGATGTTGGTCTCCTCCTTTGTTCCCCCTCCCTGCTCTGCTACCTGGAAACTTTCCCTGGGCAATAAGGTGGAGCAATCACAGGACTCACCTTGTTTGTATCCCTTCTCTCATGTATCATTGTCCTGTGCTACCAGAGCTCCAATTATCTGAGAACCATTGTTTTATATATTTTGTGTTTTATGTTTGTTTCAAGAGGGAAGGTAAATCTGGTTCCTCTTATTTCATCTTGGCTGGAAGTAGAAGTCTTGATTCTTTAATATGAATTCCAGTTGTTGGCTAAGCCTTGAATCTGAGAACAGGTGTTTTGTGAGCAAGAGATGAAATAGATGGAGGGGGTCTGGGGGGGCGTGGCAAGCTGTGGTGAAGCTGTGGTTGGTTGAGGTCATGAGAGGGAAGGGGCAGGCTGAGGAGCACAGTGAGGATGTAGGATGGAAATCGTCCTTATTTTATCAAAGGTCCATCTTGGTGATTTTCATCTCCACCCCATTTGGCATTATTCCATCCCCCATAGTGTCCCTTTGAGAGAGTTTCGTCCCAGACTTGACATAGTTGATGTACAATCTTGTGTTTTTCTCATTTTGCATCAAGACAACAGAAGTCTCTGAGTGAGGCAGGAGACTCAGGTTAGCCCTGCCCTGGAGGGGATGTGGAGGTGGCAAGAAGGGGGAGTATGTCCAGGACTCGAATCAGGCACCTGAGCTGTTTGTGGATGACGGCAGGAACCTGCCTGACTAAGGAGGATGCTGATCACTGGCTTTGGCATCTAGCTGCCTTCATGACTTCAACACTGCTAATTTATTCATCCATTTCTACTTTTCCATCTTTATTGAACATCTACTTTATGCTAGGCACTTGAGCAGAGCAGTGAGCAAAACATGTACACTCCATGTCCTTCTGGAGTCTACATTCTGGCAGGGGAGAGAGATATGAAAGCGCTAACCAGCCTTTTTTACTTCGTTGTGATCTTGGCCACTGCTAGGGAGAGGCACTGGGTGCCAGGCAAGCAGGTATCAGAGGGACCCCAAGGGAGGAGGGAGGTCTGGGAAGAAATGAGTGTCCAGCTTGTTGCCTCCCCACCAGTTGCTCAGTCCTCTTCCCTCCCCCAAGTGGCTTGGGCCTCCCTGGGGGGCGCTTTACAACAAGGCATTAACATAAGTCAACACCACCCTGGCTCCCTGGTGCCCTGGTGGCTGGGTGCTGCTGAGGTGGATCCGGTTATTCTGCAGAGTCAGTTGTCATGGCAGAGTCAATATGCATAGGGTTAAAGCACACACGGATTTTTGCTTTATAGTTCTTTGGAAGACTCAGAGTCCCCTGGTTTTCTGTGTAAATTTAAAGTTGTTGATTTTTCTTGATCCCTGATTTTATCAGCAGAACTTGGATTTCTTGCCCCATTTCCTTACGTTCAGACAGCCATGTCATGGAAAGCACACAGGCTATACACAGACGTGTATGTATCTTTGTGTGTGCCTTTGTGTGTTCCTGTGTGTGTTTGCCTGAGTGTCTGTATAAGCACATCTGTGTGTCTCTGTGTTCCTGTGTAAGCATGGGTGCGTGTGTGTGTGCATGCATGTGTATCTGTGTGTGTGTGTCTGTCTGTGTGTGTGTGTGTGTGTGTGTGCATGCCTGTATGTAGACTGCTCTGATGTGGCCATTTGGATGCAGTTGTTTGGATGCAGTTTGGATGTGGTTGGGGGCACATATTTTCAGTCCTCCCTTGATCCCTGATCCTCACCGTCCCTGACAGCGCATGTCCCCAGATGTCTCTCATTTGCATGTTGTGTGCCATGCCCTTCTCATACCTGCTCCCAGCCACCTGCCTTTGCCCTGGTCAGTTCCGTCTTGCTCCACACTTGCGCTCATTCTCTGCTGACCCATCGGTCCTGTCCCCCTCCTCTTTCTCATTCCTCACGGGATGCAGATACTGCCCATTTCTTCTGGGGACCAGACCTTCTCTGGCCACACCCACACCCTCTGATGTTAGCAGTTCAAATTTGCTGACCCAAAGGGATGTGTGTGTGCACACATGATTCGTGCGAATGTGTAGTGTCTTTGCCCTCTTGGGATTAGAAACTAAAACTATTCAAGTTCCCAGGGTCCAGCCTCATCTCCCAAATTAGATAACTTAGATGAGTCTTTTCCATTATCACCCTGCACACAGTCAGACAGCCTATGACTACCAAATGATGTTCAGGAGGACAGAGAGAATAAGGAACATTTTTAATGTGCTAAATATGAGCTTTGCATACATTAACTCATGTAAATCAAACTGACGTTCTGTGGGGGTAGGTGTAAGGATTTGCAGATGAACACAAAGGCAGACAGGGGGTCAATAACTTGCCCAACATTACACAGCTAGAAAGTAGCAGAGCTGAACTTCGAACTTAAGTAGTCTGGCTCCTGAGACCAAGATAGCCATTGCTTTGTTGTTCAAAGGATAAAGTGATTTCCTGAGAAGAAAGTCATCAGATCCTAGTGAAGGAGAGCAAAGGAAAAGGAAAGTAGTGATTCTGAAAATACTCTTTAGGGAGTGTTGGGGCAGTTTGTGCTGGCACAGAGGCATGGCAAGGAAGGCCCTTGGGAGGAGGGTGTGTCTGGAAAGAGCATCGGATTCTCAGGTGGAATGATCTGTCCCATCCATCTACCTTCTCCAGAATGGAACCTGCCTACAGGACCATTAGCTCAGGTAACCGAGGTAACAGCCGCCAAGCATCTGGCACATCCTAGGCACTTGATAAGTAACCGTTGTGATTACGTTTATGGATCCAGGAAGATCTATCCAGTGTCATCGGGTCGGTGGGCACATCTCCCACACTGGTAACATTAAAATTGGATAGCTTTTAATGTTTTTCTGGTTTTCATGTCTTTCACTGTGCCTTGCCCGAAGAAACACCATTCTGCTCAGATACAGGAAAACCTGATTCATCTAAGCAGTGACAAGTTGAGGTGGGTGATCAGTGGGTTTGAATCAATTTGTGGAGGGCTCTTGTGTAAAATGCAGAGTCCTGGGCCTCATCCAGAACTACTGAATCACACGATGGTGTTGGGTGGTGCCTGAGAATCTGCATTTGACATGGACATCCAGTAGTTCTCATGCATCCTGAAGTCTGAGGACCAGGACTCCCTCTCCACCTTTTTACCTGTGGAGGGCTTGAGGCTGCCTTTCCCCTTAGGGAGTCTCCTTGGACCTGCAGTTTCCCTGGGCTAACTCTGGAAGCTATGCCCTGTTTCAAGGTGGTAGGGCAAGGAGGGGCAGGGTTGACAGCATTATTTCCTGACCTGGGACCACCTGGGGTGGATAGACCGTCATTGCTCTCCAAACTGCTTAGGATGGGGAACTTGCCTTGCCCACAGCGGAAGTCACGCCCAGTGGAAGGAATATCATTGTCCCCCTTAGGCCCTGTGGTTGTCTGCAGCCCACCAGGGAAACATGACCTGACCTGCAGCCTCCTCCTCCCTGGTCCTATAATGCTCCTCTCTCCCCCGCAACCAGGACAGTGGGAGTCAGGAGTCTCGTTCCCAAGGTTCTTGCTGCCCTCCTAGAGCGCTCTGCGTTCTGAGAGCTGGAAGGCTTTTCAGTATTCTAAGTGCTTTTTTCTATGTTGGGGTGGAAACAGCCCACTCCATGAACAAAATCTGTAGCTCTGAGAAGTGGTAGAAAATTGGCAAGACTTAATAAACCTCATGCCTGACGTGCTCCTGTGACTATATATCAAAGGGAAAACAAATATACTGACTAATTCCTCTCGGAAGAACATCCATAAATTACAGCCATTTGAAACCAGCCCGTTGTGAAAAAAGGTTACGGATGATGTAAGTTGCACAATTGTAGGTGTAACTATGCCATGCCCAGGTTTAACTTCTCCTGAGCTTCTTAGATTTGAGTGTGGGAAGGGCCCTGAATCCTGGAAGTCATGTGGTTTTGGGGAAGGAGGCTAATGTAACCTCACTTTTGTATCTCAGAGGTCCCTCCCACCAGGGGCTCCCTGTGATGTTCCTAACATCCCCACTGTGAAGAGTTTGGCTTCCCAGCATCAGGATGAAGACCCTGTCTGTAGGTTGGGGAAGAGTGAACTGTCACAGGTTAATTGCTGTGACCCTGTGCTCTGGACAGGGAACCTTAGACACGTCTGAGTCCAGGTCTGTGCCAGGATAACTCCTGCCCTCACATCCTCACCTGAGAGTTTACACTGCCAGACTCTGGTCCTCCTCTCACAAGCTCATGAAGCTGTTCTGATGGGACCACCCCATCCAGGTGTGTTTCCTCTGCTTGGCTGCCTGAAAGTGCCCACCACTAGAGCCAGTGGGATATTCCAGCAATGCTCTACACGGGTCAAGTGTAAATCATCACTTACAGCCAGAGGATGCCTTCAAAACCAGCCCCAGACTCCCGAGGTTATGTTACATGGGTATTATTATCTGCATCGACCAGATGAGAAAACTGAGCCAGCCCAGCAGCTTAGAGCTGCCCACACAGCCAGTGACATGAGTGGACCCACTATTCCCATCTCCTGGCTCCTTGGCCCACATCCCTTCCTCACAGATTGTTGGTTTTCAAGCTTAGGGGCACGTCAAAATCACCTGGGGTGCTTGAAATGCAGATTCCAGGGCTCCAACCACATAGACTGAGACTCTGAGTGCTGTTTTCTTTTTTTTTTTTTAACAATACTCAAGTAGTCAAGAGGTACCCAGATCCAGAACTCCTGAAATTGACCAAAGGGGCTTTTGGTGGAAGCTGGATCGCTGTGTATTACCCTGGCACCCCTTACTGATCCGAGACAGGGAGACAGTGCTTCTGTTGCTGGTTCTGTTACACCCTGACTTGCGGGTTCCCCGGGCTATGCTGAATGAACCCTTTCTCCGGGAGCTCTCACTACTGATACAGGAACAGGGGGAATCCAGAGGCCCTTCCACTGGCCAGACTCTTTGAGAGAACGAGGGAGACAATGGGAGGGTATGATGGGGAGAGTCAACAGGCAGAAGGACAGGACCTGCGTCGGAAAAGCGGGGCTTGAATCAAGCTTCACTGTGTGCCTCAATTTGCTTTGGGGACTAGTGCAGGCACATGTACCAAGTGTTTCCGGGTGTTGCATTCCCACTGTGTCGGGAGGGCGCTCACTCTCCAAGGAGCCTAAAAATCACCCTCCTGGCCCAGCCTGAGCCCCTCCCTTACAGACCCAGAGCACACTAGCTCCTTTGCAGCAGGCATGGGGGAGCAAGACAGCTCTGCTGACGCAGGCGGACACCCCGTGCTCCTGATTGCAGTAATTGCTTGATGTTTTGTGTTTGTCTACATATACCCCGTCAGTGGCAGCCACCCACTCAGTTTCTCTCTGAAAGCCTCTCGTTCTCTCTCATACCCACATGTTCACACATACACACAAATACACATGGCTGCGGGCCCAGCTTGGCCCACTCCCTGCAGTCTATTCACAAGGCAAAAATAACCACAGACACACTCACAGAGGAAGCTGATTGGACTGCCACTTGCTCTCCTCCTCCTCTGATGTCAGCCCTAAAAGCCACCCACCCTCTCCTTGTTTCCTTAGAAGGTCCAGCTGAGAGCCTGCGTGGGGGTAGGAGAGGGATGTCTGAACGGGTTCCTGCTCACCCTCTCTCCCTGCCTTGATTTAGAGAGCCTGCTTCCTGGAAGCTTCAGGGCACATAGCATGAGGGTCAGGAAGAGAACTGTTTATGAATGATGTATTGAGAAGGAGGTCAGATTTGTTTGGTAGGCTAGTATAAACTAGATCTGCGGGCACAGCAGATGTAGAGTCTAAAGACCACTCAGATGGCAGGCATGATTCTGCATTGAACTTGGAGTCAGAAAAACAGGAGCTGGCTTAGCTACAGCCCTGTCTGCCCAGGAGAGTCTAGCAATGCCCTCCTCCCCAGTTACTACGTGCTTGTTTTTGTTTAGTTTTAATTTTAATTTGATTTAAAAAAATTATCATAAATAACTTTGAGTGTTTTAGGGACATACAATTCTATGAATTTTAACATATGTATGTATTTGTGTAGCCATCACCACAGTCAGGATACAGAACAGCTCCATCACCCCCCAAAAATTCCTTGAGCTTTCCCCCATCCCTGATTTGTTCTCCATCACTATAATTTTGTCTTTTCCATCATGTCATAAGAGTGGAATCATAGAGCATGTAATCTTTTGAGACTAGTTTCTTTCACTCAACATGTCTTTGAGATTCATCCAAGGTGTCCCATGTATCGTTTGCTCTTTTTTATTGTTGAGTACTACTTCATTGTGTAGAAGTACCATAACTTATTTTCCATTCATCCATTGAAGGTCATTGGGTTGATGCCACTTTTAGATGATTATGAATAGAGCTTCTATAAACATTCATTTTTAGACTCCGTTTGAACCTAAATTTTCATTTCCCTAGGGTAAATGCCAAGGAGTGGGATTCTGGGTCTTAGGGAAATATATATTTAACTTTATAAGATACTGCCAAATGATTTTCTAGAGAGACTCTATCATTTTGCATCCCCATTAGCAACGTATGAGAGTTCCAGTCAGCCTGTATTCTCACTAGCACTTGGTATTGTCAGTATTTTTTATTTTAGACATTCCAGTAAGTATGTAGTGGTATCTCATCATGTCTTTGATTTGCATTTCTCTAATGGCTAATGATGTCGACCAATTTTTTATGTGCTTATTTGCCATCTGTTTTGCTAAGTATCCGTTAAGTCTTTTGCCCATTTTTTAACTGGGGTTTTTGTTTTCTTACTCTTGTGTTGTGAGGGCTCTTTCTATATTTTGGAACAAGTATTTTGCCGAATATGTGCTTTGCAAATATTTTATCCCATTCTATAGCTTGCCTTTTCATTCTTTTAACAGTGTCTTTTAAGAGCTTTAATTTTGATGTTGTACAACTTACAATTTTTCTTTTATAGATCATGCTCCTGGTGTAACATCTAGGAACTCTTTGGCAACTCCCAGGTCATGAAGATTTTCTCTTATGCTTTTTTCCAAAATCTTTGTAATTTCATTTTTTTACGTTTAGATTTATGATGTATTTTGAGTTAATTTTTGTATACAAAATGGTGTGATGTTTAGGTTGAGGTTTATTATTATTATTATTTTGCAGAAGTATGTCTAATTGCTCCAACAGCATTTGTTGAAAAGACTATCCTTTCTCCATTGAATAGCTTTTGCACCCTTATAAAAAATCAATTGTCTGTATTTGTGTGGGTATGTTTCCGGACTCTCTGTTCTGTTTCATTGATCTGTGTATCTATCCCTTCATCAATACTAGGTTGCTTTGATTACTGTGGTTATTTAGGAAGTCATAAAGTTGTGTAGTTTGATTCCTCTAACTTTATTCTTCTCTTTCAAAACATTTTTAGCTGCTCTAGTTCCTTATAAATTTTAGAATAAGCTTGTTCATTCTACAAAGTATCTATAAAAATCCTTGTGGGGATTTTAATAGAATTACATTAAACCTAAATATCAATTTGGGGAGAATCAGCATCTTTACTACGCTGAGTCTTCTGAACCATGGATAGAATATGTCTAACCATTTATTTTGATCATCTTTGATTTCATTCATTAGCATTTTGTAATTTTCAGCATATAAATTCTATAATATATATGTTATATTAGATTTATAACAAAGAATTTCATTGTTTTGGAACTACTCTAACTGACACTGTTTTGGTTTCAAATTATATGTTGTAAGTATATAGAAATACAATAAGTTTTGTGTGTTGACTTTGTATTCTGTAACTTTGCTAAATTCTAATTTTCATTCTAGAAGAGTTATTATTATTATCATTATAGATTCTTTGGAATTTTATACATAAACAATCATGTTGTCTGCAAATAGGGACAATTTGATTTCTTCATTTCCAACCTTTATGCCTTACATTTACTTTTCTTCTCTTATTACACTTGCTAGGACTTCTAGTACAATACTGAATGGGATTGGTTTTAGTGTGCATCATTGCCTTGTTCCTGATCTTAGGAGAATCATTTAATCTTTTACCAGTACACATTATGTTATTTTTAGGGTTTTTACAGATGCCCTTTATCAGATTGATAAAATTTTCTTCTGTTCTAGGTTTGTTGAGAATTTTTATCATGAATGCATGTTACATTTTTCAAATTCTTTTACTGCATCGATTGATATGATCATATGGTTTTTCAATTACAGGTTTCCCCCACTATCTGAATGTATACCTTTCCTATGAAATCCTTCATAAGCTGAAATGGTGTACAGTGAAGAAGCAATTACCTTAGGATGCATCTTACTAATAGATGAACAAAATAAATAAAGTATAGATGCTCACAGACACAGTTCAAAGCTGTGGTAGCTTGATGAGATGCTGAGTGTAGTTCCTGGGGAAGGAGCTTGGCTGTGCCACTCTTGCTGCTTAGATTGTGTGTTGTCTCTCCAAAAGCTCACTGCAAAACCAACACTGAACACTATTTTTGCTTTTTGCCTTTTTCTGTAAAAGTGAAAACCCTCTTCGAATTTCTTTTGGTTAGCCAAAACAGGTGCTAATGTAGGTCTTTTGTAAAAGCAAAGTGGTGTAAAGTGAAATTTTGAAAAGCAAGAGATACCTGTACTGAACCAGCTTTGTGTTCCTGGGATAGATCCCACTCGGTCATAGTGTATTATTCATCTTATCTATTGATGGATTTTATTTGTTAATTTTTTGGGTAATTTTTGTGTCTATATTTAGGAAAGATACTGATCTATAATTTTCTTTTTTGTACTATCTTTGTCTGATTTTGGAATCAGGATAATGGTGACCTCATAAAATAAGTTTAGATGTTGTCTCCTCCACTTGTATTTTCTGGAAGAAATTGTGGATCCTTAAATGTTTGGTAGAATTTGCCAGCAAAAACATCTAGGTCTGGGGTTTTCTATTTCGGGAGGTTTTTAACTTTCTTTAATAGTTATAAGACTATTCAGGTTGTCTATCTCATGTTGGGTGAATTTTGGTAGTTTTTTTGAGAAATAAACCCATTTTGTTCAATTTGTCAACTCAATGTGCATAGAATTGTGCATGGTATTTGCTTACTATCCTTTCAATGTCTGTGAAGTCTAATGCTAGCAAGATATTTTTTGTCTTTTTTTTTCAGTCTTGCTAGGTGTTTATCATGAGATTTTCTTTTACTTCATTCATTTTTCTCTGTTGTTTTTGTTTTCAATGTCATTGTTTTCTGATCTTATCTCCACTAGTTCTTTCCTCTTGCATGCTTAGGGAGTGTTTTGTTCTTCTTTCTCTTGAAATAGAAGCTTAGATTATTGATTTGACACCTTTCTTCTTTTCTAATATAAGCGCTTAATGCTGTAGATTTCTCTCTGAGCACTGCTTCAGCTGCATCCCATACATTTTGATATATCATTTCTTTATGTTTAGAGAACTAAGTTTGTATGATTTCAATTATTTTAATTTGTTAAGGTTTGTTTTATGATCCAGGATATGGTCTATCTAGACGAATTTTTCATGTGCATTAAAAAAGAACATGTATTCTGCTGTTATTGGATTGAATGCTCTATGAATATCAAGATTCAGTTGGTTGGTGGTCTGTTTAGTTCTTCTAATCTTTGCTGATTTTCTATCTATTGGTTCTATTTATTAATGAGAAAGGAGTATTAAAGTCTCCTACTATAATTGTGAATTTCTTTACTTTTTCTTATAGTTCTGCCAATTTTTGAAGTATTTTGAAGCTCTGTTGGTAGGTGCATGCACATTTAGGATTATTATATCTTCTTGGTGAATTGGCCATTTTATCCTATGTAACATCTTTCTTAATCCCTTGTAATTTTCTTTGCTCTGAAATCTACTTTGTTTGATGTTCAAATAGCCATTTCAGCTTTCTTATTAGTATTTTAATCATATATCCTTTCCCTTTATTTAACTTTGGTTTTCTTATATAATTATATTTGAAACAAGTTTCTTATAGACAGCACATAATTAAGTCATATTTTAAATCTATTCTGACAATTCCTATCTTTTAATTTATGGGTTTAGGTCATTTATACTCAATGTAGTTATTGTTATATTTAGACATAGGCCTTCCATTTTATTATCATTTTTTTCTGTTCTCTCAACTTTTCCTTCCTCTATTTCCACTTTCTTACCTTCTTTTGGTTTATTTGAACTAGGTTTGCTCACAGTGGCTTACATTTACTATTTCAGTATTGTTTTTATTTCAATGACTATAGTATAATGTCGTGAGGTCAGAGATATATTCTACTCTTCTTCATATCTGCTCTTTACCCTTTATCACTGTCAGATCAAGACAGGACTTTTCGTGTAGTGGCTGCTCCATAGCTTTTCATTAAATGAATCAATATTGAGTGATTTAAATTTATATTTGATATTTGTGATATTTCATGTTCAGGGCACTTTTCCTTCTTTTAAAGGGGCTAGGATTACTTCTTTCCCCTTCAGGTGTATGGCTTAGCTATAAAATGTTCTGGATTGGAATTTTGGACTTATATTTACCCAAATTTGTAGATATATAGACTTGGAGAAGATGATGTTTCAATTATTTCTAAATAAAGAGTCTTTATGAAAAACCTTAGAAGTTATCAATAGTTTTGCCTCTGTGTGTAGCACATAGCATCAACTCATGAAGGATTTTAGTAATGTTATACAAGAAGCCTCCCAGGTCAGTCAGACTTGTCTATTACTTTACTGAAAATATTAACATGTTGAAAGAAAGACATTAGGAAAAAAAAAAGACTGGTGGAAAATGGAAGTATAGGAATAGAAGACTCACAAAGGATGCTGCTGGCATTGCCCATCTAAGGACTGTCCAGGGCAAGCATGGACTTCAAATATTAGTGTGCTATTGGCTCGACCATCTATCCCTAAGGGACAGATAGATGCACGAGGCTATCTGATTCCATTAAACATTCAATGGTCTCACTTCTCCGTGTTCTGGTTTTGGGATCATCAAGAAAACTTCCTTATAGGCAGTTTTCTTTTAATTTTGAAAGCAAAAATGAGAGGATAACAATGGAAAATTAAACACATGCATCTACTTTTGCCTCCTTCTGAAACTGTATTTAATTCATAGTAAAAGGATTTTTCAAAAAGATATAAACCCAAAAGGAAAATGAGATAAGGTGAGGAGATAACAGCAACAAAACTTTAAAGGTGGAAAGTATTTGGCTGAGCAGTAAGTTAGCAGGTCCCAGAAAACAGAACCCTATGGAACCTTGAGGAAAATGGAGAAGCAACCAGATTTATGTTTCCAATAGGCTGCAGCAGGCATGCCTGGAACAAGAGGTGAAGAGAGGGTCTAACATGAGGAGGATTGGTTTAAAATCTCTTTATAATAATTTAGATCCCCAAATTCTCTTTCCTACTCTGTTCAGAGGAGCAACTCCTCCACCTCTGTACAAGACCAGAGTTTTATTTCTACAAGGATAATACAGAAGATCTTTGGATTTGGGGATCCCAGGCACAGTTGATAATGTGGGCCCCACTGAAAACAAGAGGATCTAATGGGACTCCTACCCCCAGCCTGCTTCCCCACTTGGCTCCCTGTACACTGGTAGCTGTAACTTTATCTTTCAAGCAAGACACCAGCTAAGCCTTCTCTGGGGATCCAATCAGCCCAAGAAGAATGATATAAAGTCACTGAATTAGGAGTTTCCCAATGAATCAGGCCAGCTGCATAACCCTAGTGTGACAGGGCCAGTCAAAGAGGCCCATCCATAACCTCCATGCTCTTAGACTCCCAGTATTAAAGACGACCAGACAGCTAAAGAGAATTGGAAATCTGAGGAAAATCTCCAAAGAAAAAACAGACACCAGAATAAAGAAATAGAAAAAGGAAACTTGATGGAACAGAGATGGCACAGACAGCACAAAAATAAAATTAAAACCATCAGTAATATCTTTAGAGAAATAGAATACATTGCAATCCTGAAACAAGAACATGATATTTTAAAAAGAAACATTCAGAGAAAAAGATTGTTCAGAAATTAAAACTATGACAGCAGCAAATAAAAACTTAACAGTAGAGTTGGTAGATAAAGTTAAGAAATTCTCAGAGAATGGAGAGCCAGAAGTAAAAAAGATGGGAAACAGGAGTGAAAAGATTAGAAAATTAGAGGACTTGTGCTGGAACAACAATATTTGAATAATAGTTTCAAAAAGAGCAAACAGAGGAAATAGAGGGGATAAAAAGAAAAATGTAAGGAAATGTTCTGTATTTGAAAGATATGAGTTTCTAGATGGAAAGAGCCAGTGAATGCGGGAGCAATGAATGATAACAGACCCACTTCATGGCACACATTTGAGAAATTTTAGAACACTCGGACTAAAGGAAGAGTTTCCAGAGAGGAAAAACGTTAGATTACACACAAAATATAAAGCAATCAGAATGACTTTGACTTCTCAACAGCGAAGCCAGAAGTTAAGACTGATCAAATTTGATGCAAAATGATTTGCAAGCTGGAATGCTATGTCTATTCACATGATCAATTATGTGTATGGGTAGGATAAAGACATTTTCAGATATGAAATATCTCAAGATATTTACCTCCAAGGCACCCTTTCTTAGGAAACTGTTGGAAGCTATGCTCCACCAAAATGAGATTGTAAACCATGGGAGAGAAAGAGGTGTGTTACAGAAAATATGAGTTTGTGCACAGGAGACTGGCAAAGGGAATCCTAGGATGACAGTGAAGTAAGACCTCACATAGAGGGCAAATAACCCAGGATCGGAGTAGTTCAGAAGGCTCTGAGACACACTTCTCTAAGAAAATGGAAGTAACAGAATACTTCATGGGTCCAAATATATTTAGAGAGGAGATTTAGCCAATGGGCAGAGATTTTGGATATGAAATGAGATAAACACACAAAAATGAACAAAGGAAAAGTAAAATCAAAACAAACAAAAGCAAAAGTCAAGACAAAACAGAGAACTCTGCTGAGAAGGATAAGTAATCACAGTGTGATATAAGGCTCAATCCACCCATAGCGTCTACATAGTGGTGATAATAATGGACACTTGCTGAATATGATGACCCCAATCACAATGTATCCCCGTTGGTAGGATGTGGGGACTGGACAGGAACATGTGTACGTGGTGGGTGAGAGGATGAAAGCAAGCCCATGCCTCGTCTTTCACGTCAGAAATCAGGCCTAAAATTGGTAAAATTCAAGAGGTAGCTAAACATGCATGCAACTTAGAGAAATGGAGATATATATTGAACAAATCAGCTACAAGTATTGAAAAGTGTGTGGCTCTGGGGTTGAGCAATAGAGGAATGGAAAGAAGGGAAGAGTAACTGCATGTCCTTTTAAAGCATATGTGAAATGATGGTCGAACGCATGTCTGATAAAAAGAAAAAACTTAAAAAAAGGTAAGAAAATAAAAAGGAATAAAAGTAAATTTTCTGTCCATATCCAACTTGCAAGCAAAAATAAGTACATAAATGATTAAATAAATAAAAATAAAGGCATTACATGGCCATTAAGGAAAGCTTGTAAATATGGTAGATTGCACTCCTGCTTTCACTATTCACTGCCTTTCATCCATGTCCATTGGCATGTGAATTGCAGTCCCTTTCCTGTGGGAGGCAAATGATCCCCTCCACAACTGAGGACACCGGGCTTGGCTATATGAGTTTTTCTGACCAACGAAATATGACCGAAAGTGGCATGCAACTTCCCAGCAGAAGCTTTAAGAACCATTCTGATCTCTGCCATTGTTCTTTTTTCCACTGCCTTTCCCAGATAGGAGAGGTTTCTTTATTGAGCATAAAAGACATGTGAAACAGAACTGTTGTTGATCCACAAATACGTGTAACGGAAGCAGGAAATAAACCTAGAAAAAGTTGAATAATACAATATATGTAAGTACATAAACAAGCAAAATTCACAGTCCTACCACTCTGAGATAATCATGTTTAATCACTTCTTCCCATCCCCGCCATGACTTGCAGTGTCTACCGCACAGGCAAGGTGTACCTCTCTGCCCCTTGACTGTCGTTGGTTCTGTGACTTGCTTTTCGGCCAGTGGAATGTGAGCTGAAGTGATGCAAGCAGAGGCTCGAGGTGTGCTTACGCTGTTGGGCTGCGCTTTTGTGCTTCACCCATGAGAAGAAATGCCCCAGATAGCACAGGAGCTTGAGAGAAATGTGGATCAGAGCCTGGCAGTTCCATTGCCTTGCATTCCGAGGGACAGACACCCCAGCAATGCACAAAAATGAGGGCTTACTGTTTCATGCTTTGGGGTAGTTTGTTACACAGCATTTCATGGTAATAGATGATTGATACAGATGCTTGTCCTTCAAGTCTTTTTCAATATAAACGTATATTATTTCCCCAAAGTTGGATTACACTATACAATTTTATCATTTTTAACTTAATTCCTCTCCACTTCATGTAATTATGCATTTTTCCACAGCATAATCTTAGTTAGATAGAATTATATCCTTGCATATTTAAACAATTGTCTAATGCTCAACTTTGAACTTTTTCTGTATTTTTCACCTTTAGAAATAATTCTGTGATAAAATTCTCATTCATAAGCCTTTTTATACACTGGTATTATTTCCCTGTATTAAATTCCAAGGTTTGTGACAAAGTAACAAGTCTTGACACTATTGCCAAATTTATCAGAATTGTACAAATGCCCATTTCCCAACATTTCACCAGAACTGAATGTTGTCATTTAAATTGTCTGCAAAATTGAAAGGTAAAAGAAATGAAGTAGTGTTTTAACTTACATTTGTTAGGTTACTAGAGAGGTTGAATACTTAAAAAAATAGCTTTACTGAGGTATAATTTGTATTCCATAAAATGCACACAATTTTTAATGCACAATTCAATGGTTTTTCACTGAATTTAGAGTTGTGCAGCCATCACAGCAATCCAATTTTAGAACATTTCCATCACTCCCAAAGCATTCCTTGTGCCCATCTGCAGTCACTTCCTGTTTCCTGAGCCCTACTCAACCACTGACCTACCTTCTGTCTCTATAGATTCGTTTCTATTTCCTTTTTGGTTACCTGCCCACTTTGCCCATTTGCCTATGGGAGTCTAGGGCTTGTCTGACTGATTAATAAGAACCACTCAAAGACTAACTCTGTAATTGCAATTAAATATACAAATCTCTTAAGTCAGCCTACATATCTTACCTGTCCGATTGTTCCTCTTGCAGTTTTCCACCTCCAGATAATTTGTCCTTCTTGCTGCTTCTGATACATGCCTCAGAGGTCTTCCCTTTGCCTGAATTCTACATCTCCCTACTTTCCATCTTGCTCACTCCTACTTGTGTTGTAGCTCTTGGCACAAATAACGCTTCTCAAAGAGACCTTCCTTGACTGTCCCATCTGACTTGGACCTCTCCAGTCTGACTCCCCATTCTTTGGCTTCAGAGGGACTTGCCACTATTTATAATGATTCATTTGAGGGTGGTTCTGACTTTAATGCCTGCCTTGCACCCTGGGTTGAAAGCTCTGTGAAGGTAGCAATCCCATGTGTTTTGTTCATGATTGGATCCCTAGCCCTGGACTGCTTTCTTTTTTCTTTTTAGTTTGTTGTTTCCTCTTGATTTTGTTTGTGGTATCTTTAGATCTCTAGAAATATTTAAATGTTTATGTAGTCAGGCTTATGATTTTCTTCCTTACACTTTATTCCTTTACTTTTATGCTTAAGAGTACCTTTTCTACATGAGAGTAGGTAAATATTCACTTACACTTTCCTCTAGTTCTTTTATGTTTTTAGTAAAAAGTTGTAGTGCTTTTATCTGTTTGGAGTTTACGTCGGTTTATAGTGTGAAGAGTACAATGTAGACAACTCATGTTAATAAACAGTTAAGAAATTATCCTAACTTCATTTATGGAATAAATCCATCATCTCCTCACTGGTTGGAGATGCCACCTTTATTGGATACTAAAATCCCTATTCATGCCAAGTTCTATTTCTGGGCTTTCTGGCATGTACCATTGATATGTCTATTTTATTGCTAGTACCATATAGACCAAAGAACTTCTTACTGTAGTGGTGCTTTGTATGTAGCATATTGTCATTACTGAGATAGTGACAAGAGTGTTCCAGTCTTCAGGACCATTTTCTTTGTCAGTGCAAACTCATAACTGGATACTCTGACTTTCTATACCACTGTTATCAGCCTAATGAATATGAGGTTGCCCTGACTAAAATACTCTTTCTTGATATGCTTGCAAAGTCACATTTCTGAATCTATCAGGCTGTGGGGAAGCATGGATGCTTGTTCTGCATTCCTGTATGATACTTACCTTTAAAATTCCATATCAGGGATCTCAGACAAAGCTGGTAGCAAAAGTGGGTGAAACAGGCTTGGCGTGAGATAACATGTATGGAGAAATGGGGTCTGTAGGCAACTATTTAAAGACATTCAAAAGGGTTAAAAGCAAGGGATGGAGCAGACTGGACTTGGCATGAAGACCACACATTTTGACCTCTGACCCTTATAACAACTGTGTGGCAGTGTACAGTATATTTATGGATTGCTTCATTTGATTCCTATAACAATCTTCTGAGGCAGAAATTACTAATATGTCCATTTCACAGTACATTCACTATGTCTTCAAGAGGCTGAATTACTTGCATAAGGCCTTATAGCCAATGCATCCTTTAATGGACTGAGGCCTCTGGCCTGATCCTGATTCTATTCTTTTTCTTCCATACCATATGATGGTGCCATCCACAACGAGTGCAAGGAGAACGAGGTGAGAAGGGAAGGGTGAGCTATTTTTGTTATTGAATCTAAAAATACAGAATCTAAGTGACCTACAAAATACCAATAAGCCTGATTCTGGCCAAGTTCCAAATGTCGGTGCACAAAACAGGGAGAAGTCACACCAGGCAGCCAGGGCTCCTGCTGTCAGAGCAGCCCTGGTGCACATCTGTCTGAAACGTCTGGAGTTACCCTGGCTAGAGAGGCTGCAGACTGAACAGCCCAAATGCTTTTCACCCTCTCATTGTCACAGCCATTTAGGAAACTCCCAGAGAGAGGCTGATGGAGATGACGCAGAAACTTTTAAATTATCAGGTCATTTCCAAAGCTGACGTGGGCTGTCTCTGTCTCTCCTTCTTCTGTCCCTCTCTCCGTGTCTCCCTTTTTCCCTACCCCCTCCACTCTTTCTGCCTGTATCACCCCAATACTCAAGCATCCTAAGGGTGGACCACTTCTGGATATCGCTATTCATAGCAGAAAAAGATTCTTCTGTTAGAAACTCCAAGATCCAGCATTTCCAAGTCTTTCTGAGTGATCTGCTCAGGTAGGTGTAGACCTGCTCAGGTAGAGGCTTATGAAAAGAAGACTGTTCTTTCCTGAGCCTGCTTCCCACCTCTCTCCCCACCGTTAACACTGGGGCAGCGGCTCACAGCCCAGATGACTCTTCAATTCCATTTGAAAGGAAAGGTTAAGAGAAACTGGGGAATGAAAAATTCTCTTGTAGAGACACCCTGCCTTTGGCTGAACTGAAGAGCCAGGAGGGGAACCCTGAGGAGCTTGACTCTGGAGTAAGACCATGACATTTTGTGGGGCACTAACTGCCAGTGTGTTTGGCACAGCTGATGACCTTGTGGAAATGCTGGGGGAGCTTGTAATCAAAGGTCCCTTCCAGATAAAAAAGAACAGTGCCTTCAAGTAAACCAGAGGGATGCATCAAGCTCTGCAGTAGTTTTCTGACACTGAACAAGTCCCCTTCATTGAGTTTCTTGTTTCTGACCTGTAAATTGAAGAAGTTTCAAACCATCAGATTGATAGAAAAAGCAGGAAAGCTGTATCCACGTGGAAAACATCCATCTATATGGGGATGAATTATCTAAACTGAATAACAATGGAAGGCTTTAGATTGTGGAGTGTTAAATCACCTTACTGGTACAAAAATGTAAGCATCCTGAAGATAGAGAACAGATATATATTTTTTAAATTGTATAAAGTCTGTATAACATAAACTTTATCATCTTAACCATTTTTAAGTCTACAGTTCAGTGATGGTAATTAGATTCACATTGCTGTGCAACCAATCTGTAGAACTCTTTTCATGCTTCAAAGCTGAAACTCTGTACCCATTAAACAACAACTCCCCATTCCCTCCTCCCCCAGCCGCTGGCAACCACCATTCTGCTCTCTGTCTCTGACTTTGACTCCTCCGGAACCTCAGATAAGTGGAATCATATAGGATTTGTCTTTTCGTGACTTGCTTATTTCACTCAGCCTGATGTCTTCAAAGGTTCATCCATGTTGTAGCATGCGTCAGAATTTCCTTCGTTTTTAAGGCTGAATAATATTTCATTGTACGGATAGACCACATTTTGCTTGTCCATTCATATGCCGATGGACACTTGGGTTGCTTCCACTTTCTGGCTATTGTGAATAATGCTACTACAAACATGGTTGTGCACATATGTCCTCAAGACCCTGTTTTCAATTATTTGGGGAATATACCCAGAATTGTAATTGCTGGTAAGTCTATTTTTAATTTTTAAAGGAACCATCATACTGTTTGCCCTAGTGGCTGCATCATCTTACATTCTTACCAGCAGTGTGCAAGTGTTCCAGTTTCTCCACATCCTTGCCAAATTTTATTTTCTTTCTTTCTCTTTTCTTTTTTTGATAGTTGCCATCCTAATGGGTGTGAGATGATATCTCACTGAGGTTTTGATTTGCATTTCCCTGATGTTTAGTGATGTTGAGCATATGTTTGTTGGCCATGTGCTTTCATGTGCTTGTATATCTTCTTTGGAAAAATGTCTATTCAAGTGCTTTGCCTACTTTTAAATTCAGTTGTTTGCTTTTTTGTTCTTGAGCTGTAGGAGGAGAAGAGGTCTTTTCATGCTCATATCTCTAGGACTTCAAATAACACCTGCCATGAAAAAATATTTGTTGAATAAATAAGTCCTGGGTCTCTCTGATTGAATAATCTTACTGCAAGATTTGGTATAAATCATGACCAATAGCTAGAGTTAGAAATTCACAGTGATGGATACAATATAATAATATATTAAGAATAAAATTTTTTAAGACACAAAGAAATACATTTTGGACTCTACCACTCAGGTGGATGAATGTGCCATGGACCGATCCAGTCTACTCAGCTCTCCTGGTACCTAAACGAGATTTTGTGTCCATCAATCGTGGGGATGGGAGAGGAGAGAAGGGAGAGAGGCATTTAGTTACAAACATCAGCACTTCTTAGAAAAATACATATGTAATAAAGGTGGTATCTTAGGCGTTTAAACAAAACGTCAGCCCATCTCGCCTAGCCACCATCTTTGATTTACTTTAAGTCACTTCCTTCCTATGAAAGGCCCTCAAATCTTCTCAGCCGAGGCTTAGAAGGAAGAAATGAAAAAAACAATTGGGCTGCACTTCCCATCTTGCCACTGGATGGCAGTACACCCCTGTATGCCTTCCCTGAAGAAGCCACCTCTCCATCACGCTACAGAATCTTGATTTGCCCCATTGGAGAAGTCCCTGGACTAGAGATTTTAGCAGAATCACTTGTTTTTTTAAAATCTCTCCATGAGTTTCTGTAGTAGGATGGTTAACATCCTTCTTCTTCATGTTTACTCCAGAACCCAAAAAACCTTGGCTCCAGCATCTTCTTTTCTGATATTTCTTCCCTTCCACCACGTGTGCCTTTGTCCTCTAAGCATCTGGTGCTAATAACTGCTCAATGATACCACCCTGTAACCAGGGACTTACAGCATCTGTTCTGCACTGTACTGAGGGGAAGGAGAGGTTCTTATTTGACTTTGCATCCTGGGCATTATCATAGTACCTGTCTATAGTGGGTAATCAATCGATCAAGACTTGTTAGGTGAACCCATCAAGTAGAAGAAACATAGAACAATAAATGCCCACTCCTTTACCAATATGTCCAGGTAACATACACACTACACATATGCCTTAAACTAACTTTTTTTTGCTGAGTAAAAATTTAATACATACAATTTGATAGGTGATAAATTATATTCTTTTAAAATTTGCATTTCTGTAATTATAGCTAATATTGAATATTTCTCATATGTCTATTTTCCTGCTTCCATTTGTATTTTTTTCTGAACTATTTCCTTCTGACCTTTGCTATTTTTGATTATTGTCATACTCGTGTTCTGAAAGCCTTCAGATTTCTGAGTGTCATCCTTGACAAACGGCTGCCACTCATTTTCTACAGTCAATCAGTCACATCTGTTTATTCTACATCCTAAATATCCCTCCCTCCAATCTGTCTACATCACTTCATCTTCACTGCCTCTGTCTTGGCTCAGCCACATGGTCTTTCTCTGGCAATACATTCTCCTAACTGGACCCTCCACCTCTGACCTTGACTCTTTCCAACCCATTCTCCACACTGCAGCTAGTGCAGTCATTTCAGAGTATAAATCTGTGCACGTCACACCCCTACTTAAAACCCTTTCAGGGCTTCTTGTCACCCTCAGTGTGAAAGTCCCAACTCCCTAACCCAGCCCCTGAAGCCCCAGTAACTCCCCCAGCTTCCTCTTTTTCCAGTTCTACCTTAAGCTTTGCCTTCATGCAGTGGTGACCACTTCCATGGTCGAAGTATTATTTCCACACTGTTTCATCTCCCAGCATTCACACATGTTTTCCCCTCGCCCTCAATTGCCCTTCTATTCCCTTTGCCTGCCTAACATTTTATTCTTTAGAACTGTACTTAAAACCATCACCTCTAGGAGGCCTCTATGCCCCCTGTAGATTGGATGAACCAACTTACTTATTCCATGTCACCCCGTCCCCATCCCATTGTAAAATATCACATTATGTGATCCTTGCCTGTTTGTGTGTCTGTTTATGTGTGTAAAATCCTTTGTCTTGTGCACATTTTCATCCCTAGTGCCTAACACAACATCCACTCATAGTAGATACCAGATAGATATTTATCGAATGAATAAAAATTCTTCGAGTTGACATTTATTGAGCACTCAAAGCAGTTTATATCCTTCATCTCATTTAATCCACAAAATGGCTCTCTTGGATGGTTATGCTCAGTTTGACAAGTGAGAAAACTGAGGGTTGGAGAGATTACACATCAGGGAAGTGGTGGACTCACCCACATCTGCCTCCTTGTAGAGTCAGCTGTGCAGGATACTGTTTCCCATCTAGGATCCATCTGTAGGTGTCCTTCATACGTAAAGGACATTAAACCTTTGCCAGTTGTATTTGTTGCAAACATTTCCTTTAGGTTTTGATGCTTTCTAATTTTCTATTTGATCGTCTTGAAGTTTAGAATCTTTTAATCATTAAATAGTAAAATCATTCACTCTTTTCTTTAATAATTTATTCCATGGATTATGCTTTAAAAGTTTTATCCTTTCTAAGTTCAATTTGTTGACTAAATTGTTATTCTATATTTTAATAGTCTCATTGTCTTAAATTTAACTCTTTAAGCCTTTTAAAATATATTTGACCTATGTAGGGTGTTTCCTCCTCCAAATGGTAAATTTTCCTAAATCCATTTATTGAATAGTACATCTTTATAAATTATGGTACTATTATCATTTAACTTATATATTTATATACTGTTTTGGGGACTTTTGCTCATTGGTATGTCAACTCTTGAATTATTACCACAGTATTTTATAATTTGCATCCTATTTAGTAAGATAAATCCTGCCAGTTTTGCACAGCACCCCCCTACACACACACACACCTCAATAATTTTCCTTTTGCAACATTATCTTGGCTGATTTCATTTACTGTTTTTAATGATCTTTAAAAATTTTCTCATTCTGAAAGCACTTACTGGGATAAGTTTTAAAAATATAAATATACTACATGTTTATTTTATAAAAATTAGGAAATATAGAAAATCAAAAGAAATTAAATCCTGAAATGCTAACATTTTGTTTTATTCCCTCAGTTTCATTCGATGTGGATACGGATAATCCAGTTGGAATCTTACTGCAATACATCGTAGTATCCTACTTTTCCCCCCAACAAGTTACCTTGTAAGTATTTTCATATCCAATTAGATTTTGAAATCATGGGTTTTAATCATACGTAATTTTCACTGATATAAAATCCTGAAAATCTCTTTAGTGATTCTCCTATTGTTGAATATCTAGGTTATTGCCAATTTTTTGTTTTCTTTAAGTAGTATTGCAATGAAAATTTGTGCAAACGCATTTTTTGTTCACATTTGATCATTTCCTTAGGGTATCTTTCTAGATCTGGGTCAATAGTTATGAGCAATTTTAAGGCTCTAAATTGTTTTTTTTAAAAGATTGAACAAATTTAAATTCCCACCAGCAAATGAAATGTCTGCTTCCACTGTATTCTTGCCAACAATTGGGTATTATTATCTCATTGAGATTTTCTTTGGGGTTATGTTAAATCTATAAATCAATTTAGAAAGAATTGCCTTCTTTACAATATTGATTCTTTTCTTTCAGAAAGATGATGTGTCTCCATGTAAACAAATCTTTATTTTATATCTCTCAGTAAAGTTTTGTTGTTTTCTTAATATAAATCCTGCAGATTTATTATTGGAATTATTTCTGGATGTATTGTGCTGTTTTATTATTTTAATATTTTTGTTTTGCTATGTGAATGCCACTTAAAAATTTTATATCTTCTTTTTTTATTGAAGTATAGTTGATATACAATTTTTCAGGTGTACAGTAAAGTGATTCAGTTTTTTATATATATATATATATATATATATATATATATATATATATATATATATATATATATATATATATATATATATTCTTTTTCAGATTCTTTTCCATTATAGGTTATTACAAGATACTGAATATGGTAGGTCCTTGCTGATTATCTAATTTATATATAGTAGTGTGTATCTGTTAATCCAAAATTCCTAATTTATCTCTTCCCCACTTCCCCTTTGGTAACCATAAGTTTGTTTTCTATGTCTGTGAGTCTATTTCTGTTTTGTAAAAAAAAAGTTCATTTGTATTATTTTTTTAGATTCCACATATAAGTGATATCATATGGTATTTGTCTTTCTCTTTCTGACTTACTTCACTTAGTATGATAATCTCTAGGTCCATCCATATTGCTGCAAAGGCATTATTTCATTCTTTTTTATGGCTGAGTAGTATTCCATTGTATATATGTACCACATCTTCTTTATCCATTCATCTGTTGATGGACGTTTATGTTGCTTCCATGTCTTGGCTATTGTAAATAGTGCTTCTATGATAATTGAGGTGCATGTATCTTTTTGAATTAGAGTTTTGCCTAGATGTCTGCCCAGGAGTGGGATTGCTAGATCATGTGGTAGCTCTGTTTTTAGTTTTTAAGAAACTTTCATACTGTTCTCCATAGTAGATGCACCAATTTACATTCCCACCAACAGTGTAAGAGGGTTCCCTTTTCTCCACACCCTCTCCAGCATTTATTATTTGTAGACTTTTTGATGGCCATTCTGACTGGTATGAGGTGAGACTTCACTGTTATATCTTCTTCTTTTCCCAAAGTGTGTCCTATAAGCACTTGATCCTCCAGATGCTCTGTGAAAAAAAGGAGTTCTATGTTCAAACTGGTTTGGGAAGGGTTATGAACTTCACTTGGAAATTTTCATGACACATTCAGGAAAGCTTGAAAAGCTCTGTTGTAAAGAACCCTGTTTAACATTATTTATTACTACACCCAGTGCATCACAGACTTACTTGATCATTAAATATTTTTTTATGTAAAAGTAAAATTTTTGATGTGACTTCTATTATCACTCAGTAGAGCTGATCTTCTGAGAAGCCTAACGTTGTGGAATGACAAACGGCCCCAGTTCTTCATTCCTCCCTGTAACTATGCCTTTGGCCATGTAACTGTGGGGTGCACTTCTACCCTGACCCTGAACTTGGCCAATGGGATGTGAGCAAACATAGAGCACACAGACGCTTTAAAAGTGTGGTTTGTCACTGTTGCATCTTCCATATTTGTGAAAAAGATATGCCAGGTGTACCGAGGTAGAAGATGAGACCCTTGTAGCACAGCTGAGTTACACCAGTTATCCCGGTTGAAACCATACAGGATCACTCACAAACCAGCCAGCTCTCTTTATGAAAGTGAGTCCAGCCAAGACCAGAAGAACCACTCAGCAGGACTTCAAACTTATGAGCTAAATAAATTCTGGTTGTCTTAAATCACTGAGATTTGGGTTGGCTTGTTACATAGCATTATTATGGCAATAGATAACTGATACACCCATCTTGAAGCCAGTATGTTGAAGGCAGGTAGTTCAAGCTTGATAGTTTTTATTATGTTAAGGAATTCCCTTTCATTTCTATTTTTCTAAATGTTTCTAGCCAAAACTGTTATTCAAAAACTTTTGGGCAGTCATTGAGATTATTTTAAGCTTTTCTAATTGAACATACTGATGTGATATTACATATTCATAGGCTTCCTATTAATAAGCTCTCCTGGTCTTCCTAGGATGAGTCATTCTTGGTAACAGTTGATCATTCTTAAATGTACTATTGAATTCCATACGCTAGTATTCTCCTTAGGGATTCAGCATCTGTATTCATAAATGAAATTAGTTTATAGTTTCCTATTTTGGCCCATCCTTTTTATTTTTGGTATAAAGCATAATCCAGCATTATAAAATGAGTCAGTTAGCTTTTAGTCTTTGCCTATGCTCTGGATCAATTTGTATAAGACTAATAGTATTCACCACTAAAGTCACCTGATCATTGAAACTTTTTGATAATTTGTTACTTCTGTGATAGTTTTTATTTTTAATTTTTCCCTTTGATAATTGGTCTTAAGTTTTCCTACTTATTTTTAATTACACTTCAGGGAATTCAAATTACTTTTATGATGGCCAATAATATACATCATGTACTCTGTGTATTTTTGGAAGATGCCTTTCAATCATTTGGGAACAAAGTCTGATATAATTAACTAACTAAATAAATACAGATCAGGCCATTTGTTTCTGTAGCTACAATTTAATGTCAGACCTAAAATGAGTTTATATCTTAATGTGACCTAGTGTTTCTGCAGGTAATGGTATGGTTACATACATGTGTGGCCACCATATTTTCTAATGTTTTTGGCAGTTGGGTCTTGGGGAGCACTGTCAACAGTTTGATGCACTTTCTCTGGTTGGGGAAGAGAGGCTGAAAGAAATAATCTGGATTTATCAATGTTGAAATTTTGAATACTTTTACATGATTTATGTTCATCATGTAAGAAAATACTTGAAAGTAGAACTCTTAAAAATCCTAGAACTTAACTGTCATGTTAATTGGCCTAAGTCATGCATGGGATTGGAGGTTTAATAGGCAATGTATGGAAATATCTCTTGCTGACTTGGTCTATTTTCTCAATGACCTCAAGAGAAGCAGAGGAAGGATAGGCACTTACTATCCACAGAGCACGACTTGGCTCTATCTTCTGGTTCTCTGGGCTCTGTTGTCTCTGAGACTTGCTCAATTCTCAGATTTCATACACCCTATTTTACTAGCAGCAAGAATAAATATTTATACAGTGCTTACTATGTGCCAGGCACTACTGATAAACATTTACCATCCCCATTTTACAGATTAGGAAAGGAAAGCACAGAAAGGTTACAAATTTGCCCATGTTTGCCAGCATGTGAGTATTCATGTTAAGATTCAAATCCAGGCAGTGGGTGTCCCTGGGCTGCGCTGTCAGCTCCTTAGTCTTTCTCATTTTGTCTTATTTTCTACCTGTCCACTAGAGTGTTTGGCTCTGTTGGGCTTTAGTAAGTGTTTGATCCTATAGATTTATTTCTAGATGAGGATAGAAGAGTCAAAGAGAGAAAAAAGTCAAAGAGGAAAGAGTAAAGGGATGTCAGGGAGAGAATTCGTGGATTCTGAGTTGAGACTGTGACCCCAGCTCTAAAAACTAGACATAACAGAATATCTTTCTCATAGTGCTATTATGAGGATTTTCTGAGCAAAGGGCCTGATACATGACTAACACTCAATAGATACTATTTCTAATCATAGAAAATGAGGATGATGACCATGGTGATGATGATGATGATGAACGATGACCATAAAACCAACCTTCTGCCACCAAGTGGCTCTGTGACCTTGCTCAAGTCACTTTGCTTCCCTGGGCCTCAGTTTCCTCATTAGTTCATTGGAAGATGGCCTCATGGCTCCGTGACCATGTGATCAGTGACCCACAGTGGAGACTGAACAGGAGAGAGAGTGTGAGAACACGGTGGAGGCCACTGCTGAGCAGGGCCTCTATTTAAGGGAGCTGGGGGACTCCTCCCACAAGTGTCAGTTTGTCCAGCTCATATTACTCACCTCAAGCATCTCACAGATGGAGAACCTGAGTGAGGGTGAGGGTCAGAGTGGTATCCACAGTGACTTTTACATATTGCTCAGTACAATCATGGCCCATCAAGGCTACAGTTGACAGACTGAGCATTGAGAAAACAAAACAAAACAAAACAAAACAGAATATCTAGTTAAATCTGGACTTCAGATAAACCATGAATGCTTGTTTAACTTAAGTATTTCCCAAATATTGCATGGGACATACCTACACTAGACAATTACTTGTTATTGGAACTCAGTTCTCTGGTCTTCCCTGCCTGGTCTAGTGTCCAGATCTCCCAGATGGGAAAGCTGCAGTGAATCTGTCCCAGGCCAAGTTGTTCCCCTGAGTCAAGGATCTGAGTTCTAGAATCTCTATTTTCCCTGCTCTGTCTTCTTTCTTCTTTGGGCAAAAAGGAGAGAGTAACTAACTGGGGAAATTTGTTTGACATAAATTACCAAGAAAAGAGCTTCTCCAGATTCAATAAAGCAATTATTATATCTTGAGTAAAGAATAATTGATTATTCCAAACAAATGCACCAGCTTGTGGTTTCACAGAAATCTGTGTCTCTAACCTGCTGTAGTTGTTAAGTCAGAAGTAACTATGCTCTTAATAACTAACTGGTATTTATTGAATGTACAATAACTTGCCTGTTAAGCTTAAATGAAATGCACTGCTAATTAAAACTATCTCTGTACCGAGTCCTCTAGGGAAAATACATTACAAACACTCTGGCTTGGGCGTTTTTTTCACCTCCACTTCCCAACTGAGACCCTGTTGGTAGATTTTAATATGATCTGTTTGGAGGTCTGCAGATGTTTTTACTGGGCAATTTTCATCCTGCTCAGGGATATGAAAGCGTCACTTATTTATCCAGAGTTGAGAAATCTTTGTAGAGACCCCAAGCTGAGGCTGAGTAGTTGGTGCCTCAAAGCCTGTTCTGGCCGCTTGGAAGTGGGGTTGCATTTGAGTTTGCCCACTGATTTGCTGTTCAAACTGATCTTTTCACTTTGCCTCTCAGAGTTTGGAGCTTGAGTTTTCCAAATCTGTGAAACAAATGTAACCACTTACATCTTTGGTGAAGGATCAGAAGAGAGGCTGGGCAGGATTCGGAAGCACAGGCTGACCTTGACTTGTTAAATGGGTCTCAACACATGCCAGTCCTCCTGCTATGTGGACCCCATTTGGTGCTGTTTAGAGTTGACTTTGAGATGTTTGTTTATTTATCCACTTATTCATGTTTTTCATTATTCAACAAGTATTTGATGTCTGAGTGTCTATTGGACCTGAAATCTCATGAATACCGTGACTGGGGGGGACAAAGTTCCGCTCCCAGCTGTGTTGCTTGCAGACGTACAAACTCGCGTTTATGCAATTCAAGCAGTCATTTCACTCCCCTGAGTTTGTTTTCTTTTCTGCAAAGTGAGGATAGTGCCTTCCCTACAAATCACTGAATGGTTGTGAAGTTCAAATGAGACGATGTATGCACAAATGCTTTCAAAGTCGAAAGAATTATCATAGAAATGTATATTTTCCCCAACAGCAGTGGCTCCTGCGAGTTCCCAGGACCCAGCGGATATGGAGAGCTGCAGTGTGCTGAGGACAAGTGTGTGACAGCCTGTGAGTACCCGGGCAAGGTGCACCTCAGCCTCCCAAAGTCCCCTAAGGGTGAGAACCAGCCAAGTAATTAATAAAGCCTGACCGTCGTGTGGGATGTAGAGAGTAGAAAGCACTTGCAAAGATTTGACCTCATTTGATTTGTACAGCACCCTTATGAGGATGGCAGAACAGGTATTCTTTGTCATTTTATGGCTAAAGAAACTGAACTTCGGTGGGGGCGGGGGTAAGTGACTGGTCCAAGGTTACTCTATGCACAGGTGCCAAAACCAGGACTAGCTGCAGGTCTTTCCCTTACACCACAGTCACGTTCAAGATAACGGTCCATTTTCCATCCGGCTGAGAGCCCGAGGGTCTGGTTGCACCCAGACCTCTGGGATGTGTGCACTGGGTGTCGGGAGCCTCTGAATGATCAGACAGACCTGCTTTGTGGTGCAGAGCTTAAGGAGTGAGCCTGGGCTGCATTTCAGCACCCTCAGCCCTTGGTGGGATGCTCTTGTGCCGGACACAATGGGAACAAGAGTAAGTGGTGGTCCTAGGTGGTGTGGGTTGATTAGGCTGGGTTGTCCCGAAGGCAGGTCCCTGTGACCTTCTTGGGACAACCTTGGACTTCCCTGATGCTGTGGTTGTCTCTCCACACTGCTCTCAGAGGGTGCAATAAAAAGTTAATATCCGATTGCAGTGGGAAGCTATAATTACTTGGGTGTGTGGATATTAAGGGCCGATGTAATTAAAATTCCAAGGTAATGGGGGCAGCTCACTCAGCAAGGTTTTGTGCTAATGTTGCCAGCTTTCCCTTTGTCTCGCAAATTCCCTGCATTCATCAGATAGACTCATTACTGCCGACTTCAAGGATGCAGCTTCCTCTACATCCCTTCTTACAACAGTGGCTGTTCCGAGGTGGGGTTTGGGGCCAGGTGTGGGGGACATCTAGGGCTGTCCAGCATGTGCTGGGGACCGCTGAGTTTTGCCTTTCCAGTCCTCAGCCCTCCTCTCCAGTACTAGCTCTGTCACTAACAACACCAGGGCCTCTGGCTCCCCTGCGCTCTCTGGCCCTCAGATTCTCCATCTTGGAAATGAGATGGATGAGAATGATTTCCAAGGGACCCTGTGACTCTGAGCATTTTGTGTTTTTGGAATCACTGCTACATCCAAGAAACGCCAGATCCAGGCCTGGAGGGCAGCCTAAGAGACAGAAATGAAATGAAAATTGAATGAAGAACTTGGTTTTCAGTCTCACCAGCTACCTTCACAACAAGTGCTCAGTTGCAGTGCGGGGCTCGGGGGTCCTGCATGGGAGAGTGCTGCTATGGAGTATTTCTGTCATTGCAGAAAGTTCTACTAGACAGCACTCAGGATGGTCCTGGGAGGAAGCTGACGGGTCATGGGGTGCCTGGGCACGGGGCGGTAGAGAGACGGGAGGCTGGGCATCTGGTCAGGCCTGGCTTATCATCCTGGAGCTGTCATTTAAAGTTATGTGACTTTGGGCAAACCGCTTAACTTTTCTGAACCTCTGTAAAATGGAAATTATGATACCATTTGGTAGAGTATTTTGAGTATTAAATGATTTGAATATCAATATGTTGAGTATTAAAATAAAACAAATATATAGAGGCAGGTTGGTGCTATCCTGTTTTAGCAGTCCCTGCCCCACGGGGGTGTCCTGCTGAGTCACCATGGGAAGAGGTGCTCCATGGAGGCCACCTCCCCAAACCTTCACCTGGCTTGCCCACCTTTACATTTTAGCAACAAACTAAAGTGTTTAAGTTGTTCTTTGTTCTTTTTCACAAAGGGAGCTGTAGGTGGCCTATTTCTCCCTGCCCTCCCCTCCCCTGTCCACCCCCAAGGCCCTTACGTCTACCTGTCATCTTCCTAGGGGCTCCCGAATTCAGCAAATCAAAATGTAAGATTCCCAGTTAAGTTGGAATTTCAGATAAACAATGAATCCTTTTTATAGTATAAGTATATTCCATGCAATAGGGCATACTTACACTAAAATTCCTTTGCGGTCTCTCTGAAATTCTACTTTAACTGGTCCTCCTCCTGTGTTTATCTGGTCACCCTACCCTCATCACTGCCCACGTGGGACCTCATGGGATATGGGGCCCAGGATCAGAGCGTGCTCTGTGTGCATGTGAGGACTGGGGCCATCCTCTCACATTTTGCATGTTTTGGCGTGTGTCTGATTGTGTGACAAGGGTGGGGAGTGAGCGGAGGGGATGCGGACATCTGCCCAGGCCTGAAGACTCTACGTCTGGGTAGGTTGTGTGGGGCAAGGGCCATGGCACCATCTTTGTGGGTTTCTTCCTGTGCTGCTGCCAGGGACCATGTGTCTTGTTGCCCCAAAAGTGAACAGAGGAGATTTACTGCTCGATTTGTCAGTTTACTGAAGGTTTGACTGGATTGTTTTTCCCCATGAGTTCACCCAGCTGTCAGGACCACCACCTCCGAGGGCACGTGGCAGTGTGTGGGAGGAGACGGCCCACTCAGGAAAAGCCCCCTCTGTGGGGGCCCTCTTCCTCCTCCGAGTCCCCCGGAGGCCACCCCACGTGAATCACCCAGCCCCGCTCCATCTCTTCTACCCTGATCTCAGTTCCATCTCCTGGCTTTGCCTCAGGCTGTGTGTTTATGGGCTGGGGGTGGCAGGATGGAAAGCAGTAGACCAGACTCTGATAGCAGTGAACCTCCTGCTGCCACCCCTCACTCCCTGGTCCTGATTTTTCCGTCTCCCCGACTCCCTTCTCTTCTCTCTACCCCAGGCTGACGTTGGTGAGGAGATTGGGAACAGTACCATCCGACCTCGGTCATTCATCCAGGTCACAGCTGCCCTGCTTTCAGGTTCCCTTTGGCCCCATGAGTCTTTGAATTGACTCTAAAAATGACACTTCCCCTGTCCTCTCGCCACCCCTTTACTCACAGGAACCTCTGCTCCCGTCTCGTCCCGAGACGATGGAGGAGGATTGAGAGCCTGTCCATCTTGTTCCCTGACCCCAAGGGGGTCCTGCAGAGGGGAGTTAGAGCCACCTCCTGAGAAGGCTGTGCCCCTCCACCTTGTCATACTTGGGGATTCAGTCCGCTGCCGTCCTGGAAGGTTCCCTGTGTGTGCCTGACGGTTTGGTTAAAATCTGACATTACCAGTTTGCGCTCTGTTTCCCTTTCAGCGTCGTTTCCTAAAAAATAATGTGGTGGGGATTTACGACAACTCAAGGAGGGCCCGCCCTCCCTCCTCTCATTCTCTCATAGCCCCGGCTCGTGCCTCTGTGGAAGCTTCGGGCATCATTGCGGCTGTCTTGTTTCACATCAGCCCTGTGCCTCATCCTGGGCTGTAAACATCAGACTGATCCTTGATAGGTTGTGACATGCTCCAAGGCTGGAGAAATTTTTTAACTGTCAGGGAGGACTGGCTGATGGGTCTGCTTCTCAGAATGCTTGCTGGGTTCTGGCGCATCTTTCTGGGGGCTGGAGAGACACCCCACCCGCTCTGGGCTGTTGTTACCTGTGAGTCTCTGCTTCACTGTCCTTTACTGGAGGCTGGGCTGGTCCTCGCAGGAGCTGGAGGTTGCAGAGGACTTTGGGAAAAGCACGGCTATCAGTTTCCTTTCTGAGATGGCCCAATATATGCTTGTCCTCTGCAGAAACTCTGAGAGCAGAATCTGGCCAGGGTGACCACATCAGATCCATCTCTCTTGGGAGGGCATAGGAGGAATACTGTTCCCTGCAGTACATAGTGCTTTGCAGCATGCAAAGCCTTTCCTGATGCATTGGTCTCTCTGTGTCTGCTGGAAGATCTAGGGTTCTGCTGGATCCAGGATATATCTAAAAAGTAGGACCAATCATACTGAAAGCTAATATTTTTTCAGTTCTTACTCTCAAACAGGCTTATAACCGTTTCATACGTGTCAATTCATTTGTTCCTAACAATAAACCAACAGTGTGGGTACTATATTGTGCCCATTTTACAAAGGAGGAAGTAGAGGCAGAGAGAAGTTAACCCCTTGCCCAAGGTCACCAGCTGGGAAGAGGCAGGACTGGGCTTTGAACTCAGGCAGTCTGGCTCCAGTATCCCTTATGGCCTCCTCAGCAATTCTTGCCCTGCCTATTTTGTCGAGTTGTCATGAAGTGCAAATGAGCCAATGGATGCTGAAGCACTTGGAAAAGCATAAAATTATTATGCAGACGCAAGGTGTTTTCTGAACAGCTTGCTCCTTCAGCAGATACTGGGATGACAGTTGGATTTGACTTTTTAATTAATTTGAAGTCAAGCCTGTCAGGTGGAGGCAGAGAACACAGGCCCAATCAGACCTTAAGAACATCCCTGCCTTTCCCAATGCCTTTGGACGGCTTTGATTTTCTCCCCGCTACATTCCTGAGCCCTGGTCTATTGAGGATCTCCACTGGGTTTATCTTCCTTAGTGAACCAGTGAGGTGGCTTTGTAGAATCATAAAGGGAAGCACCCTTTGAGACCACTGGGCCATTCAGCCTAGGCAATACCTAACCTGGATCTTCCCTATCTTTGCTTTAAGAACTCTCTATGGCTCTGTCTTTCATGGCTTTTTCTAAACCCTTGCAAATCTACTTTAGACGTGTTATTTATATATTATACAGTCTCCCTTTCCAGCAAAGCCTGTCTACCCACAGGCTCTAAGGGACAACCAACATGAAACTTCAGAATCAGAGCAGGTGAATCAGGGGATAGAACTGGTCTTCTGACTTTCTCAACAGTCCCATAATTTTCCTGAGTGCATCCTGGATTCTGCTCCCAGCATGATAGGTGAAATATCCAGCAGTATACACAAACCTTATCTTAGAACCACATCTCTTTTTTTTTTTTTTTTTTGAGGGGAAAGAAAGTCTGGTTGGCAGAATTAAAGCTTGGCTTTCCTTGACTTTCTGGTTACTGTGACTTGTCCCTGATCTGTCCTCACTAACTTTTGGATTTCTACACCCTTGTCTGTTTCACTTCCCGAGAGCATCCATGAAGTTTCACCTTAAGGTTGTTGCTCTGGGATCCTGCTCCCAGCTGCCTCTCTTCAGATTTATCATATCTGCTTGTCAAGTTTTCCTTGCTGTCCAAAAGTTGGTACCATGATGCTTTGCAAGAGATAACAACAACAGAGTGTGTGAATCATCCAGAATGACCTTGAAGACAATATATTTGGCTCTATCTGTGATCTGTGCTCATTCTCGTCACTCACGCACTCTAAAATCCAAATACTTTTAGCAGGAAATCTGTGAGGTCATAGCCGTGTTTCATCTATTTTACAAAAAGTATCTGCCTTTTTCCTTTTCAGCTCTGGAAACCTATGCTAAAGGCCACAGGCAAATATAAATCTTATAATAATAAAATAAATAAAAAGTCTTTTAATGCTTATAACAAAATATGTAAATGTAGTTTAAAATAGAGACTACAAGTTAAGTTTCTACCATGTGCCAGACAATGCTGGACATGTTATAGATTTCATCTAGTTTAATAACACAAACTTGATCAGCACATAAGGATGACACAAATGAGATGCTTAAGAGTCGGGAGTCAGTACTCTGGGTTAAAAGACTATTCCGAGTTTGACTGAGGACCATTGGCTCCTCCGGACAAAATGCGGAACACAAAGACTCGTACTGAAGGGAGCGGGGATGGAGTCAGTCGCGGTGTTGGCGTGCCTTACACATTACCTGCTATAGATCTGAAATAGAACAAGTGGTAAGAGAGGACCCAAGGCCTCGGAGAATCATGAGTGTAACCCATGGCTACATTCAGCCCTAAACATCGATTCAGATCAGCAAGCATGAACGGAGAACCTGTGATTTGCTTGGTCCTGTTTCAGCTACTAGGGAGATACAGAAGGATCCAGAGTAAAGCAGAAGTCCTCATAGCCTCCCTGAAGGACTTTACAAATGTAGGGGAAACAATAGAAATACACATAAATTATTAAAAGTAGAAGAGGATAAGGGACGGATAAGTGGGACACAGAAAATTCTCTAGAAGACGGAACATTTAGGAATCTAAATAAAACTCAATGGATCACGCTGGCCATATTTCAATGAATCATTCTTCAGTGTTTCTAGCACTGTGCTAAGTGCTATGGGAATCACCAAAACTGTGAAAGGAGGCCTTTTTCCTAAAAGAATTTGCATCTGGGAAGAGCGACAAAACACACAGTGGACACCAAGTTGCACTCACCAATGGAAGTGCTGGACTTGGAGACACAAGACAAAAAGACAAGAGGGTCTTGTTTCCAGGGTTGATGTCCCTTTAAATTCCTCCCCTGTTCCATTTCTGTCCACAGCTCCTTGGCTGACACAGTATGCCCCTCTTGAGCACAACCGGGAAGTCATGGTAGAAGGGGGGCTCTCAGAGGCACCTGCCGCTTCTAACAGGGACTTATGGTGGCTGATGAGCTCCACATCTCATCCTTAATTAGGAAAGCCGCTAAAAGCACCACCAGAGAGCCCTGCCCCAGAGCTGCGAGGCGCCTGTTTGCTAATGCGAGCTGCTTGGGTTGATTGATACTTGTTTTGCGATTCCTTCCGTCAGCTTTCTCTGGTCCAGCCATCTGTTTTCTACCCAACAAGAGACACATTGGCTCCAATCCTTGCCTGATTTGCAGTGAAGATAACTTAATGATGGGTTGGGGGCTTGAACTGGGGCTTGGAATTGATGGGCTTTTGGCATTGAGTCATCTCTGGGAGAGTGCAGCCATCATGGGCTGGCAAGACTTCTTGGGCTCTGGATTATATGATCTGAGATTCAGGGCCACGGCTAACAGAAGGTAATGATGATACTCCTAGAGCTTCTGTTATGCTCCTCTGCTTTCCTTAGGTCTATTCGTCAGCCCTTTTGGTCCCATAGCCCATCTACCTGGACATTTTGATGTATGCCCAGTGAAAAAAGTTCACACTTAATTCTTCTGAGTCAAAGCCCTTCCTTCTTTGGCAATAAAGAATATTACACTGGGAAGAGGAAACAAGAAAGTAAGGCATAACCCTGCATTCAGAGAGCTTTTAGTCTTGGTTGGAAACATACACACACACACACACACACACACACACACACACACACACACACACACATACTGTATTTATATAAAAGGTCTGAGGAAATGCAGGAAAGTTTATGGTGAAATTAAGGTTTAAACTGTGTTACCAATAGTCACCCCAAGAAATGAAGAGTTTAAAACTGTCAAAGAGTTTGAAATCTTCAGGAAAGTCTTTAGAAGGGAAGCAACTCATGATGTGAGTTTTAAGGCCTAGGTCATATTTGGATAAATGAAGCCACAGGGATGAGTGGAGAAGAAATCCGTTTAACACGTATATGCATAGGTAGACCATGCGTACAGGTAAAGCTCTGCTTTTGAATAACAGTCTGGGTGAAAAAGAAAGTCAGGCCGGAAAAATGCTAAGTTGCTAAACTGTGTTTGCTCAGTTGTCTCCCAGCATCCGTCTGAGGATGTTGTTGCAGTTGGCAGAGGAGGAAAGCCCTCAGCCCCAGAGGGCAAGTGCAGGCAGAGCTCATCCATGCTGGGAGGGGTCCGCAGGGTCAGCTGCAGCAGAGGAGCCAGGCTGGCTGCTGAGCCTGGAGCCCTGGGTGGAGGGCAACTGGGCAGGGGGAGGCCCAGTGGCTGCCATAACCAGCATGCTGAGTTCTGGCTCCATTCAACGGGATCCGATGTACACAGGGTGGAATCCAGCTTATCTAATGTCTGGGATGCCCGGCAACGGCATAAATTGGCAGGGAACATAGGAAACCACAAACAACTCGAGTACTCTCCAGAATTGAGGGCACCAAGATCCCAAGTAAGAAGCTGGGGATCTTGCACATCACTGGTGGTGGTGGGAAGTAAAATTGCTAACTAGGGAAAGAGAGGCAGAAATGCAACCTTTTGCAATGAAAGGGTTGGGAATGATATGCATTGAGGAATCTGTGGATTTAAAGAACAGAGCGTTCTCCCCTGGCACTTGGCACGTGGGCTCATGGCTGTAGGACAGGTTTCAGGGCATCAGGCAGGGGCTGAAGACTGGGTACCTCACCTCTGTTCAGTAAGGTCCCGTTGACTTGGATTACAAGTGCTTCCTGATCCTGGCAGGACTGGGCAGAAAAAGAGATGCAGGCAGAGACAGCCATCAGCTGTTCCTGAGGGACTGAGAGCGGTAAAGCAAAGAAGAAGAGAGGTGGCTGAAGAGCATATTTCTTAGATTTTCCAGAAGGAAAACACACACACACACACACATAATTCATTCCATGGGCCAAGTAAGGTACATGTGAAAACTTGTGACTTTGCAGGAGTGAAATGCAGGGGGTACTGGCAGAAATTATCACTCTGAATTTAACTGCTTAAAAAAGCTGACGATAGTAAAAAAAAAAAAAAAAAAAAATTCTAAATGACACTCTAAGTTCGGTACTTACAGGTCAAGAAAGAAAAGAGCACTTTTTTTGTGTTTTTATTGAATTATCTTTTCTTTGCTGAAGATTTACTATTTCGCTCAGGGATGAAAAAGTATATTAACTATTTTTAAAAAGTTTAATAGTAGTTAAATGGTAGTTAACGAATTAACTGCTAATTTGTTTTAAAATAAAAGGTACAATCTATGTAACTATATATACATATATACACATATATACATATGTTATATACGTATCATTTGTGTATCTAAATATGCAGGCCAAGTATTCCCAAATCCTCTAGTCTTGGGTCACCCATTCTTTTGTTATGTAAATAAAATGATTTGAGGCTTCCATCCCTTGCACTGTTGGATATTTTGCATCAAACCCAACCCCGTATTTTGCATGGGGGTGAGCGTACGTTAAAGAGAAGGAGATTAAGTTTCCGTGGTCAGCTTTCACTCCAGAATTTTGCTCCTGCTGTGTTCTCAGTTTCTACTTGGGTCCTACCCAGTGTGGCTGCTCTTTAAGTCGCCCAGTGAATTGGGGGCTGGGGTACCAACCTCCTTCCTTCACGGCCCCACGGAGCAGCATTGATATGAACACTTGTGGGTGAAGCTCTTACTAAAGCCTCGGAGTTGACTCCAAGAGACTGATTGCAGACCAGCCCAGCATAGGAAACACCCCCAAATTGCATATTATAATTTTCCCTCCAAAGTTCTTTGGCTCTTCCTGCCACTTTTCTATAACCTACTACCACCCTCACTCTTTCTCAGGGTGTGTGCATCTCTGACAGGGTTACCAGCCCCAAGCACAGACTCCGCCCACTTTATTAACCGGAACAAACTAGTTATCTTTGTTTCAACATTTTTCTGCCCAGTCTGGGCTGGTCCTTATCATTGATTAACAAAGACATTAATTTTTTTAAAAAATCATAGAATGATTTATCCTACCTCCAATTTCTATATCACAAAGGACTAGTATAAGCTTTGAGATAACACCTTTTCTTTAACTTGGCCTATGTCATATTATTAGGCCCAGTTCTCTTTCTTGCCAATAATCTTTGTGTGCCCAAATGGGGCAGTGAAGAATGTAGTTCTCTTATCTAGTCATTCCTCAGGGCGCATGTTTTGTTTTATTTTGTTTTGTTTTGTTTCCTCATGTTAAGTATTTGTGCGTGCTTGACAACTGCAAAGTTCAAATTTCAGCTCAATCTCTATTTATTGAGGACCTACTATGTTCCAAGTACTATGTCAGGTTATAGGTGTGCAGAAACGAATAAGTAACAGTTCCTGTCTTATTTTAAGGAGCTTAAAATCTGGCGGGGGAGACTAACTCAAACAGAAATGTTTAATATTACGTGGTAAATGCCATGCTGTAGATATGCACAGGGTATGATGGAAGCCCAGAAGGGGTCTGGAATATCCTAGAGGTTCAGGGAAGTCTTCTAGGAGGAAATGAGGCCTGAGCTGAATCTGGAAGAATCATCAGTATTATCAGCCAGGTGCAGAAGGAAGAAACAGCATTCTGGGCACAGGATGTTGTGTGGGAAAGAGTATGGAGGCCTGGGACAGCGTAGGGACTACAGTCAAGTTGAGCATAGAGGGTAAGCGAAGGCACAGTCGTGGGAGATGAGACCAGAAATGAGGTCTGGAGCTAGACCTGGTGACGTTCTTTAGCCTGCAAAGAAGCTTGAACTTTATCCCATATACAGTGGGGAGCTATTAAGCAGCAGATGGGCTGTGGTGACACATAGACCTTGGTTCTCTCTCATGGCAATTAAATTAACAGAGCTCAGCTGGGCCAAGCTCATAGGAGGAGAAGTAGCTAGAAACATAGTTGAACTAGTCCAAGCAAGAGCAGCTTGACCAGGATGGGAAGAGATTGAAAACAATTGAAGAGACTACGTTGGCTTTGGCTCTCCACTGGATGTTGGGCCTCCCATGGGAGGCTGTGTCCCCTCCTCTCCCCAGCAGCATCTGCACACCTATGGCAGCCCGTCTGATGTGGTGTCAGCAAACTCCTCCCCCAGATTGATGAGCCTACAACTGGGGGCTGAGGACACTCCACCTGGGAAAATGGTGGGAGTTGGTGCATATGTGGAGCACTTCAGGCTGCAAGTAAGAGGATATCCCAACTCCAGGGGACTTAAACAATGATACGATTATCTCAGGTAATCACTCAGGCAGAGTGGCTCACGGGCTGGCTAATCCTGCAGCTCAGTGGTGTCAATGTCTCTGCACACTTTCTCCTGCTCTGCCATCCTCAGCACAAGAGCTTGTCCTTGTCTAGCTGCCCTCATGGCTGGGCACTATATTCATACCTGAAGACTTCCAAGGGCAGCAAATGGCTTCTTTCCTTATGTCTTCTTTTTTTTTTTTGCAAAATGAGGAAACTTTTCCCAGAAGTCCTCGACAAACATCCCTCCATCTCTTGCTGGCCCGAATTGACATGTCCATGGCTCAACTATTGGAAAGGGGAATCGCACCACCATGATTGGCTTAGACTAATCAAGACAAACCCTTTGTGCCTGGAGAAGGTGACAGGGGTGTTCTCTGAATCACCTGGCTGAATGGAGGAGAGTAGGAAAGCTGAACAAACCCTGACTTCTGTTAAGAAGGAGAGGGAAAGACATCGAATGTTGGGTAGACCTCTAATATGGCTGGGAAGGTAAGTAGGGGCTTAGTACATAAAGAAGCAGATCCCTTAGTTCCAGAAAGTGGAGTCCAAAGCCTCACAATGCTTGAAGTTTGGAGGTACAAATTCAGGGGAAGGAGATGGGAGATGTGAGAAGTGAAGTTCTACAGACCCACAGCACTTCTTTCTGGGATGTAAGGGAGCTTAGAGACAAGCAGCTGGTGAGTGGGCTCAGGAGAAGAGCTCTAGTTTGCCAAAGTGAGAGTAAAAGGAAATTGGGTATGCTTTGAGGGTTTGTATCACAGTGACAGCAAGAGGCAAGGAACATGCATTTCCTTACCATTCTAAAAACAGAACCCCAAAAGGAAGGATGTTAGTTATTAGTCCAGAGTCTTCCAAGTCCTTGGGTTCCATCACCACCAGGGCTTCACCAGCCTAAAGTGATTTGAGTAAACGTGAAATGTGGAAGAATCTTTAGGGCTTCTGGAACTCTATGGCAATCCTTTATGTGTTATGTGACTCACTTCCAATGTCTCGCTTGGGCTTCTTGAGGAAGAAATGCCTCAGCCTTCCTTCCACTCCTACAGGTGAGAATTTGAGTCTTAAGAAGCAGCAGGTGACTTAGCTGAGGTCACACCACTGATAAGTGGGGGAACAAGAGCTGGACTCAGGATTCCTGGTGCATTTCTCTGCTGCTTCTACTCATAACATGACCATCTGTCCAAGAGCTCAGAAATGAGTTTATTCACAAGGAAGAAAAAGAGAAGGAAGCCCAGAAGGGGAGAGAGAGAAGGGTGGCGGATCTGTCTTCTGAGGACTCTCCTCCCCACCCCTCCGTCCACACCACCTGCCTTGCCCCAGGTGTGCTGAGTGGTGATACCCTGTTCACCAGGGAAGAAAGAGGTGGTCTGCACAGAGGGGAGGGGTGAATGGACAGCTGTCCCTATCTTTGCTGTCCTTCCTAAAGACACTTTCACATCTCCGTTTGTTCTCCCTTTCTCCTAAGAAGACTAAAGTAAACACACAGCCCTGGCGTGTCTCTCTCCCAGCACCCCACCCCTGGGCTGCTTCCCCCACTGCCTAGCCTCTTTCTTTATCCCTTCACACCAAACACTTTCAAAGTTAATTTCAAAAAGCTGAGAACACTTGATAGTTTTAATTAATCCTATGCCTGGGGAAATATGATTTTGTGCATCTGAGGCCTCTTGGCTTCTCTGGATAGATAGCTTGTTCTGGGGAATGCCGACATTTCTAATTTAGTTGTGATTATACCAAAGATTCATTTGTTTGTTTGTTTATTACCTAAAAGAGAAGCTGATGCTGATATGTGTGTCCTCAGGAAGAGATTTCTAGTTTTCCTAATAATGCCACCTAGTTAAGCAGCACTTTAGGACTCTCCTGGTGCCCTCACGTTGGCCTCACAAGTCAACGTCTTGAGGCAGCGAGGGAAGGGCCATCCCCCATGTAGACAGGGAGGAACCGAGGCCCACAGGGGTTTTTGTTGGTTTGTGCCTGGTCACACATTTAGGGGGAGTGAGATCCAAACCAAAGCTATCTTGTAGATCAGGAGTTTCTCCGTGACAACTCGTTTTCCTTTCTGTGAGAACTCCTGTGAGATAATATGCTGCCCGTTGCCAGCAGGGCCAGTTGGAAAGGTGGCCTGTGGTCACCATTATGCTGAAGGGTCTTTTTTACTTGGGAAACATTCACTGATGCCACGCTGAGCCTGTGAGGTTCAAAATGACAAGGTGCTAGACCCGTGTCACAATTCTCCATGCCCTTCCCTTGCCCTCTCCAGTCCATGCACAGCAGGAAGGCACATGACATTTTATTAAAGTATAAGAGATTCTTAGAGTGTGATAAATACCAGTAGGTAAGTCTTAGGTAAATAGTTCCATATTCTTGGCAAGGGTCTCAGTTTTAGTTACCTGTTGCAATAGTTCAATTATCATGTGAGCTAGGTCTCATTTAGTTTAAAGTGGTGGAAATCCAACTCAAACTGGCTTCATCATAACCAAAAAGTCACAGTTCTAAGTCTGGCATCAGATATGTCTTGAGATGCAAGAGATGGATGTCACCATGATTCAATTTCTCTCCATCGCTTGGCTCTCTTTGGCACTGCCTCCATTCTCAGGCAAGCTCTCCCCCTGTGGTTGAAAGGTGACTGCAGCGGCTCCCATCAACTTCAAATTTTGAGAATGAAGAAAGGCTTCTCCTGGTGGTTCCTGTGGGAACCCTTCTGTGGAAGCCCTGAGAATTCCTCTGATTGGCTTGGTGAAGTCATGTGTCCATTCTGTACCAGTCTGTAACGAGCTGATTGGTCAGGCCATGGTCGTGTGCTTCACATCTGGTGCTGGGGATGGATGAGAATGGAAAAGGGATGCCCCAGAAAAAATTCAGAATTAAATTATCAATGGAGGAGGAATCGTTGCTGGGCAGAATCGACCCCCTCCCCCAAAATAGTACATTTTGTCATTTTTACTTTCAAGTTAAAGTGGCTAGAATGATTACACTCATCTCCCTTAATAACAGAGGGAGAAAAGTCTTTGCGAATTGAGTCTGCAGTCCTCAGCTGGGTTTTAGATCTCCAGTGTTAGTGTCCTTCTTGGATTCTTGCCACAGAATTTTCCTAAACCAAACTTCCACTTTCTCCAGCTCTAGGATTAGATTTCTAAATTTGTCAGTTAAAAAAAAAATAAAAAAAATTTCCTCCTACCTCTAAAAACCTTGTTTACCTACAATTTAGACTCTTGGTCCCTCACCACTTACCTTGCTTCAAGCATTATGGGCTGCAGCGTTGAGTCTTCCAACTTGCCCCAACTTGCTCTTGCTTTCTTGGAAAGACTATTACATTAGCTGAACATCTTTTGGCCTTTTTTTTTCCCCAGAGTCAATTTTTCCTTTCTTTCTCCATTGCTCCATGCATGCATGCTGTCTTGGAAATAGAGACACATCCTGGGGCAATTAGAACAGGTCCTTTATAGCTTCTCAACATGCCTTTCTCTGCTGGAATGGAAAATAAACACAGACTGTCACCCACTCAGCCAATATGAGTAGTACCTGCAATTATTATTGGGGCTATGCCAACTACTTCAAATAAAATAAATGAGTCTCAATCTTCTCTTTTTATGGAATCAGAAAATCATAAGCATGTTTAAGACTTCCTGGGAGATGATGTCACTTTCCTTGCCTGTCCATTTTGTTTGTTTCACCAGTGGCTCCATTACTGGGGCACCAGCATCCTAAGAGACATTAATGAGGACAGTCTTCTGCAGTTCATCCTGTAGGTTCTTAAGTAGGGAGACGAGTCCTCTCACTTATTTACTCAAATATTCAATTCAAATGTCTAAAATTTTTTCACCAAAAGTGCTCTTTCTCATTATTTTGATTATTTTCTCTCTGATTCAGGAGATCCTCTGATAGTAGGGAGGGTATAAGTATTCATGGGCTTGGAGAATATTTCAATTTAATTTAATTTTACTATTTTTAAAAATTAACCATTTTATTTTATTTTTTTATAAATTTATTTATTTATTTTTGGCTGCATTGGGTCTGTTGCTGCGTGCGGGCTTTCTCTAGTTGCGGCGAGCGGGGGCTATTCTTCGTTGCAGCGCACGGGCTTCTCGTTGCAGTGGCTTCTCTTGTTGCAGAGCATGGGCTCTAGGCATGTGAGCTTCAGTAGTTGTGGCACGTGGGCTCAGTAGTTTTGATTCACAGGCTCTAGAGTGCCGGCTCAGTAGTTGTGGCGCACGGGCTTTGCTGCTCTGCAGCATGTGGAATCTTCCCAGACCAGGGCTCGAACCCGTGTCCCCTGCATTGGCAAGCGGATTCTTAACCTCTGCACCACCAGGGAAGTCCCTGAAGAATATTTTTAATAAAGCATCTTGATATTACTAAAGGAAAAATGAAAGTTGGTGGGCAAAGTCCGAGAGTGAAGACAAGACAGTGGTGAACCCATATCCAATTGAGATAGGTGCCTCTGAGGCCAGAATGCAGGTCGGCTGGAACTGGAGGGCTCTGGCCCTTGCATTAGTGTCCTTGGCAGATAGACTGTACATTTCATGATGGCAGCAACAGCATCTTCTCCATCTTTTTATTCTCCCAAAGGACCACATACACATTGAGAGCTCAGTGGGTATTGATTCATGAATGAATGACTTACTGAATGCAGGGAAGAACAAATAAATAAGTGAATGGGGGGCTTCCCTGGTGGCGCAGTAGTTGAGAATCTGCCTGCCAATGCAGGGGACACGGGTTCGAGCCCTGGTCTGGGAAGATCCCACATGCCGCGGAGCAACTAGGCCCGTGAGCCACAACTATTGAGCCTGCGCGTCTGGAGCCTGTGCTCCGCAGCGAGAGAGGCCGCGATAGTGAGAGGCCCGCGCACCGCGATGAAGAGTGGCCCCCGCTTACTGCAACTAGAGAAAGCCCTCGCACAGAAACGAAGACGCAACACAGCCAAAAATGAATATAAAAAATAAATAATAAATAAATTAAAAAAAAATAAGTGAATGAATAAACAAGTCACTGGAAAAAAACCTGGTCAGTGTGATAATTCACTGAGTCCAGTCTGACTCTTATTTTATTGATTACTTGTAAGTTGGGGGCCTACGGATACTATGAACCTTAATAGCTTCATGACACTTAAAAGTAGTCGAATGTGACAAATTTTGCCGATGTAAGATATGCCTTAAACAATCCAATTTCTTTTTTGTACCTTAAGAATCATTCCTTTCTCTTAAGGGCCCTTTCATGTGACTCTTCCAGCCTCCCAAGAGGCTAGGAGAGTGGGACTAGGTGCTGGGACTCTTTATATAATGACTCTGCCATGATTCAGAGGCAAGGTGGCCATGACTGTGTTGTCAGCCAGGGGCTACTTTTCAGGAACTCTCTTATACGCATTTATGAGATGTCTGGTGGAAAACTGAGGATATGCAGGATGGCACATTTCGGAGCCCATTGTGTTACTCACTGAGCTAACAAGAAACTGAATTGTTGTTAGCTGGAGTCACACTAGAATCTGGCCCAAGGGTCTCACTTCTCAGGCCCAGTGCCTTCCCCAAACCCGTCAGCATTTTCCCCTTTATGATTCCTGCAGGGCCTTCTTCAGGGCCCCATGCTGTGTCTTGGGATTCCCCTTTATAAGAGAGCAAGGGGAAAGGTGCACCATCCCCACGGTGTTCAGTGATTGTAGTCTAGTAGTGGGATGTCTCTTGAGAGAGGGTCTCCCCCTCACTCATCCCTCCCACTCTTCCTGCAGGCAATTCATTCTGACAAACACATGGAAGCTGGGTAATGGGAAATGAAAGCTTCAGGCAGTAGAACAGGAGAATGCTAATTGATAAATAAATAACTGTGAATGAAACCAGTGACTCAGGAAAATCATCAGTGGGCATGGAGCAATCAAAAGCTCCAGACCCGTTCCTGATGAGGGAAGAGAGAAGGAGTGAGGGCTGGGGAGCAGGGGGGACCACTGGAAATTGTTCTAGAGTCAGGCAAACCTAGATTTGAATTCTGGCTTCACTTCTTATTAGCTACGTGACCTTAGACGACTCATTCAACTTCACAGATTGTGTGTTTCTTTATCTTAACGTGAGGATGGTTCCTGTCTTACAGAGCCCTTGTGAGAATTAACTGAAACAACCCATCCATTCATTAATTCAGTAAAAAGAAAGTATAGGGTGAGATGAGTGCCTAGCAGACTTCCTGGCAGATGTTAGGCTCTCAAAATCATCTATTTGACCTCTTTCTTGAGACCTCGGTTTTGTCCCAGGAACCGTGAAGGGTGGCAGTTTCTAAGGACCCTTCCAACTCTAACATTTAATAATACAGACATCACCTTCCCGGTTCAGTGAGGGTCTGGCCAGGGGAACCCGGGGTTTCTGGCTGAGTGCAGGCCATGTGCCTGCTCCAGGCACAGACCTGTCCCCAGCAGCCAGCTTCCCCTCTCCTGGGCTTGAGCGCTGCCATCCGGCTGGCTTTTGGGAAAACCACGTCTGTGCAGATGTTTGGAGCCAGTTAGCACCAGCTGGCATTTATAAGTGACATTTAAAGGTCACCTCAATCCTCCTGCCAGGGAATCAGGGAGGGAGGGTGCAGCAGAGAATGTGGACCTGGGTTGAATCTAATGAGCTTGGACAAGAAGCTAGGAGGCTGCAAGCAGAGGGGCAGGACGTGTGGAGGACTTCCTTAGCAGGAGTCATTGGAGGAGTTCAGGGGGTGAGCGATGCCCAGTAGAGGAGGGGAGGATCTATTCAGCGCCACAAAGAGACGGGTCCTTGAACTAGCTGACTTCATCCCCACCAGTGTGCGCATATTCAGGTCCTGGGGTTTGTGTCCTCTGAGAAGCGTGGTTGGAGAGGAAAAGTTAGTGGAAAATGCCTGGAGAAATACCTCTAGGTCATTCCTTAGTAATCCTGTATCCTGCCCAAAGGACAAACCCACCATATGGTTAGAGAGGTTCATTAAGCATATTTTCTGAACCAGCAAGTAGGACATATTATCATATAATCTGACCGGCCGATGCTCTATCATGTAATGGAGAGATAATAGACTTCCTACTGGTAGAACGCCTTGGAAAACAGGAGATGCTTGGAACCCATGTAAACAGGTTATATTGGTTTGGCCAAAAAGTTCGTACGAGTTTACGGAAAAACCTGAACGAACTTTTTTGCCAGCCCAATAGAATCGAGTGTTGCCGTTCTGAGTCAGAGGAGACAACGCTGGAATGATAGAAGCCGGAAGGGCAATGCCCTGCGAGAGCTCTTTGGTGATGAGTACGATGCAGAATGCATGCCCTGTTGTCGTCCCTGCCAGCTGCTCACTGCCCACTAGCTTCTCCTTTCCTCCCTATGAACAGTCTGCAAATGTGATGCAGCAGCATGAACGCTTACCTTCCCTGCCCCTGCCTTCCTTCTATGCCCTACAGATGAATTCAGTGGCTGCTTCCGCCCCACTGTGCCTCATGAGATTGTGCCTGACTAGTGCTGGGCACTTAGCAAGGGCAGGCTTCCCAAAGTCCATGCTGATTGCAGCTGGCTAAGGTGTGGGGCATGGGAGTGATGGGGAGGTATTGAACACGTGGTTCTCTGCACTAGGGTGTGGCTTTGCAATGCATCACGAGAGGGTCATGGAACTTGGCTTGCTTCCATCTCTCATATACAGCCTACCTACTGTCAATCTCTGGTCTACCACATAAAGCTGAATAAACGTTGAATATTAAATCAAAAAATACTAATCTTTCCCAGTTTTCCCCCTCTTCCCAATCTTCCAGTGCTTAGCAGAGTGCCCAGTGGAGAGTAATCTCTTACTACATGTTTGAGGAGTGCTCAGAAATGGGTAGGTAGCCAGCTGGGTGGTAGGATCCACAAGAGCCCTCCTTCCCTCAAGCTTTTCCTTTGCTGTCCCCACTGCACACAAGGCTGCGTCATCTCCATCTTTGAGGAACATTCCGCTGTGTCTGAAGGAATCCCCTGATAAAAGGCTAACACCCTGGGGAGGGTCTCAAACGCATTAAGCTAAAAGCACATTAAACCGCTGTCAGTTTTAGCTGGGACATTTTAATGGGGATTAATTTATCAGGCCTCTTTCAGATGTGACACCTAGCTGAGAGGGATTTGGATTTAGTAGAGAAGGAGTTTGATGGCAGGGAAGAGAAGGCAAGAGAGACAGGAAAGCCCTAAGAGGAAAAGTGGGGCTGCCTTGGGAAGCCAGCCTGCGGAGGGAGCTGGCGGGGTGATGGTGATGTGGCCGTGGGCTTGGGTCTGACCACTTAGGAGGGAAGGTGAGTGAAATGCACACCTGTCAGGAGAGAAGATGGAGGGAGGGGCGTAAGGCCCCAGAGGCTGGGCTGACCCACAGCTGTGGGGAGGGCAGGCCTCCCACCAGTCGGAGTAGCCGTGACACCTCCTTCCTGGTTGTCTGAGGGCCCAGGAGCCAGGGCAGCTATGGGACTCTCAGGAACCGCGCCAGCAGATGTTGATGGCAGTGGCAGGGAGTCCCCAGGGGCAGCAAGTTTCTTCATGAACCATTATTTTTACGGGCTGATCTCTAGAGGAACCTTGGCATCACTTCTCTTTCACCTCCCTAATGCATCTCCCAATCCCCAGGCTGCACCCTCAGGGGGAGAGATTTTTCAAAAACAGAAACAAAGAGGCTAGAGCCTGTCTCTAGTCTTGGCTTCTCCTTGGGGCATTAGCAAGGCATCTGCAGCATCAGCCGCTGTTGCACTACACAAAGCATCTGAGACTGGAAACAGGCAGATTGTTCAAAGAAAAGCCCTGGTTTTTAAAAAAATGTAGGAGAGGGAGGGAGACCAAAGGCTGAAGCTGAGGGAAAGGAGGAAAGTGGGTTTATGGACCATCCACGAGGTGCCAAGAACTGTGCCCTTCACACACATCTCATTCTCTCCAGCCACACACATGAGATAACATGAGTGTTATCACTAACTAACCCACCAATGCAGGTGACCTTCAGAGAGGTTATGTGATGGGTCCGGCTGAGAAATGACAGGCACCCGATTCAAAGCCACGTCTGCCTGACTCCGGAGGGAAGGAAATAAACGGTAGAACAAAAGGGAAAGAGAAGAGAAAGGGAAAGATTTTCTCTTCCAGAATTCAGTCCCTGTCACGACTCTGGCCCGTGTTTACATGACAGTGCAGACAGGATGGCCTGGGGGCGGGGGTACCTCCAGATGAATGAATGGACCACTCCAGCCTGCGATCATGAATCCAGCTGTGGGCTGTCGATGGGATCTCAGTGGCTCTGCACTGACATTGACCAGAAATCAAATCACGTGGCCTGGACCGCGTCTTCACGTAGGAAGCCTCGAAGTCTACCTGCAGTGTGGAGAGGGGCGGCGGGAGATAATGGGGCCCAGGTCCCTCAGAGAGGTTCAGAGAGGGGTCTGGATTTGCTGCTTGGATGACCACGGCACCGGCTTCATCCTTGGACCCCTCCCAGCTCTGACCCATGCTTTAATCAAATTTCTTCCTGAAAGGCAAGATGAAGGCCTGTCAGGACGTCTGCTTGGAGAGATCTTCCTCTCTGTCTGGGTCAAGGAGCCCTGGCCATCAAGCCCTACAGTGTGAACATACTGGTGCCTGGAAGCAGAAACTTATCATGGTGTCCCCAGGTGTCATTACCTCCACAGTCCTCCACACACACCCCTCTCTTTTCCCTTCTTATTTCTGAAATGTCAAAAAAATTTAAAAAGGCAATTTGCTGGGGCAAATTTAGTAATTATTTGTTGAATCAGTTGACCTTCTCCAGCATCTACGCCATGTGAAGCTCTGAGTAACAGGCAGATAAATACAGCGTGTAGTTCCTCCCCTGGTGGATATACTGAGAAAATAAAAACAAGGAGGAATAATAATATCAAAACTACAGTTATGACATGTTGAGGATGATGGTGGTTTTCTTTATACAATGCTTTCCTTTGTCTAACTTCACCTTTCCAGTGAGCAGAGCACACCTATCAGCACAACTATCCCCACCTGACGGATGAAGAAACTGATGTTCAGAGGAGTTAAATCCTCTCCCCAAATCAGAATGAGCAGTTAGTGGCAGGATCAGAACTGGAACCAAGGGCTTCTGTCTCTTAACCCAGGACAGTGGCCTTCAAAGTGTTTGATTCACGCTGACCATGTCAGGCTTGTCCGCAGCTCCTCCCTGACCTGCTGTCACCAGTGGTGGTCTCTAGTGCTCCCTGTTTCTAGGCTCAGTCCCACTTGTTCTCTGAGCCAATCTGGACCAGAAAGGAAGTATGTCCACGGCCTCAGCCCATCAGTCTATGGGGAATGGGTTTCCTGGCATCAGCACTGACTGGTGAGTGCCCAGAACGCCTTCATGCTCACCATGTCACAGCTTCCCCTGAAGCCTTGTTTTAAAACAGAGGTTTTATTATTCAGGTATGGTGAGGCCAACGGATCAATAGACATCTACCACTAAAAAGATAGTTTGTCATGCTCACAGTTCCCAAGAGAAAGGGCCACACCATGTCGCCGTCGGCTAGGGGTGGAGGGAGGGGAAAGAGGGTTGGTCAGGAGGCAGAGGGAACAAGGGGGAAATTGTGGGCAAGAGCCTTTATTGCAATTTCTGCAAGAAGATTTGGGTGAGGCAGCGTAAGCAACTTTAAGATTGGCTAGTTGGAGTCAGTTCAGCAGGCTCTGGGGTACAGAGGCTGTCCCTTCCTGTCTGGTGCCTTGTCTCAGGTTATCGGGATAAGTGGATGCAGTACTGAGTGGTTGAGAGGATGGGACTGGATCAGTTGGTGTGCATTTGAAAGGTATGCACCCTGGCTAGTTATTTACTATCTCTAGGAATTAGCTAAGCCTGGGAGAGGCTGCCCCTGCAGTGTCAGCAAGGTCCCAGATGTCAAAGCATCAGGATACAGAAAATCAAAGACATGGTTAATATTTACCTGCTCCATGACCATGCTCTGTGACAGGGCTGTTTTCTTTGCTCAGCACTCCTGCACCCCTAAGAGAATCACACCCCAATTCTAGCTCCCACCAGGCCCTCTTCTGGTAAATCCATCCTTTCCTCTGTTATTCTACCATAGGCCAAAGTCCTGGGGTGAGAACTCTGCTCATCTAAAACTATGATGCCATCACCCCCTCATCTTGAGGCTTGCCACGCTCAAAGCATCTAACTCTCTTCTGTATGAGCTGGGGTCCTAGGACATCTTCGTATTAAAAAGAAGTTTCCTTTGAGGTGACACCCCAATATAGAGGAAATAAAAGTGTGAGGAAGATAAAGTTATGCTAGAGAAACACGTCAACCGAGTCATAAGAACAAGGACCCCCCCTCCCTCTACTGGGCTGATTATTAGGACTCAGATCCTTATCCATTCATTATTGTGGCAAGCACTGTCTAGTGACAGGTTAATTACACAGTTCTGGGTGATTGGAAAGTAAATATATGTTAAGAGGACACCACTGTCAAGATAAAAACTGTCTATTAGAAAGCCCTCTTGCATGGCAGACTTCACCTCCCTCTTTTGAACCTGAAGAGATTTTTTTTCCTTGTTGTTGCTTTGAGAAAAATCTCCTCTGCTCTTCCCTCTAGCTAAGATGTATTTAGTTCCGGCTCTTACCCACCTCCTTTGCCCTCTCCCTGGGTAATGCTCTTTGCTGGCCCAATTTGGAGCTCTGCTTCTATTCTGGGTAACTGTCTCTAGAGTCAAACCTCTTGCATGTGAGGTTTATATGGAATGGTCTTGGAGAAATTCCTGATTTTCTGGGACCGCATGAGGTAGAGGGCAAAAATTCCACTTCTTCGGTAGCTGTGTGTCTGTGTGTAAATTCAGGGCCCTCCCAGACTGCTTTCCTGGAAACTGTGAATGCTGCTGAACCAGAGTGACACCCTGGAGGGCCAGGAGCCAAGTAATCCTACCCCTCAAGTCAGTACAGAGTTGATCTCTGCAGGACTTTTCTTGCACTTTCTCTCTGGAGGGCGGGGGATGAGCTACCTTCCAGCCTCATAGGGAAAGACCCATGAAATGATCACAGGCTATGGCTCTGCCCTCCTGCATCACCCCAGTCCCATCAATCCTGCCTGAATATTTTGAGCAACAACAACAAAAAATGTAAATTAGATTTATTCTCTGTGATGTGTAAAGAATGACCACCCAAGAGGAAACTTCACGTTATTTTTGCACAGACATATCTTAGCAGAAATGTGCTTCAGGTAGTGAAAACGTCTGTGTGGTTTTAAGTGATTTGGTTTGAATTGTTTTAGAATCAGGGTCTAGACTTTGACTAAAATACCTTTTCCAGTGTGCTATAGTGTAGGGAATACTTACTATGTTCTGCTAAGCTCTCAAATCTCTTCTATGAACTATAAATTGGAAACATGGACCCTTAGCTCAAAACCCAAGTTTTCAGCAATTTCTGCATCAACCTCCTCCTTACTCTAGCAAGTATAGGAGAGGTAGCTGAAAAGCCAGGTGGTGTGTCGATCTTTATCTCCTTTCTCTCTTGAATTCATTCATGTGTTCAACCAGTGCTTACTGAGTATCAACTCTATGCTAGGCATTGGGTATACAACTCTAAATTGACCAATCTGCATGCTCAGAAATCTCATAAATGGGATGGAGAGAAATAGAAGGGTAGGAGGCACTGCAGCCTTATAGAAATAGTGAGTGTTGAAGGGGCAGAGATGAAGGAGTACATAACATCTCCTTGTGTGTGAGAGAGGTAGGGGCTAGGGTCTGGGAAGGCTTAAATGAGGAGATGATGTTTACCCTGATCCAATATCTGATCGGCTTAAGGTCACAATGGGCAGCAGAACCAGGCCTGAAACTCCGATTGATTGGTACATGGCACATGGAGCAATGTTGGACCCCAGCAGCTGCTGCGTAACTGCCAGTTAAATCTAAGTCTGAATTCTGCATCATGACCATCAGAGTGGTTAGCAAGTGACCAGAGCTCCACTGAGGGCCGGGACCCAGTTGGCAGTGAGAAGTGAGGGACAGGCAGGGGGAAGAAAAACCTTGAGAACACTGGGAGATCTGGGTGGTCAGGGAGTGTACAATGAACCTGGGTCAGTCTACAGGGCATGAGGTGGGGAAACTGGACAGACCATGGTTGTCCCAAGGCTGCTTTCTGAGGCCATCTGGTCAACCACACTCAGTAAAAGCCTGTGTTGTTTGTTTTCTAACATTTACCTGCTTCTCAAAACACACCTGGACAGAGTGAGGGTGGGGTGAATGCGGGGCCATGATGGAAATGGAGTTGGCACATTGTGTTGGCTAACCCCTGGCACAGACGGGGCCCCTACTGGGGGAACCCACTGCCCACTCCCACCATGGAAGAGGGCAGCCCCCTGCCTCCCTGCCTTTGAGCCTGTTTTCTTCGGTCAGCAGAAGTGACAGAGCTTAGCAGGCCCACTGTCTACCCACCTCAGCGCCTCCCGGTGGGACACACTTCCCCAGCCTCACCTGCCTGAGGGCCATCAGGGGTCTCTCCAAATGGGAACTGATGTTCTTTTCAGCAGCCTGGCTTCCTGGTGACATCTCCTGACATGGCATTAACAGAGAAAACAGCAAAATGGGTCCCCTGGGCCATGGAACATCGATTTCTAGTTTAGGCCCCTTAGCTATGCAGCAGCAACAGATGTGGCAGGTTTGATTAGCTTTCTCCACAAGGGAGTCAGACAAGGGAGGAAGAAGTGCTCAGACTCAAGGGGATTGGGGGAATCAGGGTAGAATGGTTTTAATTCCTCAAATCATAGTTTTGAAATGGACATGGGAGGTGAATGAAAAGAGGGGATGAAGGGCTGTAAGGATTCGGTGAGAAGCCAATTCTTTTCTCTATTTCCCATTGGAAAAAACAAGGATTAAAGGCTCTTTCTGAAGGCAAATACCTGTCAAACTTTGGTGAAGCCCAGGACCTAAATGATCCGCCCCCCAAAAGAGGGGCTATACACTTTTTGTTGAGGGAAACCATTAAAATGTATCTCTTTGGAATTGTTCCCCAAGCTCTGTTGGTCTCATATTTTGCAGGGGGTGGGGTGAGGTCAGGATTCTACTGATCCCCAACCTTCAGAATCAATCCTTTATAACCAGACAGGGCTAAGTTTTCCTTTAACAAAACCTTTCCTTTTAAAAAAGAAAATAAGGTGACTAGGAAATACCCATTGGAGCCTTCCACCCAATTAAAACTTTTTCTGCAGTTGGGCAGAACTCAGCTTGCTCTCCATCAAAAAACCTCAATTACCATGAAATGCGTTCCTTGCTCTGGCACCATAAATAAAGCATTTTCACAAAAGAATAATATTTATGTTATCACCAGGAATAGAAAGAGAAACACACCAAATGAAAGATGCTGGTAGTAATCAGCAATGCCATTTTCATTGTAGTTCTTGGACCTCTTAATGCAGAACACACAAGCCCCAGCTCCCAAGCTCGACTCTATTTAAATATATATATCTCGATGTGTGCATATATCTCAGTCCCTGAATATACAGAGATAGATAGATAGATATTATCTCTTTAAAATATTAAAATAAATTACATCTCTGCACAGAATACAGACATTAATTCTGTTTCCAGGAGATTTGTCAAATCAGTGGCCTGTGTTTGCATAACAAGCTCTTTGGTTATGCTGTGCAGAATATAAATTACCATGTTGTCAGCTCCAGATGAAAATCACCGGATTTTCAGCAATGTTGCTTCCATTGATTAAGATGAACTTTATGTTATAGCTTCAGGTAATGTCTACAGGTAGCTGATTCTTCCTGGAAGTGGCTGCTAGTGTCCCCACCCCCCATATTTTTGTTTGTTTGTTTCTGGCTGCACCACACAGCTTGTGGGATCTTAGTTCCCTGACCAGGGATTGAACTGGGGTCCACAGCAGTGAAAACCCAAGTCTTAACCTCTGCACCGCCAGGGATTTCACCCTATATTTTTAGAGAACATGATTCCTTTCGTTCACCTCTTTCATCGCATCACACACACACACACACCCTATCTGATACGGGTTTTGAATTATTTGGTGGAACTGTGGACTATTTCCTGCCAGACTGGGGACAAAACATTTTAATTCATGTAGATTTTTCTGAGGTTTAAGGCACAGAAGGCTCAAAGCAACTCACAAACTCCAGATTCCCAGGGAGCAGAATTTTTTTCTGTCTCTAAGTGTTGTAAGTAAGGCTTCAAATAATAGTTAATATTGGATGAATGCTTAGTATGTGCCAGACACTGTGCTAGGAGTCCTAAGTGCATCATGTCATTCACTCTAACAGCAACAGGTGTCATTATGATCTCCACTTTAGAGATCAGGAAATTAAGAGAAAGGTTAAGAAAGTTGCTGAGGGACCACAGACAGGAAGCTGCTGATCTGGGACTTGAACTTACGGCTGAGTCAAGAGTTCAGGCTTTTAGCAAGCTCAGAACACTGTGCTGTCTTTATCCTCTGGGCATCTCTGGAGACAGCAAAAGGCTCCTTACCCAGGGTTCCAAGGCAGAGGACTCAAACAATGGGGAATGCCTGGTTTTTCTTGTAGGATTGAATGGGGTGCTGGAGGACAGTTCTCAAACAGATTCACCTACATAGTGTGGGAGTTTTAAAAAGAACTAGAATGGTTGAGTCACTTCTTGGCTTCTCTCCCCAAAGCTTACACTGTGACCTATTTCAGTGCTCATGAAATTTGGTGCTAATAGGACCTCTGATTAACTGGTCTATTTGCTCATTTTATACGTGAGGGCATTTAGGTCCAGACAGGGGAAGGAACATGTCCAGGGTGAGATGACTCCGTTTGGGATGGTTGAAACCTTCCCTAGCTTTCAGGGTACTTGTCTAATGTCCAGAAAGAGCTCATTTAGACTGGCTTTGGAATGAAGCAGAACAGGGCCAGGACAAATTTCTAGAGCCATGCTGAGGGATGCTGTGGGGTCTGGGCTGGACATAGCACCACTGTCCCAGACCTAACTGGATGCTACAGCTCTGAAAATGATGCAGTGAGTGAACACAATAGGTGTTTTTTTCAGTCTGGTTTCTAGAATGCCGGCCCCATATGTGATTGTAAGGTGCTTTGTTGCAATCGTGGTATGTCTTCATGATCATTTATAGGTGCAAGATACATCTAGACCTGTTTTCTCAAAATGGTAAAATTTGTCTGTTCTGTTTCCTTTTTGAAATGTTCAGTTCAGCAAGCTTGAAAGCCAACAGAGAGAACAAAATTTAACTTAGATTTTAGCCATTCTCTTTCCAGTCTTGGTATTTCTCCCTCCAAATTACATTTATATTGGAAGCATTTCTGACCATAATTTTCATGACCATACGTAAAAGCTGTATCTTGGTTGAGCAGGCAGAAGATAACTTCCTGGGTTTCTCGTCAATGTTCACTGCACGCTATGTTCCATTGAGGCCAATTGTGTCCTAAATAATAGCAATAGTAACAGCAATCAAAATACGTTGTTTTTATTTTCCCATCTAGCAGCAGGACTAGATTGAGCTGACACTGCATGTGTTCAAATGGGTCTGGGAAATCCTCAAACAGATGTATTTTAGGGGGTTCTGTTACTACCAAAGAGCACAAGCTTTGGAATTAGTAAATTGTAGTATGGCAGAGACTCCTAGTTGCCTCCTGATATTCATACTTCCTTTTATATAGTAGCAGAACCAAATTTAATTGGACACATTGCTTCCCAGATAAAAGACTACATTTCCCAGAATTCCTTTGTGACTAGGTGAGGCTATGTGGCTAAGTTCTAGCGAATGAGATGCAAGGGGACATCTAGTGTGGGGCTTTTGAGAAGTCACTTAGAAAAGAGGGGAGAATGTCTTTCTTCTTTTTCTCTATTTTGCTCCTTGGACATGGAGGTGATGGCTGGAGCTCTAGCAGTCTTTTAGGACCATAAATATGAGGACCACACCTTAGAGATAGCAGAACAGAGAGCTAGTAAGAGCCTGGTCCTTGATGACTGTGGATCTCTGGATTTCTTTTACTTAAGAGAGAAATAAACCTCTATCATGAGACTTCACCATTTTTCAAGTCTTTGTTACTCTAAGTTGGGCCTAATTCTGGGTTTAATTATCATCTTTTATGGAGATATTAACCTCTGAGCTTCAGTTTCCTTAATTATAAGACTCACAGGTTTCCAGTTTTATAATTTTCTAAGGTATTCTGAGAATTGAACATTTAATAGATGTCTAGTGGATTCAAAGCACACAGGACAGTTCTTACTACTTTCTCCCCTTTAATAAATTCAAGGTGTTATATACACAAGTAGTTGGGAATAAAAACCATGTGACAAGAATATTTAGAGCAATCAGGGGATGAACTATATGGATAGGTGACCAAATTACAAATACAGTCTCATTGCTCGATTCAGTTTGACAAAGGTAAAATAATTAATCAGGCTTTTAGATTCTGTCTCACTCCAAGGTTTTTAACTCCTGTCCACAGTGTGAATTATATCTGTTTTTCACTGCTGCCCTGTTTACGAGGAAATATTGACCTGCATGTTTTATTCAAGTATTATACCTGAAAAATGGCTTAGCTTTGCTCCAGTCAACCCCCTGATATTGTAATTCTGAAAGTCACACTGTCTTTCCCTGTTGATGTCTTGCTGAATTTACATTTAATCTCTTGGTTGGTCTACTTCTGCTTATCTAGGTAATTCCCTACCTCCAAGCCCTTTCTAATACTCTCTAACTGACTACCTGGTCAGAGTACTTTGTGGCTAAACTTGTAGTGTCTCCAACTAGAAACTTCTTGATCTTCAGTTTCTCCCCTAACACCCCCTGGTTCCTGTCCTCAATCTACTTAACATAGTATTCTTTTAAATCCAGGCATATATATATATATATATATATATATATATATATATATATATATATATATATATATATATATATATATATATATATATTTACCTTATATATAGTTATATATCTTATATATATAAAATCTTATATATATATAAAATCATATATATATAAAATCTTGTTTGATTTTTACAATAACCTTGTTTGGAAGGCAAGATAATTATTATCCCCATGTTAGAAAATGAGAGGCATAGCCTCAGAGGAATTAGGGGCCCATATGAGATCACACACATTGTTCCTGGTGGGGCTGGGATTTCTAGTCTCAATTTTTTTTTCATTACGCACCACAGTTCTCTCCCCAAATTTGAAAGCCACTCATGTAGACTGCCCATCAATCAGGCCTTACATTTCTACTATGATTGCTGTTGCCTCCTCCAGACAGAGATTCATTCTGATCCACATATATTCTTGAGGATGAAGGATTTGTCACATTTCATATTTGAATAACATTTTTATACTTTTCCAAGTGCTTTCCTGTACATTATCTTATTTGATATTCGCTGTATGTCTGTAAGGTAGGTGAGGCAGGTATTTCTTTTTCCCCCATTCTCCATCTGAAAAAATGAATGCATGAATAATCTAAGTGATGAATTCAAGATCACAGAGAAAATTAGTGACAGAATTGGGACTGTGTCCTTTGACTGAGGAATTGCATTTTCAAAGGATGTATATGGATAGTGGCCCCTTTTGAATACTTAGACCCAGGTCTATGGTGGACACCTAGGCAGAACCGACGTAAGTGATTCAGGGGCTCTAGCTCTTCCTTTTAGAAGTCTTGTGAGCCTTGTGGTCCTCCATCTCCTCTTCTATGTGCCCCCCTGCTGCCACATTTCCAGGTTACCTACACAAGCACTCTTCTAAATAACAAAGGGACATGAGTCAGTAGGGAAGGCCAGATGACTGTCATACAAAGCCTGCACTGTCCAGTGCTGAACAGAGGCTTCAGATAATTAGTACTATAGATTCTCAGAGGACTGAGGTATCAGTATGACTCCACCAGTCCTAAGGGAAGAAAGTCTTCATGGAGGGTTGAGGTTGGTCTGGCTCTCTGGTCCCTAAAGACAATATAGGGTCACAGAATTAGCTCTGGGGTGTACGTCAGTACACATAGGTTTGAACCTCAGCTCACTGTTGATGTGTTCAGTGACCTTGGGTAAGTCAATTGACCTTCCTAGACTTCAGTTTCTGCATCTTTACCAGAAGGCTGAACTAACTTTAAAATGCTTGTATTAGTTCATTAGGGCTACCATAATCAAGTACCACAGACTGGGGGCTTAAACAATAGAATTTTATTTCCTCACAGTTCTGGAGGCTGGAAGTCTAAGATCAAGGCTCAGTAGGTTGGTTTCTTCTGAGGCCTCTCTCGTTGACTTGTGGACGGCTATTTCTTCTTCCTCTGTCTTCACACGGTCCCACTTTGTGTGTTTGTGTCTTAATCTCTTCTCCTTATAAGAACATCAGTTATATTGGATTAGGGCCCACCAAATGACCTCATTTTAACTCAATTACCTTTTTAAAGACACTGTCCCTAAATATAGTCCTTAGATATTGGGGGTTAAGACTTCAACATATGAATTTAGGGGGGACACAGTTCAGCCCATAAGAGAGTCCAAATTTGGTCAATCAGCAGAACTACTCAGTAAGCTTCAAAAAGTAAAAGTTTCTGAGCTCTAAACCTACTCTCTAAGAACTGTGAGAGTTGGAGCCCAGGAAATGACCTGTTTTAAGAGCTCCCCAGGTGACAGGCATGCTTGGCCATGTGTAGAACCCCCAGGACTAGAGGACCTCCCAGGGCCCTTCATTTTGAATGTTCTTTGTACTTAGGAATCAGCCACCAGGGGGAAGGTATTCTCACATGGCAGCTGTCCTGGAGAAGGGTGAGGGCACAGGTTAGGAAAGGGGGATATCCAAGGGGTGCCTCAAAGGGCTTCCAACTGTCTTTTGATGTACAGAGAGACCATGGCAGGGGTGGTAGGTTGTCAGGTAGGAAGGAGAGCCACCCCTCTACCAGTCACCCTCAGGACCACTGTAGCCTAAATTTGGCTTCTTTCTGTGTGGAGCGGCTAACACTCCTGAATATTATTTTGGTGAAAAATTCTGAACTTGGGACTAAAACAAGTGTTCCCAGAAAGGATGAGAAGAGACATCAGAGTGCAACAGCCAGAGATTCTTACTCAGAGAGTTCAGACTTCTGAAAAAGTGAGGGCTCCGAGGGTAAAGTGTGTTAAAAAGAGCTTGGTAGTGTATATATGACCATGCCACTCTCTCACTTCGTGCCAATAAAGCAGAAATTAACACACCATTGTAAAGCAATTATACTCCAATAAAGATGTTAAAACAAAACAAAACAAAAAAGAGCTTGGGCTTCTCAGGCAAGTGAGTTAATTCAGATCTATTTTCTGCCACTTACCAGCTGTGGGATGTAGGGTGGGGCACTTGACATTTCAGAGGTTTCGTTTCTTCTTTAATATATTGGAGAGAATGTTGGAGGAGCAGGGTGGTTATGAGACCTGAGATCATGGTTGTAAAATGCTTCCTTCAATGTCTGGTAGTTAGTGGGCCTGATAATCAACCACTATTTGCTCTTCTAATTCTGGGTTTCCTCCTCTTTTTTCCAGTCTGTATGTTCCAGCTGATCACACACTTACAGAGAGAGAGGGAGACAGAGAGGAAACACAGAGAGACAGAGAGAGACACCCAGAGAGAGACACACAGAGAGAGAGAGAGACACAGAAACAGAGAGACATAGGCAGAGAGAGAGAGACAGAGAGAGAAAGAAAGAGAGACCAAGACAGAGAAAGGATGAAGAAAGAATGAGGAGGAGGAGGGGGAGCAAAGGAAAGCCCTTGTTATTGCACTACTTTCTAGGCTTGGAAGAGTCAATGCCCTTTAAGAGAGAGGAATGAAGCTGAGCTGCTAGGGGCTCAGAGTCATTTTCTGGTCGTTAAGCTAAAGGTTTCTCTCTCAAAGCGTACACTTCACTTGGTATTAAGCACAAATATCAGGGATGGCCCAGCAGTCCAATTTCTGCTCCACTTTTGATGTCACCTTTGACCCACCAATGATAACCGCTAATATTTGCATTTTCGCAATCACTTTTTAAAACAAATGAGTGATTTATTTGCAGAGTTAACTTGCAAAGTGAAGAGCTAGGTTTCATTGGCCTCTTCACTTTTTACATCAATCAATTTTCCATCTGGGAAACCCAAAGCTCTGAGGTTGCCACATGCCTTGCAAATATGGGCATCTCAGTGAGGATTCCAGGAAGTCAGGAGGAAGTGAGGAAGGGAATGAATTGGGTGGTAGGGCTCAGAGAAAGTGCATGGAATGTGTCTAAAAATTGTTCTCTGGTTGCTCCCCCCATATCAGCCTTTTCTCTGCAGCTGGGTCATAGGTTCTTTGAGCACAGGCACCCTGCCGGGGACATCTGCGTGCCCAATGGCACTGTTGTGCCATCACACAGAGCAAGTGGCTGCATGTGCGTACTTGCCAGGCTGAGCTGGAAGGATGCAGCCATGGAAGGAAGGGAGAGCTACCCTCAGCTTGGAGGATGTGTCTGGGGTCCAGGTGGGTGGTCCTGAGCCCAAGGGCATCAGAGCCCTGTACCTGGAGGATGCTGATTCTTTCTGATCCTATAACTTGGTCATCACTGGTACATACAGATGTGAACATACAGAAGTGAACGTGATGAAGGAGCCTAATGTGCTTCCTCCCGCCTGTCCCCTCCCTGCCACGTGAGCGCTTCTGAGGAGCCCTGGGGAGCTGGTTACAGTTGAATTTTATTTCTTTTAATTTTATGAGCGAGAACCCCTGGGTTGATCAACATGAGAGAAAATGATAATTTGCAAAGTTTCTTTTCCTCCCTGAGCTCTCTTCCTGGTTGTTTACCTGAGGAGAAAGCATCTTCTTGGCAAGGTGCATTTTCCACTCGGCACCTATACTTCTATCATTAATTTTGCTTTATTTATTAATTAACCTCTTTCCTTTAGGGTTTTGTGCTCTGCTCTGAGATTGTTCTCTTCCTTGTCTCTCTATGGATTTAATCTCACTGCGGATCATTGATTTTAGGCAGCAGTTTCTTAAGGGTAGGGGCTGTATTTGTCTGGTTAGCGGTGTCTTGCATTTGTTCTGGCTCTGGCTAGAGTCACAAGCCTGACTCGCAAGCCCTCATTTGTTGCAGATAGTTTTCTGTGAATTTCTCTTTCCCACCCCAAGCCTGAAGCCTCCTCAGTGCCCTGCTCTGGTTGACAACTGCAGGCCCTGGAAGGATGTTGCCTCCTGACACCTTGCAGGGAGCCTCAAATGACCTCCTCAACATCTCTTTAGAAATAATGCTCTCCTTTCCTTCTGTCCTCCTCACCCACTGAGGAAGAGAGAAGAAAGGAAATGGGCTTTAGAGTCAGGCAGCCCTGAGACCCAACTCTGTCTCCATCACGGAAATTTTGGCCAAATTGCCTTCCTGTCCAGACTCCGTGCTTTCCTTTACAAAATGGGAAAAGCCTTTTGCAGATTGTCATGGAGAACAAGGGAACATGGCAGACTTACCTAGAATGTTGCATAGCAAGTCTCAGAAACGTCGCTTTGCTGTTCTCAGGCTTAGCAATCCCCTCTTTGCATCCTCTTTCTTCTCTTGCAGCTCTCGACCAGATGATCTCCTTTTCGTTTCCTCATATCCACCTGTGACTCAAAATATGGACCAGCTCACAGCAAAAGGCACACACCTAGGATGCAGCACTGAGAACGGGACATCCCAGCATTGGGGGGACACAGTGTCACCGACTCTATATTGGAGCATCTGAATCTGTGACTGAAAGATGCCCCTGGAACACCACAAAACCATACTCCTTTCCCCCTCCTTTCTAATTAAATCCACTTTTGTTCAAGCACCAGCATTCGAGATGAATAAGAAACACCGCTCCTGGTATTGTTTTTGTTTTAATTACTAGTACTGCAGCAGTATTTTTCTTGTCGTTTTTCTTTGCATATATATGTTATTTCAGTTACACTGTGGTATTTAAATGGGATTTTGAGTGGGAGCCAGAGAACCTAACCATGATTTTCAATATGGTTTCTTTGGGAAAATGTAATACCCACTTCCAAACACACTCCGAAACATGACACAGCCTGTTTACGAGTTGAAGGTGGTCAATTTGGCTTTTATTTTCACAAAGCAATTTCATACTATTCACTACATTCCCTTGAGATGGTGTATTAGGCTGGTAGGGCATTCTCCTGTGCCCCAGAGAAGTTAGGTCAGTTGAAATAGGTCACACAGCAGAGCAGGGCCTGGGTCTCCAGTCTCTTGACTCTTAAGCCACTGCTCCTTCCTTGACCAGGGAACTTTCCAGATTAGTGCCCATTGGAGAGGACTGTACACTGTGCATGTTAGTACCCACCTAGACTCAGGAGAAAATGACCACCTGTGTCTGACTTCTAAGAATGTCCCCTCAGGCTACCACCACCCACTTCTCTGTCCCATCCACATTTTCCCTTTGAGGGATGCATGCCTGTTGGTAATGCCATGAGGGGACCACAGGCTCCAGAGGCCGGGTCTGGGGGGAGAGAAGTGATTAATCCTGCCTCTCCCACCAGGCCACATTACTGAATACTGCAAATGCCAATGGTGTCGGTTTACTTATTCCACAAATATTTGCCAAGGGCCTATTACGTTACTGTGCTAGGTGCTAAATGGACACAATGGTGAGTAAACACAAAGGAGAGCCCTGCTTTCACAGAGTTTTCAGTCCAATGGGGAAGACATTTACACAAAAGAGTCACAGAAAATATGATATGTGTTATCACAGGGGAAGTTTGTGACTAGTGGTAGCATGTTAGCTGATATGGCATGGGATATGGTGAAGTCTGAATTGCTGCTTCAGGGTTTCCATTTAAAAAATATTAGTCAGGCAGACTCTATGTGTCCAGCATGGTGCTAGACCCAGAATTCAGTGAATAAGGCATCATTCTGACCTTCAAAGTGGTCAAAATTGAGTAAGAGGAACAGTTTACTTTTTCTGTGTATCAAACTACCCCAAAACTTTGTGGCTTAAAACAGCAACTATTTGTTATTTCTCACAATTCTGTGGGTCAGGTAGGTGATTCTTCTGCTTTGAGTTGGCTTGACTGATCTCTGTGGTCAGTTGGCAGCTTGGATGGGACTGGACGGTATAGGATGAGTTATCTCATGTATCAAGCAGGCTGGCTGGTGTACGGCCTTTGGCCAGGTGGCTTGTCTCAGATCCCCATGGTCTTCTCAACCCCCAGTGGGATGGACTCTTCAGATGGTTGTCTCAGTGTCCTAAACAGGAGACACTGCAAACCCCAATGCATAAGCATTTTTTAAGTCTGCTTACAGAACATCTGTGATTGACACATTTTCCAAACCAAGTCCCACAGCTAAGCCCAGAGTCAAAAACGGTGTGGACCACACTAGGGTGTGAGTGCAAGGAGTAGTGAACATACTGGGGGCAATACTTCTGTAATCCAGTACTTCTGTAATCTACCTCAGACATATAAGTAAAAGCATTAGTGTCTTGTGATAAGTGTAAAGAGAAATAAACAGAGCCCATTGGTACCAAAGAGGTGGGAGCAACTAGCACAGGGAAAATCAGAGAGGTTTCTTTTTTTTTTTTTTTAATACATTTTATTTATTTTATTTTTGGCTGTGTTGTGTCTTGGTTGCTGCGCGTGGGCTTTTCTCTGGTTGTGGAGAGCGGGGGTTACTCTTCGTTGCAGTTCACGGGCTTCTTGTTGCAGTGACTTCTCTTGTTATGGAGCACGGGCTCTAGGCACGTGGGCTTCAGTAGTTGTGTTATGCGGGCTCAGTAGTTGTGGCTCGTGGGCTTAGTTGCTCTGCGGCATGTGGGATCTTCCTGTACCAGGGCTCAAACCCGTGTTCTCTGCATTGGCAGGCGGATTCTTAACCACTGCACCACCAGGGAAGCCCCAAATCAGAGAGGTTTCTAAACAGAGGCAGCTTTCTGTCTGGTGGATAAGAAAGAGTTTGGTAAAGAGAGAAAAGGAAGCATATTGATGATATATCTCATAGGCGACAGTGAGTGTGATTCACAGCAGATAGTCTAGGGAAGCTAAATTCCCATTTTTTCTTCACTAACCATTTCCCAGAAAATGATCCCATACGCTCCTTGTTTTCATAGAAATTGTGCATTTTGAAACAACCAGTTAGTCACTCTCTAATTCTTACTTTTTCAGCATTTTTAATGCAATGCCATGAAAAATTTCTGTAATCAGTTTAATGAACTGTCTGACCTTATCAGGGCACACAAATTACTTTTTTCAATGACTGCCTTTAAGGGTGCTTGGTAACATTCCCTTTCTTGTCTCTAAACAACATGTTGAAAATCCAAAATATTTCTAGCCATTTTCAATCATAAAAACTTAGTCCATACAGGAATGCAAGAATAATGCAATATTAAGCAACCTATTACTATAATAACACTGACATAGTACCTGACATCATATTTTACAACCTTTTGTTTATTTGCTCATTGACAGACTCCCTGTTTCAAATGTGAACTCTTTGAGGGGAGGGACCATTTTACAAGTTTTCTCTTGAATTCCTAGGGCTCATAAGAGTCCCTTGCATATTCTAGGCATGCAATACCTAGCTGTTGGATGGAATAATGAATATAACTCACAATAGATATATAAATATTATAGATAAAAATATTATGAAAAATAATTTAAGGTAGAGTTCAAACTTCATTCATGCTAAAAGTGTTAATATAGTAGAATAGACAGATATTTCCTTAATTTGGTATCTATTCTTTATCCTCAAGACAGGATTATGCATAAGAGTAACACAGTCACATTAAATCAGAAACAAGATAAGAATGTCCACTACTGGAGGTACTTGCCAATGTAGTTAAAGAAGAGAAAGAAAGAAGTGGTATAAATATTGAAAAGGAGGAGGTCAAATTTAGTAATTGCAGACTATATCAATGTATAGCTGGGAAAGGAAGTGAATCAACATAAGACAGTTATAAACTATAAGAACCATAAGAGTAGTTGGTAAGGAGGTTGGTAGAAAAACATATTCAGATATCAGAATCTTTCATATATACTAATAACTGTTGAAAGAAACATGCTGGTTATCATAGCAACCAGAATGATAACATACGAATATAAAAATATTCCAAAGCTCCAATAATTTGAGGCATGTAGTACTGACGCAGGACTACAAAGATCAATAGACTAAAGTAGAAGGTTCTAGGACTAGCAACAAGGCATAGGGGAAAATAATGTGCAGTAACAATAATAATAACAATAACTAACACATAGGGAATTTACTATTCAGTCTAACCTGACATTTGAACCCCTGCAGTCAGGATCCAGTGTTCATACTCTTAACCACCAGGATCTACTGCCTGTCTTTTTTGCTATAGTGCATTTGAGATAAAAGGCATCAAGTAAATTCTTCAATAAATAATGTTGGAACAGCTATGTAGTTATCCAGAAAACAATAAAATCTGCTTTCCAAATCACCTCTTACTCCAAAATGTATTCCAATGAACCAACATTGTACCAAAGAAGATACCAGTAGAATACATGAGAATGTTCTTTTGTTGTTAATAATCTCAGGATGGGAAAATTCTTTTAGAGTTTGACACAAAACTCAAGTATCTTTAAAAAGAAAATACTGAAAATTAGATTATTCAAATGTAACAGTGTTCTTTTTTTTCCCCCAAATTCCTATAAATTTATTTATTTATTTATTTATTTATTTATTTATTTATTTATTTATTTTAACATCTTTATTGGAGTATAATTGCTTTATAATGGTGTGTTAGTTTCTGCTTTATAATAACAGTGTTCTTTACAGAAAAAATACAATAAATAAAATAAAATAAAAAATGACAAAGAAGAAAATATTTTTAACACGTCTTGAATATAACGTGTACTTAAACATGATTAAGAAAAAAGAAAGCCTAATAGTCCAAGTCAAACATGAGAAAAGAATATGAAGCGTTCACATAAAAGGAAATGCAAATACTCCCTAAGTATGAAAATATGTCAAATAATACATATGAAGAGAGAAAACGAAATTACAGTTATAAGATACCTATCAGACTGACAAAAATGAAAAAGCTTGATGACACAATATATTGGACAGGTTTTGAGTAAGGGGAATTCCTAATCATCACTGGTGGGAACTTCATTATACACTCTCTACCAAAATTACCTGTGTATACCCTCCGACTCTTCACTTCCACTTCTAGGAATTTATCCTGCAACTGCATTAGCACATGTGCATAATATTGTTATTTAATGTATTTTGCATATACTAAGGAAAAATACTTGGATAACTCGAATGTCCGTCAATAGGGGTCTAGTTAATAATGATGATCACCATCCAGTGGAATGATCCGTATCTATTCAGAGGGATGTGGAAACTCTCAAGTACTGACAGGGAAATATCTCCATGAAATACTGTAATATAGTGGGTATAGTATGCAACCATTTACATAAGGAAAAAAATGAAGAATTTCTGTGTCTATCTATCTATCTACCTATCTATCTACCTATCTATCTATCTATCATCTATCTATCTATCTATCTATCTATCTATCTATCTATCTAACATCTATCATTGGTTATCTGTCTACCCATTGGCTTGTAAATGCATAGAGTATCTCTAGAAAGACACAAAGGAAACAGCTAACATTAGTGGCTTTAGGAGAAGGAAACTGGGGGACTGGGATAAGAGGGACCCTCACTTTCATATTTTCTACGCTTGGAATTGTAAAACCTGATACAAAACGGTATTTATTTCTATATATGAATGCTTGGCATTGACCACACTATAAGCCCTCATGAAGCAGTCAGATGCTTACTTGTATTGATAATGAATAAGTCTGGATTCAAGAACTGATCAGAGGAAATTCTGTACAAAAAAGAAAAGGAAAAGGAAAGAGCAGAGGTAAGGGTGGATGCTAAAATGAAAATCACTATTAGGATAAGAATTAACATTAAGGTACAGGTATCTCTTTGAGATCTGATTTCAATTATTTTTCTATCTACCCAGAAGTGGGGTTGCTGGATCATATGGTAGTTCTCTTTTTCTGCACCCACATATTTACTGCAGCATTATTCATAATAGCTAATATTTGGAAATGACACAAAATGTCCACGAACAGATAAATGGATGGAAAAAACGTGGTATACAAATACAATGGAATATTATTCAGCCTTAAAAAAGAAGGAAATTCTGCCATTTGTGACAACATGTTTGAACCTAAAGGATATTGGGCAAAGTAAAATAAACCAGTCACAGAAGAACAAATACTGCATGATTCCACTTATATGGGGGATCCAAAATAGTCAAACTCATAGAAGCAGATAATAGAATAGTGGTTGCTAGAGGCTGGCAGGTGGAGAAATGGGGAATTATTTTTCAATAGGTATACAAGATGAATAAGTTCTAGAGATCTGCTATACAACATTGTACCTACAGCTAATCATATGGTATTGCACACTTTAAAATATGTTAAGAAGATAGAGCTCATGTTAACTGTTCTTACCAAAAAATACGCAAAAGAACACATGGAAATTTTTGGAGGTAATGGATACTTTTAGTGTGTTGGTTATGGTGATGGTATCATGGGTGTATGTATTTGTCCAAACTCATCAAGAAGCACACATAAAAGGTATCTAATTTTTTGCATATCAATTATATATCAATAATAACTAAAAAGAGAAAATTTTCCTAATAAAATGTTATAAACTGAAAAAAATTAACAGATCAGCTTATTTGTATACAATAAGAAAAAGCCCAAAATGACTTTAAGTCAAATAGAAATAACAGTCTAAGGCAAAAATATAAATCATACCAGTGGAAAAAAATGAGAAAGTGTATGTGCACAATGAGAGAGAGAAAAAAAACTTTCTTCATCTTCCTACAAGGGCACTAATCCCATCAAAGGGGCTCCACCCTCATTACCTCATCTAACCCTAATTACCTCCAAAAGACCCCATCTCCAAATGTCATTGCACTGGGGGTTCAGGCTTCAGTGCATAAATTTTGGAGGGACACAAACCCTCAATCCATAGCAACGTGTAATCCTCATAGTAACTATATGAAGCAGCTACTATTATCTCAATGCTACAGATGAGGAAAATGAGGCACAGAAGGGCTAAACAAGTTGGTCAAGGTTATACAGTTGGTGCAGCAGCAAAACTGAGAGTTGAGCATGCGTAGGCTAGCCCCCAGGGTTTTGCTTGAAACCACTGTGCTGTCTCAAGCACAGGTGCTCTGCACCACAGCAGATCCCTACCTGTGTTCTCTTTGGCTCTTAGACCCTCACTGCCCACCTCACTGAACTGGTAACTCAGAGCCTGCTGGGCCACCTGGCACTAGGTCTGGGTAGGGGTAGGGTCTGGCTCCAATGATTGGAAGCTCTTAGAGCATGGCATGTTTTGGTTCCTTTTTATTGCCAGCTTGGGGGTCTTGTTATTAACTCTGGGGCACCAGGAAAAGTACCTTCCAATACCCAGTACATCTGGGTGGAGCAAAGCACATGACTGGATGTTAAACTCCAGAACTGGCTCTCTGAAGCAATGGAGACAGAAGAGCAAGTCAGCTTGACAAGGTTCAGCAAATTCAATTACATATCCTTCCTCTGTTCAGAGATCCTAAACATCACTTCACCTGCATTATGAAGTCGAAACTCAATGTGGCTTCACCCTATTTGTCCCTAGTACTTCCTGCTTCAGCCCAATGAGAAGCTCTCAGTCCAGCCCAGCAGCTTCACTCAGCCACTTCAAGATCACCATTTTCTGCTCCTACTTTAAGGCTGTAAACTTCCAATGAGATAATGGACGTGAAATGCTTTGCAGGGCACATATTGCTACACCGACAGCAGAATCCACTAACCCAGGTAGAGCGCAGATCAGTTTACAAAGAATTTTAAATTCCTCCTCACAGCATCCCTCTGAATTAGGAATTACTGTTCTTGGTTCTCAATTGAGGATGCTGAGACTGGCGAAGTGGTTTCTTGAGCTCAGCTGCTCAGCACGCTGCTGGGCTGTTGTCAGACCCAGGGCTTGGACTCCAGATCCTGTGCTTTTTCTGTTTTTTTTTTTTTTTTCCACATAAGGAAGCACTTATTTGAGGTTTAACGTGAAATCATACAAATAAAATGTGTATAAACACAAATCCATATTGAGCCATGACACAGATAGCAAAAGGCAAAGTAAAAACAAAGCAAACTCATTGGTGGCTATATACAGTTGGACACAGTTGTGTCTTGTACACTAGAAAGTCTTTTACAAAGTAATCGTCTTAGATCAACAGAGGACCAATCTTCAGTGTCGTCCTGCAAGATGGGTGGGGGGAGGGAGGGCAGTAGCAGATAATGTTCAACGCTGTGAATGCCCAGTTGGATACACTCCTGGTTCCTTGGATCTCTAGGTCAGGGAGCTTTTATTTCTACCAATGAATATGGTGGAAAAAAAAGGGGAAGGAGGAAAGAGGTTGGGATCCCTTAGGTTCAAAATACAAGGAGGATAAAATCTGGTCAGACACTTAATCACTGTTTCTAAACAGTTGCCGAACTCCTACGCCATTAGACTAGGTTTCCTCAGGCCTAAGAGGCACAACAAGAGCCACAGCAAACATTCCTTGGGCTAATCACTTTACATGGATTAGCTCAATTCATCCTCACGACAACCCTACGAGGCAGGTGTTCATATTAGCCACACTTCACCAAAGAGAAGAGCTCCATCCTTGTATCCTTGTCACTGCCCTTTAATCACTCGGGGTCTACCGTGATGAAAATAAAGCTGGTTGTGTACGTCTGCTCATAGTCAACTTGGGAACCATTTATTGGGTGATGAGGAGTAACGCAAAGATCACTTCTATTTTGTTTTGGAATGTGGTCCTTGGCCTTGGATTTGAAAGTAGCTGTATGTGACATTTGGGGAATTCCCAGAGCAGTTCCTAGGAGCCAAATGAGGAAGCTACCATGTGATGTTCCGATGCCAGAAGGGTAAGGGGTCACGAGCCTTCCTCCACTGGAGCGTCCCTGCTGAAGATGGTCCTAATTACCTCCCAGTACCAACTTCCTCCTCCTCCTCCCTCCCCCTTCCCCTCATTCTTATTAATGTGGACAACTATCCCTAAAGTAGAGATTCCTCTGTGCCAGGCTTTGGTTGCATGTGGGTCGTGACTTAGTCTTCAAGACCATGCTCTATGAGACTTGGGGGTATCCAGAGTGAGCTCCTTCCTCTCAGCTCCTGAGAGCTGATAGTTCCATTTTCAGAAATCCAGGGACCCCGTTGTTAAACAGAGCTGTTCCTAAAAATAAAATGATATAAATTTACAATTAAATAAATTACATTAAAAACAAAGGTAATAACCACACTAAAGTAATTACATATTTACCAGCACATCCCTGGAAGTACCATTCTCCCCGACAATAGTGCTGAAGATGACTGAGGTTTTGAAGGAAGCGGCAAGGCTTAGAGACAGATCCAGAGGGAGCCATCTCAAAGATGCTGACCCCAGTTGGGGGACTGCTTTTTTCTCAGAATGAAGCTACATTTTGGCTCCATACAGCTCATGAGCTGGAGATGGGGGCAGTAGGGGTGGTAACTGAGAGACCAGGTTTGTAGGAACTATTGTCTGGTGGGAAAAAACCATGACAACAATGAAAGGGCATTATGGGTGCAGAGGGTCTACCCTCTGACACCTGATGCTGTCAAAAATGTGCCTAGAACCAAAAATGTACCTGATGCTATCCACTGTTCTGCCAGGAGAGAGGGCAATGGGCTGGGTCTCCTATTTAGGATAAGCATCCACTCATTTCCTCTGGTGCCTCTGCCTCCCACTGGGTAATAAAATCGCAGAAAGGTGTGGGGCCACAGAGCCTCATTCCCAGAGAGGAAACTCACCCATGAGGATCAAGGTACCACACCCCAGCTCTCCTATCAAGAGCAAGAACAAGAACGAGGATGACTATCTCCAGAGGCCATGAACACACTAAGAGAAGGCAAAGAGGAGGTACTTGGTGCTTCTTCACAGAAAGACTCCAGATTCATAAATATATCCACTGGAATGCAGGACGAAACGTAATGTATAAAAGATTGAATAGGAGATATATTATGCTATTGCATGGCAATCCTGTCTGCAGGAATTTATAGCTTCGATATATTCCCCATTAAAAGTGGTTCAGCTAGCTGGTAGAGAAGCTCAATTCATCTTGTATCCGCTGCAAACCATCAATATTATGGTTCACCCATTTAAACTGGAAATGGGACTAAATATTTGAGCTATTTATAATAAAAAATATGAAAATCTTTGTATTGGTGTTCATCACCTAACTCCTTCAATTTAATCGGAAGTCTGTGTACCTAGAGCTCAGAGAACATTTCTCACCTGTGAAGTTGCTAGGATCTGAGGGGCAGGAATGAGGAGGAAAATGGCCCCATATCCCTTTTCTCAGAGAGCCAGGCAGGTGTGCTTGTACCTTGCTGAGGCCCTCTGTCCACAGGAAAGGCAAAGGGGCATCTGCAAAAGCCTGTACACTGAAGGCAAGAAGGGAAGGAGAGGGCTGAAAAGTTGGAATCAGGTAAGAGTATGGAAAGCCAACAAGCATCCAAGTGCAACTAGCTGATGCTAGCAGATGTGTCACATGCTGGCTCATGTTCCCAGGGAAAGTGCCAGCCCCAGGCTCTCTGTCAGTGGGGTTGACCTCACTGTGGTGGGATGTGGTCTTCGTATTGCCAGAACACGCATGCCTTACACTGTGGATCCTCAGAGGAGGCCCTGCGCTCCCTTAGGAATTACTTCTAAATTTGTCTGGCAGTTTTGGTTATGAAAACATGGGGTCTGAGGCAGGAGTGCCTGAGACAGCCTTGCACAAAGAACGTGGGTCTGTCTTAGGTATATCCCCACAACGTCTCTCCGCTTTGCCCACACCACCTGCAACTCTCTACTCTCCCCTCCCTGGCTCTCCCACCTCCAGCCTTAGCCTCAGTCTCCAATACCTGTCTTAGACTCACTCCCTTGTTTTTGAGTCCCTTTGATTTATCCCACTTGGCCCCTGTTCTCAGCTTGAGGGTCCTGACTCCAGGCACCCACAGCTCCCAGAGAGAAACTCTCTTGAGTTTTCTTGGCTCTACAATGGCCCGGGGAGCCCCGGGCCCTGGGAGGGGATGGAAATAAAGGCTAATCTCTTTACTCACGTGTGCCTTGGCTCTATTTCTCCAGTGGAGACTCTGTCCTCCCTTGCTCTTTCATCATTCCCTGTGCTCTCCAGTGTCAAGTCAGTGGGACTTCCTTCATGTGCCTCGGTCACTGGCAGCGCCAGGCCCCTCACTGTCTATTCATCCAGGGAGACCCCATTCAGGCAGTGCCTGGAGACTGGATCAGTGTGCATATGCTCACGCGCATCTGGGTACTGACAGGGGAGGTCAGCTGGCACTTGCGAGCGAATGTGTTTGTAAATCCAGGGGCATGTTGGGGGTGGCCGGATCTATGTAACTGCAAATGTGCAAACAGGAGGCACGTGGTTGGGTGCACTTGGACTTGACCTCTTCACCTGTCTTTGCTGCCGCAAGATCCTTGCACACTGAGCCTCCTGCTGCCTTTCGGTGGAGCTGGGGTGCGGGCTGAGGGTCTGGGGTAGAAACTCAGCACAGTGAGATTTTCCCATTTCTTCTTGCCTTTTTGCCCCAACACACAGGGGCAATTCGTGTCTCTGCTTGGCCCGCGGACTTGGAGCCACTTCTCCTTTCGCCGTGCGCTTGGTCACATCAATAGGACACCGGGTGCTCGTGGAATCGACTTATAGAAGGCAGCCCCTTGGGGGACCAGCTGGCCAGAGCTGGACGGGGAGCTGGAGGGGGCTGAGGGCTGGGTCCCCCTGGGCTGGAGCAGGTGTGAGCCCAGGGACCAGGACAGGCTAGGATCTCACTAGGGAGAAGGGGTCCCACAGACAGAGGAGAAGAGAGGGCATCTGGAGAAGGGCTGTGGGTGGCAGTGCTGAGGGGGGAAGAACTGGACACAGAGAGGAAGTACGGAGTGTATGCAGAGGAAGGAGGGGGCCTGAGAAAGAGGAGTATGCAGAGAGAGGGAGGGAGAAAACCCAGCTAGAAGAACTGCACTTTCAGAAAGCAAAGGTAATTTAGTCAGGCTGAGCATTTTGAGGGGAGAACATTCTGGAAATGGCTCCAGACTGTGCATTGGATGCATGCAGCTCCATCCTATCAAAGCTGCACGCATGGCTGACTTCCGCATCCAGAAGTGTCGCAGGGGGCGAGCGCTGTCCACCCGGCTCTCCACGCCCCAAACCCATCCAGACAGCAGCATATGGGCTGCCTGATGTTCCCTGCCTGGTGTTCTGGATGAGGAAGCGCAGACAATCCTGCGCTCCCAGCTCCTCCCCGTCGCTAGTTTTCCCGGGGCCGGTCCTAGAGCTTGAGGCGAATCACCTGCAAGTGCCTTCCCTTCCCCTAGTGTTGATTCCAGGCAAGATCAACAACACAGCCAGGCAGCCTGGGCCTCAGAATCAGCCCGGGAGGGTGGAGCAATGGAGCGGTGGGAAAGGCAGATGGGGGAGGGGGGTCAGGAAGGAGTAACTCTGTGTGCGTGTGCGTGTGTGTGTGTGTGTGAGGGGCACTCATGGCTGCTGGGGGTGGCTTGGTGTGATTAATGTGATGATGCTAATTATCCACCTGCTGACCGCCTCCTTTTCCCACGGCTGCTGCTGAGCCTACAAAGTGCAAGCCTCCGACGAATTACGGAGTTGCTTCTGCTCTGGGGTTGTTTCTCCTCCCACCCATGGACCTTCTGCCAAAAGTGTGTCCATCTCCTCCATTCCCAGCAGTTCAGCCGTCTCCCAGTGCTGGGGGCTGAAACCTCCTGGAGTTTGCCCCTTCTAGCCCCCTTGTGTAGATGTCCGTTTGGGGATCAGGAGGCCGTGTTGATGGTATAATTATGTATAATCATATATAAATATGTGTGTGTGGAACCATATAATGATGATGACGATGGTGGTGGGAACGATGATGTGATCTTGTTTCATGAGAACTTACCGGGTGCTAACCGCTTTATGTGTTACCCAGATGGTCTCACCTATGCCTGTGAAGTTATACATTCCATACATAGTTATATATATTACATATTAAATGCACACACTCACATCTCTATTGCATATATGTAAGGAAATTAAGGCCCTGGAGAGATTGAGTAACCTGCCATAGCCACACAGCTAGAGAGTGGCAACGTGTTGATAAAGCCTGTATTGTACCCGCATGCGGAAAGCTCCAATGACTAGGGTTCCCTTCACCTCGTGCCATAATGCACACCCTTCCAGCCTGGTGCCTGGGCAGCCAGATGATGAGACATGCTCTCATGGGGACACTAAGGTGCAGGGACCCTTGCGCCATCCTGCTGGTCCTGGACAGCGGCACATCCTCTCACTCCAGCTGACGTTAGGCTCACAACCACACTCACTACCTGGGAGAGAAAGGGCTTAGACCTCAGTTAGGATTTGACCCCAAGGCTGGTGGGATAAAAAAGCAAAAGGCAAGTGGCTGGTGGAGATCCCAAGCAGGTAAACACCAATTAGTAGCAGAGACTGGTGCATCCTAAATCTCCCATCCTGGGATGAGGTAGGCTTGTTCCTCTTTAGATTTCTTTGCCGGTCAGCTATGCAAGGGCCTCATCTCCCCAGTCCTGGTAGAATCTGCATTGCGTTCTCCACTTAGTCATAGAGTTCAAGGGAGAAGAGCCTCACCCCCTCACGATGGGTTTTGAAGATGTCCAGCACCCACGTGTGAAGCATCCCCAGCCCATGAGAGGTGGGAGGGTTGAGGAGAGAACCCCTTGGGAAAGTGCCCTAATTTTTAAAAAGATGGTAAGACTATGCGGCTCCATTTCTGCCTCTATAAGTGACGTTTGGAGACATGGCAGCCCTCTCATGACTATGAGGGGAGGCAGCTAAAGGAAACGTCCACGCCTTGAACATCCTGGATGTGGCACAGCATCGAAGACAAACACAAAACACCCTGGTCCTTGTGAGGTTGTGGAGTTGATAGATTTCTTGCTAAGCAAGATTGTAACATCTCTGCTGCTTTAAACGAGTTGAGGTGTAAGATTGTATTTTGTTGTTGGCTGCGAGTTATCTATCACTAGCTGCTCTATTGCTTTCAAAGAGTCCTCGTCCAAGCTCTGGGGAATCCTCAGTGCTCTCTCAGGGCCGGCTTGGGAGGAAGTGGGTGTGGGGTAGGGAGGACCTATCCGCCTGGCCTGCCTGCTACACAGTGTTCACACACAGCAGCCCCTCCCCCATGTCAGAGTTTAAAGGGTCCCATTGATCAAACAAAGAAACAGCTTGAAAACGAGTGCAGTGGATCATCCTGCCTCCTCTTGGGAAGCTAAATAAAACCAAAACCTGTGGTTTCCTGAATGCAGGTGCCTGTGCCTTCTTGAAAGAGAAGTGGCAGCAAACACGTTTTCTCATGGGAAGAGGCACAGAAGGACTGCCTGCACCCCCAGACCGCAGGGGATCAGCCCCAGAAGAAATGCTCTCCATCTTCCTCGGAGATTTGACTCACTGTCATCCTCTCAAGCCCGCTCTCAGTTTTGCCTTTTCCCTCACCCCTACCCCTACACCTTGAGCAGGCAACCTGAGAAAGTCCCTCAGGGTACGTGCAGACTGCACCTCTCATCTGGTCCTCCTCCAGCTGAAGTGGCTTCCCAAAGTCTGCTGCATTATTCTGGGGGGGGGGGTGGAGAAAAGGAGCTGGAATGTTCTCAGAGGCTATTGAGTCCAAAGCTCCGACATTCGAATGAGAAAACTGAGGACCAAAGGGGGAAGCATTCTGCCAACCTCTAGAGTAGCCACCCAACACCCTCGGTGAAGATGAACTGAGATACATGCCTGACTTGAAATCCTGTGCAGGGCCGGGTACACACAGGAGGTGACTGATACATGGTTGTTTTGCTTCCCTTCTCTTGAAAGGTCCTTCACGAGGTAGCTGAACGCACAGACTTTAGAAGTAAGCACAGCTCTTCAGCGGACCACCTGGGAGACCTTAAGCCCCTCCTTCCAACTAGACAACAACTTTCTCAAGGGCAAAGGAGCCCTGGATCCCCATTTCAACAGCCACGTTCCTGGAGTGGAGAGCACTTCAGGCTGTTGGCAGTCTTGCAATTTAACAACAATAAAGGCTCTAAGAACAGATCTGATAGAGAAAGGGAGAAGAGATAACAGGATTTTTTGCTATTTTTAAGAGGGTGGGAGAGGGAGGGAATCAAGGAAGCAAGAAGCTTGGGGAAGGGAAGTTTTTTCTCCAGCTGATCCTGTCCACCGGCACGATCACTGTATGCACCACTGCCGTCAAAGAATCATTATTAAGTGACTGCTGTGTACTCAGGCAGTGCTGTGGGAACTGTCTCGCAATCGATGGAGAGAAGCATGAAGGAGATGGACGCACACGATCATATCCAGGGTCTGGGGGGCCTGCGCTGGAGAAGACACAGGTCAGTTATAATGGGCGCAGGCAAAGAGAGGCCTGACGTAGGGCCCCGAGATTCCTTCTGAGGAGGAACGGGGTTCAACCTCACTGGCTCAGTTGGTTGACAAGCTCAGTATTCATTGACAAGCTTGCGTCTAGTTATGGGCCAAGCACGTAGGCTTCCCTGGAACATCCTCCCCAAAAGACGAAACTTAGGAACACACTTCCAGGAACGATGAAGTCCAGATACCCAACCTGCGGGCAGATAGCCTCAGACACCCTCCTGATTTGCTTGTAGGGTATGGGGCTCTAGCCACCGGATAGGGGCTCAGACCTGGACCTCAGAGCCAGGATTAGGTGAGGTACAAGGTTGATTGGACTCCTCAGAACCTGCAGAGACAAGGCAGTGTGTCAGAACAGTAACTCGGCCCTAGGATTGAGGCAGGAGCTAGATGCAGGCACTCATGAGCAGGTCTGGGGCGTGGTGGGAATGCTGTCAGCTGTGAGGGAGGGCTCGTCTCTCAGCGCTGGAACTCTGCCTCCTCCCAGCAGTGAGAGGGATGGATGCTCTGTCCAAGGTGGCCTTTATCACGGTTGCTCCTGGACCCTGGGATAGTGCTGAGCTTGCAGAGTCTCTGCTATCAGGGGGATGACGGCTGCAGAAGCCAGGGCCCCGGAAGGACACACCTGATGAGCTTCTCCCTCTGTCAGAGCTTCTGCAAGCAGAGTAGCCAGTGGCACGGAGGCATCCCCTAAAGCTCTGGGTGGGCTTCCCTTCTTGCACCCAGGGATGTTTGCATCTCCTGTGTGGGGCTCCTTTCCAACTCATAGCTGCATCTCCTGGAGTTAAATCCTCATCTGCTTCTCTTTCCAGCCTATGAAAATCGCAAGGGAAATTTGCGTCCACTCCCAGGGCCGTGGGTGGCCTCTGTAACTGACCACTGTGTTGTCCATTTGTCTCAACCCAGCCTCTCTCCTGCGACCCACCGCACTGCTTTCTCAGCCTCTTCTACTTGGCTCGTGAGCACCTCTGACTCATCCTCTCTGCAAGTGGGCTTGTCATCTTCCCTGCACATCTGGTCCTTGTGCTGGATATTTTCATTTAGCAAATGTCACTACCATCCACCCAGTCACCAAAATGAGTGATCTAGAATTTTCCACCCTCCCTTTCTTCTTCCTTCGGTTCCCTCCTTCCTTCCTCCCACCCCTATCCATCGTTGAGTCAGTTTCCAAGATCTGCCAATTCCACCTTCTAAATATGGCTCTGGTCTGTCCCGTACCCACTGCCTAGCTCAGCTTCCAGTAGTGTGCCCTGGATGATTGCTAGAATGTTCTCCTCATGGATTTCCCTCTGGTCTTCAGTCCTGCACAACTGCCCAACCACAATCCCATCTCTTCTCCCCACTGCAACACGAGTCATCTTTTTAAAACACAAATCTGGTCATGTCAGTCCTTTCCTAATACCTTTCAGTGGCTTCCCCATCTCTTTGGGAGAACATCCAAACTCCTTGGCATGATATATAGTGTTCCCTTCTCTCTTTAATCATTTCTTGCTTCTTTCCCATATGTACCGTTCTTTTCAGCCATGTGGACGTCCATGTGATTGGAGAAATTTGCCTTGTAGTTTTTTTTTTTTTTAATTTAAGTCTAGTTGATTTACAATGTTGTGTTAGTTTCAAGTGTACAGCAAAGTGATTCTGTTATACATATATATATGCATTCTTTTTCAGATTCTTTTCCGTTATAGTTATTACATGATACTAAATATAGTTCCCAATGCTATACAGTAAGTCCTCTTTATCTATTTTATATATAGTAGTGTGTATCTGTTAATCCCAAACTACTAATTTATCCCTCCCCTCCTCCTTTGGTAACCATAAGATTGTTTTCTATGCCTGCAAGTCTGTTTGCCTTGTGATGTTAAGTCTCCTAGCCACTAGCCTGTTTATATTTTGTTTCCTCTGCTTTTCCCTACCTCCCATAATTCGCTTAACTTTCAGAAGTCCACTCAGGCATCGCTTTCAGTGGTGAGACTTCCTCGTCTCTCCGCGCAGACTCTGACGCCCCCTGAGCTCTCCAGTATCAGAGCACTTACAGCACGGATTACACTGTCCTTTTTCCTTTGTCTGCTCCCCCACCAGGCTGTGCTGTTTATCTCTGCATCCAGGGCCTCACACAGTGCCTGGAACTGGGAGGCCCTTAGCCAAAAGCAGATGAGTGAATACATGAGTTCCCTGGGCACAGTTTTATTTTGAGTGTTCTGCTTGTCCTTGGGGGGCAGACTGGGAGGAGGATTTACAGGTGTCTCCCCCTAGGAGGGTCCTAAGTACCAGGCATGCCCTCCTTCACCTGTTTTTCCATGTACTACTGCCCTTGGGGAGAAGGCCTGGGGAATCACACGTTGACTCCTCAGCCAGCTCACTTAGAGCACAAGCCTTCATCCAGGCTCTTCTTGGGGAAAGGAACAGCTTCTCATCCCCTCCACTGCAGCAGAAGAGGGGAGAAGGAGAATATAAAACTCCACAAACAGGGCTTCCCTCGTGGCACAGTGGTTAAGAATCCGCCTGCCAATGCAGGGGACACGGGTTTGAGCCCTGGTCCAGGAAGATCCCACATGCCGTGGAACAACTAAGCCCACAAAACACAACTACTGAGTCTGGGCTCTAGAGCCCACGAGCCACAACTACTGAAGCCTGCATGCCACAACTACTGAAGCCCATGCTCCGCAACAAAAGCCGGTGCTCCACAACAAGAGAAGCCACCGCAATGAGAAGCCTGCGCACTGCAACGAAGAGTAGCCCTTGCTCGCCGCAACTAGAGAAAGCCTGCGTGCAACAACGAAGACCCAATGTAGCCATAAATAAATAAATCAACAAATCTCCACAAAGAAAAAAGGTTAGCTTGTTGCTTCCAGACAAGAATTAATAGGTGCAGCCCATAATCCTGTCCTGAAGGAGATGAAGGGGAAAAGGAACGAGGGAGACTATAATGGCCAAATCCCCCCACTTGCTGCCTCTCCGGTGTTTGAAGTTCAACACATAGAGAATGAGCAAGGCCAGGCTGTCAGGAGTCAGCACTTTGAGGGGCTCCAGGTCTAAACTGGCCTGCCTGCGTGTGGGTGCCCCCTGGGAAGTACCAGCTTACCCCTGCCAGCCAGCACAGTCCCAGTGTATGCCCTCAGCCTCTCTCTAATCTTGCCCACTGGGCAGACTGCCACCTGGGCTGTTTTGCATATTCTGATACCTCTGACCAGAGGAAGCAGAAAGACAGCATTTCAGAGCTGAAGGAAAACGTTAGAAGGCTGCAGTGCAATCCCCATTTTTACAGATGAGGAACCAGAGGCCAAGAGAGGGGACTTGCTTATCCTCTGGGGTCACACAAGGAGGGACAGCTGAGTGGCGGGAGTGGGGTGAGGCGGGCGGGCCAGGCACACAACTGAAACGCAGTTCTCCCTCTCTGTTTCCACCGCTTGAAAGGGACCCCTCCCTGCCCACTACATCCCTGCCAGTGGGCTTGCCCCTCACATTGGGGATTCAGCCTGGACCCTCACCCAGCTCAGTGCAGAGCACCTGAGGCAGGTGGACTGTACTTCTCACTGAGTCAGAGGCTGATTCCGTGGCCCTTTTCAGTGAGGACTTTCCCTCTCCATCCAGCCCAGCCGTCAGCCCTCTCGTGCCCAGCATAGGGCTGGCTGCGGGGGAAGTGCTCAGTGAGTATAGATTGCCTGCTTGCTGTTGATAATAATAGTCATTGTCACCATTTATTGGTTATTTACTCTGAGCTTTTCCTATGTATACATCATCTCATTTCTTCTTCCTAGCAAATTACAGCAGGCTCCCACTCATATCACAGGGATTACGAAAAATGCTTACCTCACAGAGTCAGCGTGAAGACCAGAGGAGTTAATTCACACAAAGTGCTTACAAAGTGCCTGATACCTAGTGAATGCTTAATAAACACCACTAATTTATTCTTTCATTCAACAAAGGTTTATTGTGTACTACCATATAAAAGACACTATTCTACGCTTTGCGGATACATAGGTAAACACCACAAACCAAAATTGATACCCTCAAGGAGATCAAGTAATGAGAGACAATGAACAAATAAATAAGTTTAAAAATGTGCTAAATGGTAATAGGACCATGGGCAGAGACAAAGTCGAGAAGACAGAGGAGGGTGCCAGGGCCTGGGCTTTAGGAAGGGTCTGGCTGAGAAGGCGACACTTGAGCAAATTCATGAAACAGATGGGGCCTGTGTTTCCCATGTGTCGATCTGGAGGAAAAGATTTCCAGGGAGAAGGTACAGCAAGTGCAAAGACCTTGAGGCTGGAGAGTGCCTGGTAAGTTCCAGGAACAGCAAGAAACCTGGTGTGATTGGGCTAGAAAGGACCAGGGGGAAAGAGGTAAAGGATCAGGTCTGAGTGGGGATTGGGAGGCAGCAGGGGCTATGAGGACTTGTTGGCCATTGTGAAGGTTTTGGCTTTTACTCTGAGTGACATTGAGACTCTTCATAGGATTTGAGTGACATAAACAACTGAATTTTAATAAGCTCACTCCACTACTTTCCTGTGGCCATATCATGGGGATCTTAGGAAGCTTGGAGACCAGAGGGGTGCTAATGCAGGAGATGATGGTAGCTTGGAGCAAGGTGGTGGAGATTCAGGTGGGGAGAAGTGTTGTTTCTGGATATTTTGAAGGTACACCTGGAAGATTGGATTATAGGGTGCAAAAGACAATTCTGAGAGTTCTGGCTTGAGCAAGTGGAGGGATGGAGTTGATATTCACCAAGATGAGGAGATATCCACCAAGTTGATACTCACCAAGATGAGGAGACAAGTGGAGCTGGTTTGGGGTGGAAGACAAGAAGTTTAGCTTTTGACCTTCTGGTTTTGAGATCCCTATTATATATCCAAGTAGAAACGTTAAGCAGTGTTTTGCTTCATTTACCATTTGCAGGGAGAGGGGTGTCTGTGCTGGAGTTATAAGTTTGAGAGTCGCAAACTCCACTTACCTATAAACAAAACCAAGAGTTGGAGCAATTGAGTAATCTGCCGAGAGCTAGTAAGTGGTGGGGCTGGATGAAGCTGTGCCCTGATTCACTCTGCTCTAATTCTCACCCTGGAGACAGCCTGAGTCCTCCTACTAAGGTAGGGGAGGAAAGAGGAAGTATGTTGTTCACAGGCTGTGGAGGCAGGATGAGGGACCTGGAACTTGACAAACCAAGGACATTATGCACTGCCCCCCCAAAACCTTCAGCAATGGGAAACGAGCCTGTTGATTTAAGTTTGGATTGGGCTGAAGGGTCCAGCAAGAGTGGAATAGTATTTTTCATATCACTCAAGTCCTATTTGCTGAACAAATATGTGACCTATCCACAGTGGTCCTTGACTTGGGGGAAGATCCCAATTAGTCTGTGTGTCTGACTTTGCCCTGAAACATCATCATCTTAAGAAACACTTATTCTATGGAATATCGGGGGGTGGAAGGAATGCCTTTCTGATGCCTGGAGTCTCTGGAGACAGGAGGCCTTCTGAGGACACCCAGAGACTCCCCTCTGATGGACCCAGCGTGGATGGGTCTACCCTGTTAGGACTGATGGTTCCCTCTTCCAGGAGTCTGAACACTCTAAAGGGATGTCTAGTGGAGTTACCCCCCTCAGAGGCCGAGCTCATGTTCCATGGGACACTTGGTATGATTTGAAAGGGAGAGACTCGCCCACATCTGCTTCTCCCTGGAACCTCTGCACCACCCTGCTGCTGAGGTCTGGAAGTCCCCCATCACTGCTGCAACTTGGGCCATGAGCCTGGATCACACTAAAGTTCAGATCTCACTGAGATCCACTGCATAAGAAGCTGTTATTAGTCATTATTGCCTTGGCTTAAGGGGATTAGTTTAGGCAGCTGAGGGCAGGTGCTGTGAGGAGAGGAGTGGAGAAGTTCCAGAGGAAGGGCAGTGGAGAGAAACTTGACCTAAATCAGAGGCCTAGGGCTTGCAGGAAACGGGTGGGTTGGCCCTGGTGCTGGGGGGGTCTTTGGAGGAAGGACGTGTCATAGGCTCCAGGGAAGGAATATCACAGAAGCTGCCGTCGATCACATTTGCACAAACAATCTTGTCAGGTCTGACTCCCTGTGTGTGTGTGTGTGTGTGTGTGTGTGTGTGTGTGTGGATGTGGAGATGCCATATGAGTGTGTGCATGTGTGGGAATGTGTGTGAGTGTATGACTGTGTGTGCATGAGTGTGAGTCTGGGTGTGAGTGTGGGTGTGTTTGGAGAAGGTGGATGGGAAGAGGCCTGTCTCCCTGCCAGACCCTTACCAGTGACTCTAGAGGATGCCCTTTGGGGATGGAGTGGGGAGAGTCACTGGCATCTAGTCTATCATTTTAAAGACTTGCAGCCTCACCTCCCTTCCTCAGCCACTTCACTCCACACCCTGGCAGAGGACTCCCCTCACCCCAACAATGAAATAAAGAAACCACAAAAGGTAAAAGCCTGTGCAGAGAAATCAAAGCTACCCTCCTAGCCCAGACCAACCCCCTCCCTCCACCCCGCCTCCCACCAGCCCCTCCTTCCTGGGTCCCTCTCTTTATTCTGATCACTCGCTTTTTCTTCAAAGCCCTCCTTTCTGGAAGAGGGATTTCACACACTTTGTCTCAAAAATGCTGTATTTTTTGTTAACAGCAACATTGCACCAAAGAGATCATAAGAGGGGCATGAAGAAAAGGAAAAAGAAGCCACCCCCAAAATGAATAATTGAGCCCTCGGAAGAGGAGAGGGCATAGAGCTCCTCTTCAGACCCCCAGTCTCCCTAGACACTAGCCGCATGAACCAGTGAGGCTCTCTCCCCATCATAAAGCCCAACCTTTTCCCACTGTTATTTCACTGACACTTTCTCATCCTCTCTGTCATCTAATTCTTGCCATTTTTTTTTTGTAGGTCTGTTTGGTGGGGCAGTGATTAAGGAAGGAAAAGACACCCCACTCAACCAGACTGCCAGGCCTGGGTCCCCAGCCTCCTAACCCTGCCCATCTTCACACTCTCTGATCCAGTCGGAATTGCATTTTGGTGTTTAAACTAACCTGTCAGATCTGATTATACTGCTGGGCATGCATTGTTTTCCCCCATCTCTCCTCTGAATTCCCTTAAGTCCTGGAGGCTGAAAGTGGTGTATCTGGGATACACAGTAAATTCAGCAGAAAGAGTGATTTCCAACTCTTATGGGATACAGAGCATGGGTTTCTGGGGCTCATGGGATTCCTGGCTTAAGGAGGACAGGTGAGATGGGCCCTGGAATGGATCTTTGGAGTCAGAGGAAGGGGCAGGCTTGAAGGCACTGGAGCCCCACCAGCCAGCCCACTGGTCAAGTATGTAAAAGTGGATCTTTCGGTCCCTGTAGTGTCTGGATCATACCAGATCCCCGGAATTGCTGGCTGAGTGAGATGATCAGTGGAGGGCAGTAGGAGCAAGTCATCAATCTTCTCTCTTTGGTTGAGCACCTACTGCCTTTAAGGCACTGTGGAGTTACAGAGATGAGTAGGACACATCTGTGATCTCAGGGCACTATGCTGAAGTCAGGAAAGTGTAATTGGCAGCAGGAAACATGTCAGGAAGGGGCTATGTGTTCAGAGGAAGGAGGGATCTTGGGGTGTGGAGAGGAAGAGCCCGAGGGAGGTGGTGTGACTGTATCTGGTGTTGAAGCCTTGGCAGGATTTGAAGTTGTGTGGGTGGGAGGGTAGATGTTTGCAGTCAAGGATGAAAACACCAGAGAAGATGCGGGATGGGGAAGAGACAAGATGTGGAAGAAGCAGTGAATAGAGGGCTCTGTTTGGAGTGGGGTCCGTGAATAGGAGCCATAGAACCACAAGGCTGATTCTGGCACAGATGACACAGATGAGTGTCACCCAAACGAGTGCCTGTCTGGGCATAGGGAATCTATGGGCATTTAGTACTTTGAATAAAGGATACATGTATGTAGTAGGACATTCAAAAAGTAGAACACGATAAGTGGGAGATAGTGAGTCTTTTGTGCACCCTGTCTCCCCACTGCCCCGTTCCCCTCTCTGATGGGAACCTCTTTTACATTTCTTGTATGTCTTAGAGCAACTTTGTGCATATGCAAGAACTTATAAACATTTGTTCTTTTTTCATTTTTTTTGTAAGTAAGTGGGTAGTACATTAATCACCTTGCTCTGTACCTTGCTTTTTAAAGCTAAAACTGCACTGTGAGTTTATTTTTCATATGAGTATCTATAAAGCTGCTTTATTCTTTTTAATGGTTGCATAATCTTCCATTGTAAATATATATCATAATTTATTTAACCAGTTCCCTTTTGATGAACATTTAGATTTCTTTCCCTATTGCAATGGATGCTGTAATGAATAACCCCTGCATACACATTGATTTTACACGAGCAAGTTACTCTGCAGAAAAGTCTTAGTAAAGAAATCATTGGTTCAAAGGATGTATACACTTTGACTTCAATAGTTACTATGAAACTGCCCCTCAAAATATTGTACCAAGTTACACAATGACTTACAATGAGTGAAAATACTTGGTTTCTTATAGTCCTGCCAAATAGTGTTATTAAATATTCTATTTATCAGCAATATAATATGTAAAATAGGATGTATTATTGAGATTCCATCATACTGACATGTGAGGCTGACATCTTTTTAAATGTTTAGAAGACATTTGTAATTTTTTTCTGTGAAATGATTGCTCATGACTTTTGTCCATTTTTAAATTGAATTTTTGGTCTTTTTCTTTCTGACTTGTAAGAGGTCTTTATATATTTGTTAGGATAAATACTAAAAATATTTTGTGGTTTTCATTTTATTTGGATTTTTATGGCATTTTTGTCACTGAGAAAAAATGGAAATTTATGTAGCAAAATTTATCTTGATAAATTATAATAGTAGTTAAATCTTTTAAAAATAGATTCTCAAAATTAAGATTATTAAAACAAAAACACTCTCATGTTTTCTTCTAGTACATTGGTGCTTCCATGTTATATATTTAAGGAGTTGATTAATCTGTACAGTAGAAGGTAGGCATTCTGATTTCAAGTTTTTGTTGGATAGCTATCTTATCAGCACAGTTTATTGAATAGCCTATCTTTTTCCAACTAATATGCAAAACCATATTTATCACCTACTACATTTTTATGTAGTAAATTTTTATATACTACATTTTTATGTAGTATTTGGTTGTATTTCTGGATTCTCCACTCCATTTCATTGGTATACTTATTCTTGACTCAGTACCATACTGTGTTAATTACTGTAGCCTTGTAATACGTTTTAGTATCTGATAAAGTTAGTCCCTTCATAGTCCTCTGTGGGTTTTTTAGAGTTTTCCTACTTTTTCTTGCTAATCTTTTAAGTTTACCTTGTTTGTAAACTTTAGCTTGTCTAAAATTTGGTGTATTTGGTGGGGAAATTTTAATGTTACAGAATAATTTAAACAGACTTCATATCTTCATCTGACTGAGTCTTCCTAAGACAGAACAGGTCTTTCCATTTGTTCTTGTCTCTTTTTAGTTCATAACGCTTGTTAAAGGTTTTTTTCCTCCTTCTTCTTCATGTAAATCTTACACATTTGTTAAAGTTATTACTAGATACATTTTTTGAGTGCCTATTATAAATAAGATCTCTCCACCCTTTATAGCTTCCAACTGTATGAAAAACTATATATTTTTTGCTTTCCCCTGAGACACCTCATTGAATTCTTTTATGAGAGATTTTCAGCTGATGTTCTAGAACTTTCAGTTATTCAATTATATAATCCAAAATAATGAAAAATCTCTTTCTTTTCTAGTTACACTCTTATTTTACGTTGAATTTAATAACAACTTAAAACAACATTAAATGATAGTAGCAATACTAACATCGTTATTTTGTTCCTGACATTAATAGAAATCCTTCCAGTGTGGTTTTCCATTAAGCATGAAACTTTTGAGATATATGAAGTTTTACCTTAATGAGGAAGTGTGTCTGTATAAAACACTTTTTTTTTTTTTTTTTGAAGGGGGCACCCAGATGTAAAAAAAAACACTTTAGGTCAAGAAAGGATGGTGAATTTATCTGAAACCCTTTCAGCATTTATGGAGATTATCCTTTGATTTAATAATATGGCCAATTATATTAACAGTCAAATTACCCTTGCATTCTTGGAATAAACACACTTAGTCATGGTTAATTATTCTTTTCATCTTTTGTCTGATTCTTTATGCTAATATTTCATTCAGGATTCATGAACTGATATTCACTGATATTCATCAGGTGAAATTGGTCTACATGTTTATTTCATGATTTGTCAAAATTTTATTATCAATGCTATTCCAACTTTATAAAAATAATTTGGAAGTGGTCTTTTGCTTCTGTGCTCTGGAGAAGTTTAAAACAGCACTGGAAGCATATATTATTTGAATGTTACACAGAATTAGTCAGTGAAACTTATTAACTTTTTTCCTTGAATATATATATGTTTTAATCAAATTTTTCTTTTGGTAATTGATCTGTTCAAGTTGTCCATCTCTACTCTGGTCACCTTTGGTAATTTACATTTTCCTAGAAAATTAGCTATTTTTTTCAGATTTTGAAATACATATAATTGAGCAAAATTATATAATTCATTTCCTCTGTACCAGTTTTTTATAAAAGTAACCTTCTGGAATATTTTTAACATGCTTAATTAGGATATGTTTTGTGCAAAAAGAAGAAAATTAGAATATGGGCTTTTTGGGAATCATGTACTCTGTGATTATAAAATGAAGGACTTGGGGTAGATCAGTAATACTACTCTGGGCAAGTTTTTTGGGAGTCCCATCAGGTTAAGGACTAAGGGTTGGGGTCAGTGGCTTGTTTTGCCATTTCGGGAAAATCCTCATCTGCCTTCAAGTTTCCTCATTCTCATTCTGTAGATGGTCAGGGAATAGAATATTAAGGGAGTATCACCATTTATGACTCAGACTTGCGCTTTGAGAGCTACTTACCCCCATGTCCAGTCTAAGTTCTCACCTGGTCCTTTATGGCCTTGGGCTAGTCATCCAGTCTCTCAGACCCACCCCCAGGTATGAGTATGAGAGATCCTACTCATAGGCTCTTTTTCTCTCCCCATTGTTGACCAGTAACTCCAAGATGACTAAGTATATCTGTATCAAGGAGCTTCCATTCTGCCTCTACCAAAGGAAGAGAAATGTGAAATGTCAGAGAATTCTCTTGTTCTTAGAATATACTGGGACCTTCTGGAAAACACAGCTGGATCTCACTCTGAATTTTTTGAGTGGGGAGGCATTTCCTTCCTTGGCAGATTCATCTTCTCACTCCATCAGGGGAAATGCACAGAATGTTGTCCTGAATTCAAGTAGCATTTTGCCTGTGAGCTCCCAGACAGAGATAGGACCAGGCTTTCTATCTGTGGCTTGGCATAGTGAATTGAATGTAATTGTATATGTTCTAATGTCTGGACAGTCCTATGTGTAAATATTATAATTTGTGTGTTGTGGGTAGTACATGCTGAGACAGAAGATGACAGTTTCAAGGGGAGCGAAACCCTCTCTTACCTATAGATAGTGAGCACATGATTATAATAGATAAGTTTAACAATAGCAGTTGAGCCCCTATTACATGCCAGACATTATACAAGGTGCTTTACCACTTATTGTTAGGTGTCCCTGACCTGAAAAGATATGAAGAGTATTAAGAGACCATTCATTTAGGAAGAGATGACAATTAGAAATCAGAAGATTTTCAGGAAACTGGGGGTGGTTTCCAGACTGAAGCACCCTGGAAAAGGGCATGGGATGCTGAAAAGGCCTCATCCCCAAGACTAGGTTCTGTATCCATTCAGTGACTAAAGCAAATAGTGTTTCTAAAGCACTCAAGGGACTTGGGTAGGGGTGGGGGTAGAGTCTGAACATTGGCAAATAACACTATGGGTATGGGTATAAGACTACTCCAGACTCAGTTGGTGACTGGAAAATAAAAGTGAGTTGTCACCACACCCAACAGATAGCTATATACTAGAAATATATAGAGAAGGTGTAATGTATGTCAAGCTAGGGTTTCCCCTCAGGTTTCATAATGGTTCCCCAAATTCTATCCTCCAGACTGCTCCACTGTGGAGACTTTTCTGATTCTTTATCCTTTCTCTCCTCACTGAGATGGTCATGCCCTCACTCTAGTCTTACAAGCAATTGGCAAATAACCTCTGTTATAGTGCCTATCACATTGTGTGGTAGTTACTCTCTGTATGACTTCCTTTTCCTCCCCTAGGTGAACATCCTCAGTGCCTAACCCAATGCTAGGCACAGAGTGGACACTCAGTAAAAGTTTGCTCAAGAAATGAATTAGACAATTTCATAATTAATTCTACATCTGAACCCAGCTCTACTTGCAGTATGGTCTGAGTGATTGGGGCCACATCTTAAACATTGAGCCCATTCGCAGAAATGTGATAAGTTCATTTGGGGCTAGCCTTGCCTCTATCTGTCCTGTTTTCCTAGGATATGCTGAAGATCTGTGATAAAAACAGATGTGCCTGGCAGCTTCACCTCATGCTTTATTAGGGAAGCTGTTGTGTGAATCGGCTTGCAGATCAGGGAGTTTACTTTATGTATATCTGGGAGCTCTAGTCAGTTGCCTGGCATCCTTAATCAGGCTGCAGAGAGAGGGATGGAGTGAGCTAGGCACACCCTGAGCAGGTGATTCCAATTTGTAAATTAGATGAGCAACAGTGGATTTAATTGTTCCAACATTCTCTGTCAGACTTTTCCCTTTCCTCTAAGCTCTGGACACACCTCCTTGGGTTTTGTTTTACAGCTGATGAAAACTGCCCTTTTAAATGAGAATAAGTCACACCAAAAAGACAAGAGTTGAGATGCTACAGGCGTCCAAATTTGTGACCTCCCTACTAGCCACTGGACTCATGGAGATCACCAAGTAGATTTTTAAAAATTCTATTGGATTATTATGCTGAGGCTGCCATCTTGGGGTCTCTGTGGCTTCCTGAGGCTCCTCACACGGTTCACAGAGATCGCTAATCTTCGGTAGTCACTGACCCAGCTCTACCCTCACTGGAGGAGTGGAGGAAGTCATCTCAATCATGACTGTCTCCAGCACATACCGACCAGTGACAAACCACCATTGGGAAGATGGATGGAGCCGAAGTAACCGGTCTCTGGCATACACTGATTATGAGAGCTGTTCAGATAGGGATTCAAGGGGCAGGGTGCTTGTCGAAATCAGTGCACAGAGCTAGAGTGATGGGGACATTTAAAGAGCAGCAGGTGCATCGGGGTGATCATGAAAACAACATGCTGAGCAGTGGTACATGTGCATATGTTTCTGGGAATAAATAATTTCTAATTAGCAACTTAATTGTGGAAGAAAGCTTTCAATATGGGAATGCAAGCATAGGCATTCTTTATTACGCACGGAGGCTGGAAGCAGGAGGCTTGAAAAACAAAGACCCATCTCTGCCTAAATAAACAGGAAATCTCTCGAAAATGATCCTCAGAATCTTAGAAATCTGAAACGGGATCTTAGTAGATCTCTGTGTCCAATCTTCTGTCTCTAAGCAGTTGATTGGCAAAGGGGCTGAAGCCCAACAGAAATCAATAAAGAAGAGTGTCAAAAGTGGGTGCTAATGACCCAACTGCCAAGGCCACTATTCGTACTGGTAAAAGGAGTGAGTAACCCTTTCCAGGAAACTCTGCCCACTGAACAGCGATAGCTGGTCTTACCGCTGTTTTTACTCTCTTATTGTTTCTCTTCCTCTCAAGGTCAAACGCCTCCAGGAAACCACCTGGGTAAATCCTCACAATGTCAGGTCACAAACCAAAGGTCCAGATGTAAAAAGCACAAGTGTCAGCCTTTCCCAAACTTAGAAACTCTCCACAGTGAAAATTCCATCACTCATTACTAGGTAAAGCGACTTCTTGTTCTCTGGGGATAGTTCCCTTGATTATTTTGAGATAAATTTATATTCAGTAGGCTCATCTCTCCATCTAAACTTCCATTCTTCTTTTCATTTATATATATAAATGTATATATATATATATATAATGTACACATATATGTTTATATGTATATATATTTAACAGAATGTATATAAACTTAGTGGAATATATATAATACAAAATATATATTTTTACACACATATCAATATATTATATAATACATACATTTTATATACACACACGTATATATATCACAAAAATCTAATGATAAGACTGCTCTGTCCTTCTAGTATGCTAAAAGGCATACTCAAGGATAAGTGATTAGATGCCTGGATAAGGCATATTACAAGTCCCAAGAGTAGAACTACAAAGATCTGAGGAAGGAGGTCCCTGTGCCCGGAAATTCAGGCGGACATCACAGAGGAGGAGGAATGTGCACTGGACTTTGAAGGTTGGGCAGAATCTGTCCATTGGAAGTCAGGGGAGAGGCATTCATTGGAGTGTTTTGTCTTTTGGGGACTCCTGCTCTGTTCAGAATCATCATTCTCCCCTACTTTTCCTTCTAGGACATCTCTGGAATAGACTTCTTTGGTTCTTTTTTCCCAAGAGAGAACATTTAGGCAGACAAAGAGCCAGTTCCCTGGAAAGTTTGTCTCCTTTGATTGCTCCCCATATGGAAGAAGCTCTCTTGTGACTGCACTGGGGTACAAGAAGGGCCTCTGCCATCAAGACGGGGTGGGGGGGTTCAATTGGAGGGTTGGGAAGAAACAGGGTTGGATATGATGGGTCCTTATTTGGGGGACCATATGTCTGGCTGGCCTAGATTGTGCCCCCCATTTTATACCTGTTGGCCTGGCATCCGGTCCAAAGTAGCACCTCCTTTCACTCTTAAAAGTATTGCCATTTAGATGACAGTTATAGGGTGCCCCCCACCTACGGAGAGATGAAGGAGAAAAGGAGGGTGAGTGATAGAGGTCTTTGACAAAAACCCACCTGGAGAAGGATTCAGCCTTGGGGTCTAGCAGGGATGATCAGTATCACCTTGGGCTAACGATGTAGCAACAACTTCCTCTTAAAGGTAAGGATGAGTGAATCAGAACCCAGTTGACTGCCAGAGGCCCTCAAACCCATCTTCCTGTCTCTGAGCCAAGTGTACCCACCCCAGAGGTGGCCAATGTGGGTCTGGAGGGCACTGGCTGAGGACTCACTGAGCATATGGTGTGGCAACAGTGTTCATCAGCGGGCTCTGCCCGGGCCAAGGCAGACCCTACCAGGTGTCCTCCCCTCACCACACAGAGCAGCAGTGACCATGCCAAACATGCACTCGTGTTCTCCATCTGCTGCTAGGACACTTCAGGAACCAGATGGAAGGCAAAGTGAGACAAGAGTAACAGTTAGGTGGTCTAGCCACATGCTATTAGGGAAAGTCACTTGCTTCCTAAGACCCCAGTTTCCTTCTTGAAGATAAAATGGGATAATGCCACTAGTCCACGCTACTTTTGACAATTGTTTGTAAATTTTTTTTTCCCAGCAATCAATTGCCTTTCAGGGTTAAAGGTTTATTTTTGCTGGTTTCTACCAGGAAGCTTGGCAAATCCTGCCCTGCCCTAGGACAGGTTGCTAGTCACCTCCCTCCCTGCTTCAGGTCTGCTTGGGGAAAGTCTTTTCTATCAACAACCTCCACTGTTGATAGAAAAGCAGGAAGGAAAACATCCCAAGGGGCTGGGACTGTCCTCTCCTTAGAAGTTGGGCTGACACTGGGCAGATCAGTAAAAGCCTGAGGCCCAAGTTTCTAGCCCCAGTCTCAAAGCAGAGCTGAGCCACATCAACATTTTAAGTGACTTTACTTGCTTTTATTTTATTTTTTGTTGTTTTATGTTTTACGCTAATATTTATTGTGCATGTCTACACGCCAGACTCTGTGCTAAGAACGTGGCATGCATCAGCACATGGCCTCCTCCTGTTATTATCCCTAGTTTATAGATGAAGGGCCACACCTCTAATGAGTGAAGTCAGGGTTCCAGCCCAGGTGCATCTGCTCAGCAACCTGGCCTGCTTTTGAGGCCAGATAGCATTGTTAGGGGCATTTTGGGGGCATGGGTCTCCCTTCCTGGCTCTTCTGTGAGCTTGCTGCCTGCTCAAGCCATGTGTCGCATCATCATGGGCAATTCTTCCCTGAGCAGCTCATGTACAGGGCACGTGGGGGGGGGTCACCAGGGACACAAAGAAATGGAAGATTCAGCTGCTGGTCCCAGGGTCTAAATTCAGCTTGGAAAACCAGAAATGTGAGTAGCCTAAGGCAGTGCCCGCTGTCGTGTGTAGGTCATGATTATTGCATGGACCCCTTCTTCCTCCATCGGTCTGTCAAATCTTTCTCATCCTTCAGATGTGAGTGACCCAATGGCCATCCCTCTGTGAGACCAGTCCAAAACGTGTCCCCATCTCTAGTGGCATGGTGAGTTTTCTTTTGTGTTACAGTTATTTGTGTCACCATGTAGATGGAAAGCCCTTATGAGGAGAGATCTCTGTCCTTATACAACATCTTATCATTTTAGCTAGTCTGAGTGTTTATTCTGTGCCAAGCACTAGGCTGAAGGCTTTACATGCATATCTCATCTAATCTGCACAGTGACACCCAAATCCAGGTTGCTAGAATCTCTTTTCCACTGATGAAGAAATTGGGGCACAGAGGTTGAAATAACCATCTGGGGGTCGCAGAACTGGGGCCGTCTGCGTGACTCCACAGTTCACTACAGTATATGGTTAGTCTCACACAGATTGAACTCCTGGTCAGCCTCCAGTGTTCCAGACAAGAGAGTGAGGGCCCATCACCATCACCATGACCTCGAGCATCTTCCTTGCTGCAGAGCCTCAAAGTATCTAGGGAGTCACTAGCCACCTGTGGGTGGATTGTCCAGAGGTGGATTCAGTGATTATCCCACAACCCTGGGAGAAAACCCACTCAATAGAGCAAGGCTCTGGTCCATTAGGTGGTCCAGGACTGAAGAGCAGGGACAGTTTTGAGATTCTAAGGGATTCTAGGGAAAGAGGAACCTGGAAAATATCCTAGACTGGGGAAGACCTTTCCTCGCACCCTGCAAATTCAGTCATCAAGCCAGGCTGAGTCCTTATCCATCTCAATCTCTCCCACCATAATTCTTGCCTCTTCTCTAGATGCCAATTCCAGCCCTGCTACGCATAGCTCTGAGCATGGCTTCCGGCAGGTCTGCGTGGTGTGGCCTCCTTGCATTTGGAGATGTTCTTCTTCCCCCCTCTTTCACGTCACCAAATCTTACGTTTCCTTCAAGACTCAGCATGAAGCTCCTCCTCCTCTAAGTAGTAAAGCTGACTCTGCTCCCCATGACTGCCCCACCTCGTCATGCCTCCCTCGGTGCTTGGGATCTGGGATTGCAACCCTCTTCTTTGTTAAACTGTTAAGCTGGGGGTTCTGCGAGAGTATGTCGTGCCCACACATATTGCTCAGGGTCTGGCACACGCTGGGTGCTGAGTCCATATCTAAAGATGCATGCTTTGTTCCAGGCCGCACCCCCAATTCCCCTAGGAGTACCTGCACTACTAGGGTATTAAGAGTTACTTCTCTTGGGAATATCTGCTTTTTAAAGAAGAGAACAGAGGGAGAGAGCCCGATGTGATGCAAGAGTTGTATTGGAAAGACTAACCTAATGGCGGTATTTTAGAAAATGTTAAGCAGAGTGGGGAAATATGTTGGGGATTTGAAGGGCTCTGGAGTGACAGAGGTGGCCCACTGGGTGAAGGATCCCTGAGCTGAACCTCAGATCCTTCAGAGAACAACCCCATGGCTAACACCCATCCCAGCCCTCTGCACCCATCTCCTGTCCAGCAGATGAGGACGTGGAGCTTTGCTGTGCAAGATAGTTGAGGCTAGACCTGTACACATGGCTTGGCTCTCAGACTCCTCCTGCCATACTCCCTCCCTGGGAGCCCATTCTTGCCCAGCTAGAATGCCTGCGTACACTCTAGATCCAGCCCTCCAGCCTCCTGTCTGCCTGCCCACTCTTTATTTATCCTTTCTTCCTCTTGCTCTCTCCCAGTCCTCTGAGCTTTAATTTCCATTTTGGGGGTGGGATGGGGAAGAGGTTAAAGAAGGAAGGGGGCCTGAATAAGGGGTGTCCCCTCACCTGTGAGCCCAGATTCTCCCCCTGCAACTCTGACTGCCACTGTCCTGCTGCTGTACCTCCAGGGCTGCCTGCTCACCTGGGAGCCAACGCATGTCCTGCTGTCACCTGATTAGGTGGCATGAGGCAGCCCTGCACCGCTGAGCCACTTCGTAAATCAGATGCTCACTTAGCACAACCACCTCATTATGGGGAGTTTAGCACTATTGTAGCTTTACATACACTTTTACAATTGATTTTAAGCGGAGAAGCATTCAATTGCTGTGTGGTTGAGCTTGCATGCATATTACATTTTTAGAAAATCAATTGCCGGCCATGGAGGCATTTATTAAGCTGGAGCTCTAACAAGAAACCCACAGTTGGTTCAGCAAGGTGGGAAGTTATCAAAGAGGAGCAGAAGAGAGAGCAGGTCGGAGAAAGCACTAGGAGGGGATTTCCCCTCTGTTTCTATCCCTGGGGTCTAATGCAGGGTCCGTACATTTGGGAGAGAACTTTAGAGGTTTTCATACGTCCCCATTTTACAGATGAGGTCAGGGAGGCTAAGCTAGTGACGCTTAACCCAGTCAGAGCTATTTCCTCAACATGCACTGAAGTTGACTCTTCCTGGTTGGGTCTCTTTGTTACTATCACTAGGATTTCCCTGGCAGGGATCTGCCTGGTTACAGGGCCATGTTGACCTGCTACAATAACAAATTTTAGAGCTGAGAACTAAACCACACTCATCACGGTCTTTCCTCTCAGCACTTGCCCAAGTTGATGGGAGCTAAGTCATGTCCCAGCTGGCTAGGCTCCATCACCACTATGCCAGTTCATGCCCTACATAGGCAGCTGTCATTGACTCTCTTGTCCCATTTTTTCAATATCAGTCCCTAAGAAATGTTTCCCACTGATTTTATCTAGCGTTACTATTTCTTTCTTTGCAGGGATAATCCTCCCCCGGCCCCAGCCTGCCTTCCTGGGACCTCCTCCAATTCCTCCCCTTCCCCTTCTTTCCCCTCCATTTACCTTTTACCCACTTCAGGGCAGTTAGAAATTTTACATACTAACCTAAATTTTACATGCTTGGTAACTGAGGCAAACTTCTAATTTAAGTGGCTATGAGGCTTCTCGAAGGCGAAGTACGTGACAACAACAGCATATTGTGATACCAGAAGAAAGGCTGCATTTTATTATAGCATCTTGTCATCCAACCAAGCAAAACCTCTTCCATGACCTCAGACGGAAACTACCTCTCTTGTCATCATTCTACAAATGCAAATCATGGCTGCTTACAAGGGGGTCTGGGGAGGAGGGATGGATAAGGCAGTGGAAAACACCCCTGATGTTGGAGAAAAACAACTCCAATGCATATGGCAGGGTAGCAGCAAAATCCTGTAGTTACAATTTGGTGGAAGAGTTGTTAGAATATATGGGATTCTAGGATTACAGAAGAGTGTGATCTCTGCTAGCCATATTCCTTTACGGATCAGAGGGGGCAATGTTCATAAAGGGGGTAGATTGGGTGGAGTAGATGTCATCTAAAAGTGGGTCCCACAGAATAGGTTATTATTATGAGTTGAATTGTGTTCTCCAAAAGATGTATTGAAATCCTAACCTCTAGTACCTCAGAAAGTAAACTTATTTGGAAATAGGGTCATTGCAGGAGTAATTTGTTAAAGTGAAATTATAGTGGGAGTAGGGTGGGTCTTTAATCCCATATGATTACAATGTGTCCTTATAAGAGGAGAGAAACAACAGCGAAAACATGTGATGAGACAGAGATTGAAGTGATGCATCTACAAGCCAAGGAACACAAAGGATCTACCAGCCAATCACCAAAAGCTAAGAAGGAGGCATAGGGCAGATTCCCTTAGGATGCTCAGAAAAAAACCAGCCTGCTGACTCCTTGATTTCAGGCCTCCAGCTTCCAGAACTGTGAGGGAGTGCATTCCTATGGTCTTAAGCCATCCAGTTTGTGGTACTTTGTTATGGCAGACCTAGGAAACGAATACAGTTATCAAAGGGAAATTAGATCTTGTAAATCAGCACATGTCTTTTTTTCCACATTAAGGGAAGCCAGAAATATGAGACGATGAATGAGACTGAAGACTGTATCCAAACAAGGCAACTGTTAACCAAATGCCAGTTCTCATTCTGGTGCCAGCCCATATCAACAGTATCACTGTCGCTGCTAAAACGATAACAATAACCGCCATGCGGGGAGCATGCTGTAAAGCTAAATAAAAATACCAGAATAAGTCGTACTTTTGGACCACATTTCCTCTTGTACTAATAGAGATATGCAGTTGATACACTTTGTGAAGTAAACACACACAGTATAGTTTACATCCAAATTGGATTCTATAAATTTCCTGTTATAAACTTTCAAAAATATGGTATTATTTTTAGAGTATTAGTTTAAAATTGCCAGGAATGCTTTCTTAGAAAGGACTGTCTTTTGCCCTGACATGGTCTCTCCTAATTTATTTTTAATTTGTACATGTTTATTGGTCCTTGAAATTCACACCGGGGAATTGCTATGTGTATTCTTATCAGGACATCTTGACGTTTACCCTCTATTTGTAACCTTCCCTGAGAGTCCCAGACCAGTGGGGATGACTATGTGGGGTGACTATGCCCCTCAGGGGACATGCGACAATGTTGTAACCACTTGGGGAGGAGGCTGTATTGGCATCTAGTGGGTAGAGGTCAGGGATGCTGGTAACATCATCCTACCATGTACAGGACAGACTACCCCAAACAAAGAATTATCTAGCGTCAAGTGTTAGTGGTGCCAAGTCTGAGAAACTCTGCTCCAGACCAATCTAAGTTTTCTCCCTTATGGTATTACCAGCATTTTCTGTGTGTTCTAATTCTGGACATGTACTTATCCTGCATCTGGTTTTGTACTGTCCTCTCGATTGTTTCCATCGCGGAATGAATGTGAAGTTTGATCCCAGCTCTTTCATTTATCTAGTTGTGTAATTATGGCCAAGTCACTAAACTATTCTATGCTTCAACATCCCTATCTGTAACATGAGATAATAGTATTTCACTCGGGGTGGTTTTAATGATCAAAGTTAATGCGTGTAGATAATGCACTAGTTGACATTTACTCTGTGCTTGCCATGGGCCAAGGACTGTGCTAAATGCTTTAGGTTTGTTATCTTTCACTTACCCTTCCAAACAACTATGTAAGGTTACTGTAACGATTATCCTTTTTCGTTTCATATACATTTGGTAAACCTTAGCCATTTCTGTAATTATTGTTTGTTCTAGGTGGGGTGCTCTGTGCTGGGGACGCTGAGGGTAGAAGGAAGACTGTCCTCTAGACTCTTTTTTTTTTTTTCATTCTTTTTTAACATCTTTATTGGAGTATAATTGCTTTACAATGGTGTGTTAGTTTCTGCTTTATAACAAAGTGAATCAGCTATACATATACATATATCCCCATATCTCCTCCCTCTTGTGTCTCCCTCCCATCCTCCCTATCCCACCCTTCTAGGTGGTCACAAAGCACCGAGCTGACCTCCCTGTGCTATGCGGCTGCTTCCCACTAGCTATCTATTTTACGTTTGGTAGTGTATATAAGTCCATGCCACTCTCTCACTTCGTCCCAGCTTACCCTTCCCCCTCCCCGTGTCCTCAAGTCCATTCTCTATGTCTGTGTCTTTATTCCTGTCCTGCCTGTAGGTTCTTCAGAACCATTTTTTTTTTTTTTTTTTAGATTCCATATATATGTGTTAGCATACCCATAATTCAAAAAGAGTCATGTACCACAATGTTCATTGCAGCTCTATTTACAATAGCCAGGACATGGAAGCAGCCTAAGTGTCCATCGACAGATGAATGGATAAAGAAGATGTGGCACATATATACAATGGAATATTACTCAGCCATAAAAAAAATGAAATGGAGTTATTTGTAGTGAGGTGGATGGACCTAGAGTCTGTCATACAGAGTGAAGTAAGTCAGAAAGAGAAAAACAAATACCGTATGTCCTCTAGACTCTTGACTGTGGGATCGTGATTTACCTGTCTCGTCCTGTGTTCCTGTCTAGCTGGCAAAGGATTGACTCCACTCCATGCTTCTCTTCCTCCTAGAACCAGCAAGCTTGCCTAGGCATGTCCTTTTCATGGAGCAAGAGAACCAGCTTCACTGGGCAAGTGCATTTAAAGCCTTTGTTTGCCTCCAGTCTGCTAACATCCCATTGGCCAAAGCAAGTCACATGGTTGATGGGGGGGTGCGGCAAGAGACCCCATCTGAGGTGGGAGCCCACTGTAGAGAGATATTGTAAAGGGAAGGGTAAAATATTGGGGCCATAAATGCAATCTACCACAGGTTTGCAATTATAAGCCATTCAATCAATCCGACTTAGAAGGAACCCTGGGGCTCTTGCCCCACCAGAGAAATCAATCGGTGTCGTCAGCTTTGCAAGAAGTTCTCCTTCCCTTCTTCCTTCTGTGGACTGTGCCACACACGCTCCAGGAGGTATCGATAGGATGGTGAAGGTTCCCTGCCGGGATCTGGCGCTATCCTGCTCATGGGTTCCTGGCTGTGGCAGGCAGGCCTGCCCAGTATTTTCCAGGGACCCAAAGAAAGAAAGGCAAGGCAAATTTCCCCCTCACCTCCAGCTATTAAAGCATTTGTAGACATAGAGAGAGATGTTAAACCAGGAGGGGGAAAAAAAAGGCTACTTTGAAAAGCCTTTAGAAAGCCTTCTCTCCCATCTGTTCAGCTCGTGGGAAGGTTCTGTTTTCTGTACTTAAAGGATTTGTAAATTCATTACCAACAAGTAAAATGTACAGAGCACACAGAGAGACATCGAGGTCTGATTCACCATCTGCTGGGCAGTCCCATCCGTGCAAACAGAGCGGTGCTGTTCCTGTCAGTGAGAGGGTGGACGCCAGCCCAGCCGGGCCGCAGAGACTCCAACAGGCAGGGTTCTTCCATTGTTAATTACTGCACGTGGGGAAGGGCTGCACTCGTAGACCCTGGAACTCCCTTGCTTCCCCCTGCTTAACCCTCTGGATCTGGAGGCCAGTGGTTTGCCATAAAATGTAGAAGAACACAATCACAGCTTTCCCAGACTCTGAGCAGAGTTGGAGCAGAGTTCTGGTGAAAACCGCTGCAGTTTCCGAGCTCCTGGCCTTTATGGGGCCCGCCTGGCTGGATGTCAGTGAGAAGGGCCATTGGCATGGCTTTCTCTCCTGCTAAAGAGATGCGCTTCCAAAGCCCTATTCCAGCCTCTGTTTTTGTTGGTTCCAGAAAAGTCCATCTAGGGCTGACCCTGGCAAAAGTGTGAAGGAGTGAAGTTTGTGCCTGGCTTCCCGGTGTGATGGTCTCCATGCTCCCTGCCCCCCTGTGCTGCCTCCTAGCGGCCACAGTTGTGGCCTCATGACTACTTCATGCAGGCTCCTGCCTCCCTGGCCTCTCAGACCAACCCTGGGCTTTATGCTAACTCCTCCTTTGCTCCTTACCCACCACCTTCATGGTCCAGTTCAAACACCCCAAACACCCATGCCTGTGATTCCACCCACTGCACCCCACGCAGATCGAGGTTTCTGAACTGTTGCTCTGCTGGGTGCCCTGTTTCTCCAGGATCAAGCCTACCTCTCTGGCCAGTTCTCCCAGGGAAGTCAGATCTGACCCTAAAGTCCAGACTAGCAGCTAGTGCCCAGTTACCACCCCTGACATTGCCTGTCTGCCTCAGTCTCCTTCCTTGCTGCCTTCCTCCCCTGTCAATAAGAAAGTCCTGTTAACCTGGATAAGCCTTATGACCACCTATCTGGACTCCACAGAGATCCTACCTCCTTCTTCTTAAGGCTCTTTGCTCAGCTTGTGTCCTTGGGTTCCCACATACTGCCTGTAGAGGGACTGTCTGCAGACGCCTGTTCTGCCCCCCTAGATGTGCTGCAGGCCTCCTCAGGACCCACTGTCCTGCTGTCCACTGGCTGCCCAGGTTTCCTCTCTGTGACGCTTTCCCCGGGCATACCCCATCCCTCTGCTAGAGTGCTTTGTATGTTCTGTGCCTCAACACAGATGGAAGACAGAAATGCCCCAGGCCAGCCACTTACTAGTTGAGTCACCATTCATCCGTTCCTTAAATATTTGTTGAGCACAGTGCCAGGCATATTTTAAAGTGCTGGATAAGCAAGCTAGACAGGGCTCCTGCCATCAGGAATTTACACTGAAATTGAGGGGAGACAGAAGACAAAATCCAAATAAGAAAAAAAAAATACAAATTGCAATAAGTAGTCATATAAAGAAAATGACATAATAACCAAATAGTAAGTCATTGAGATGGGGTAGTATTGTTGGGGGAACTTGAGCTAGAGAAGCTGGGTGAGTTCTGTCTGAAGAGGTGCTTCTTAGCAGGGACTGCATCAGGAGAAGGATCCAGGAGCTTGGTGAGCTGGGAAGAGAGAGCTCTAGGCAGAGGGAATGGCATGTGCAAAGGTCCTGAGGTAAGAATGAGCTTGGCGTGTCTCAGGGACAAGAAAGAAGACCAGGGTGAGTTTAGCCCAGCAAATAGCATGGGGAGTGATGCCCCAAGGGTGGAGAGGTAGGCAAGGGTCCAGATCCCTGGGACATTAGGACATGGTGGATTTTATACCAAATGCAATGATGAATGTGTATGAGTTTTTAGGCAGGAGAGAAATACAATCTAATTTACATTTTAGAGGAACGTTCTGGATGCTGCACTGAAATCAGGAGAGGAATGCTGGTGACTTGGACTCCAGTGACACCAGCACAGATGGCGAGAGACAGTCTGCTTGGGGATGTGTTGGGAAGTGGAGACAAGAGGACTCACTGATATATTAGATGTGAGTTAGAGAAAGGAAGCATCAAAGACAAGCGCAAGAAAGTCCCCTACCTGTGATGAACTCTGGTGCCCTCCCTATAAAACGGCTACATATTTCAATGGGCATTAAACAACGTAAGGCCTGTATAATTAAATGTGAACCTGGCTCTGATGATTGGGACCTTATTTTGGCAACAAAACAAATAAGGAAAAGCTTACCCATAGTTCCCTAGCCTGCCAAGGACAATAATTTTGTGGAGATTGTGGGACTTGCCATGTTCTTTTTCTCCTCTGAGCCTCTGCATGTGCAATCCTGGGACCCCATTCTCCTTCTCATCCTCCTTCAGCTGGCACATTCCTTCCTGGTCCTCAGGTCCCAGCTAGATATGGATGATCAGGACTTCCTCAGACAGGGCTGAGTTCTCCTTCCATCCTGCTACTGAGATTGCTGTGCTGTTTGTCTATTTCTCTTCTTAGTTTATAGCTCTTTCAGGACCGATCTAAATCCCCATTGCTCAGTGGATTTTACAACTCATGCAAGATATCCCAGCTGGCTGACTAGGTCAAGAAGCCTCTTCCCTCCATTCCCCAGCCTCCTAGATACCTTTCTGTTCTCCCTTGGGACTGAGCTGTTGAAGTCCCCACCTCAGTCCTCTCTGCCTGTTCAAATCCCGATCAGCCTTCAAGACCAAGTTCAAGGGCCCTCTGCTCCATTGGGATGCCCAGCTCACGCTCACGTTTCTCTCCCTGGGACTCCTCACTTTTTCTTACTGTTCTGTGCAGAAAAGAATTGACAGAGCAGGCCTGATTCTGCTGTCCTTAGAAAAGCCTGCTTGCAAGGTTGGTCGTTGGATGGTAAGCAGGTCCCTACAGTCATAAAATACTTTCCCAAAATGGTAAGAGTGTCTTACTGTGTCTAGCCTGTTTGTGCTGAATATGTGCTTTCCTTCTAGGAGACTGGAGCTTCGGTCTGTGCTAGGCATATGCAGAGGTATGTGCCTATGTGACCAGCCCCCATAATAATCTTGGGCACTGAGTTTCTGATGGGCTTCTTTGGGCAGAAAGGTCACACATGTGTTGCTGCATTCTTATTGCTAGGGGAAGAGTGTGTGCTGTGTACTCAGTCTTGGGAAGGAAAGAGCCTGGGGAAATCTGCACATGGGTTCCTCCAGAAGCCACATGTGCCTTTTTTCCTTATGATCCAATTGTGTATCCTTACTACATCATTGTAATAAATACTAGCCATGAGTACAATTATATGCTGGGTCCTGTGAGTCCCTCTAGTGAACATCCAAACACGGTCCTGGGGACACCTGACACCTGCTCATTTGGAATCTTAGCATTACTGTACCATTATGTGACTGCTTTTTATCGTGACATAATTAATTCTTTGTTGTAGGCCTTGTATCCCCTCCCATGAGAGCCTGAAAGACAGAAATATGCCTTATACGTACTTCCATCTTGTACAACTCATTGCACAAAACACCCAGGAGAAGCCCAAGAAATACCTGCTGAGACAATGAGTGAATAAATGAAAGAAACATCAAGGCCACCAGTGGTTGGGGCAGTGGCCTCACAGCCGACTGTGTGGGCAGGTAGCTGATATGCTTTAATTTATGTAGCACCAGGTGTCCTAACTCCTGGGGCAAAAGAATACTGAATTGATCTGGCTGCAGTAGGGTTTCCAAGTAATTCCTGACATCAGAAGGCAGCCAAGGAAGGATCTGCTACAACTCCCGGGAGATAGAGACTACTGTGCACAAATGCAAGAAGAAACATCTACTGCAGACCCAGAGCACTGGGTCTAAAACTGCACATCTAGAGCCCAGGGACTCACGTTCTCAGCATTGTACCTTGTACCAGATGGCTTCAGAACAGCTGTTTGTTTGAGTATTTGTACCATCAGAAGTGTTGGGAGGTGGTCATGTTTGCATGTACACATAGATACTTATCTACATTTACTTGCAAAATTACATGAGCGGGCATATATGCTTACATATGCATGAACAGACATGTTTCATATATGCCAGTGTGTGTGCAAGCTCATATGCATTTGCATAGGATGGCGAGCATAATTACATGAGTTCGTGCATTTCGAGTATATAGGCATGTGTATTTGCATGCACCCAGGAATGCTGGAGTGAGTCTGTGTACACATGTCCACGTGCATACTGCTCTTCCCTTATCTGCTCTGCGCTAAGCACAGACAGCTGCTTTAATAACATCTGCAGCTGAGTGACCGCACTAACTGCTGTGGCCCCATCATGCTACCAGGATTGCTTCAGCCCTTTCAGGATTATCAGTGCTTAGTGGAGTTTAAATATATCTCCAGGTTTAATCCCTAAACAAAGATGCAATGTTTCTGCTAAATACGTTGGATTATTTATTAAGATAAAGTCAAGGATACGAGACGTCACATCTGGTGGGACACTGATTGCCATTCAAGATGGGAGATCGTGAAACCAGATTCACCCCCACCCCTGGAGGGAGGGAGGAGGTTAAAGGAAAGGAAAAGTCAGTGAGTGAGTAAAACAGCCTGACTGCTAGAGTCAGAGTGGCCATAGTCATAACTAACAGCAGCTCATGCACATACACCAAGGTAGGGAGGAGAAACACCAGTACCCCCATTAGCCTTGGGATAAGGCTAGGGCCTTTCAGCAAGGATCATGAACCAGGAGCTGGACCCTGAGTGACAATCCTCTGTGAGAGCACAAAGCACAGTTCAGCAGCTTCTATTTTCAAGGAATTTCCAGTTGAGTGATGGGCCAGGGGAATAGGAGAGCCATTGCTAGCCCAGAGGGAATTTCTGGACAAATTGGGAAGATGTTCTTCATTCGCCATGTACCAGGAAGCATAGCTAGGGAAGTGGATCCGGGGGATTTCAGTTCATCAGGTACCCTTGTATAGTGAGCCTGAATGAGCAGATGTAGTACCTTGAGCCCATTGAGAGAAGGCCAGAAGGGCAAATGCGGATATGAAGCATGGCCCGGTCCAAGGAGCAGGTGGGCCAAAGGAAGGAAGATCAAAGAGATTGCTTCTCACCTTGAGTCTGCCACTTCTGGAGCTGTGGTACTTCTTTCTCCTCTGTCCCATTTCCCCCAGCCTTCCTGCTGCTTTCCACAGGGAATTTTTGCTGTATAGAAACAGCTCAGACTTGGAATCTGGAGATGGAGCTATAGCCAGAAATAGCTACAGCTTTCTGTGTGAGCTTGGGTGAGTAACTGAACTTCACAATTCAATCTCTTCAGTAAAATGGGATGACAATTTTTTGTGCTCAAGTCCAAATGAGATAGTAATTATTCCACAAGCCCATGTCTGTAACCCATGCTAGATGTCATGGGGGGAAATGAGAAGTCACAGTCCTGACCTGAATGAACACGCAATTCATGTGCTTATTGATATGAATGGATTAAATCTGTTGCTCCAGTTTTTTTCCTTTTGCCCCCCCTCTGTTCGTTTTATATCTTCTTTTGTACTGACTAATTAAAAAAAAAATTATCCCCCCTTTCCCTTTTGGTAACCATAAGTTTGTTTTCTATGTCAGTGAGTCTGTTTCTCTTTTGTAAATAAGTTCATTTGTACCATATCTTTAGATTCCACATATAAGTGATATCATATGATATTTGTCTTTCTCTTTGTGACTTACTTCACTTCTTCACTTTGTAAGATAATCTCTAGTTCTATCCATGTTGCTGCATATGCCATTATTTCATTCTTTTTTATGGCTGAGTAGTATTCCTATATATATATATGCCATATCCTTTTTATCCATTCATCTACCTATGGACATTTAGGTTGCTTCCATGTCTTGGCTATTGTAAAATAGTGCTGCTATTAACATTCAGGTGCATTTATCTTTTCAAATTAAAGTTTTCATCTTTTCCAGATATATGCCCAGGAGTGGGATTGCTGGATCATAAGGTAGCTCTATTTTTAGTTTTTTAAGGAACCTCCATACTGTTCTCCATAGTGGCTGCACCAATTTCCATTCCCACCAACAGTGTAGGAGGGTTCCATTTTATCTACACCCTCTCCAGCACTTCTTACTTGTAGGCGTTTTGATGATGGTCATTCTGACTGGTGTGAGGTGATACCTCATTTTAGTTGTATTGATTAATTTTTATTATACTGTATTATATCTTTTGTTGACTTATTAGCTATAATTCTTTGTTGTATTATTTTAATAATTGTTTTTAGATTTATAGGATACATCTTTAACTTATCAGTCTACCTTCAAAGGATATTGTACCACTTCATGTATAGTATAAGAACCTTACAATGGTGTATGTCTATTTCTTCTTTTGTTCCATTGTTGTCAGATATTTTCCTTCTACACACATCATACACACAGCACTACATTTTTGCTTTAAACAATGAATTATCCTTTAAAGTAACTTAAATAAAATGAGAAAAAATTATATACACTTATACTTACTCACATAGTTACTATTTTCTGTATTCTTCACTCCTTGGTATTGATATGTATTTCTATTTAGTATCATTTTCTTTTTGCATTTCTTTTAGTTCCAGATGGCTGGTGTTGAATTCTTTTAGATTTTACATGTCTTTATTTTGCCTTCCTTTTTGAAAGATATTTTTACTTGGTATAGAAAGTGAAGTTGGCAGTGTTATTCTTTCAGTAATTACAAGATGTTTTCCCACTATCTTCTTGCTTATGTTGTTTCTGATGGGAAATATGCTGTTCTCTTTATCCCTCTGTACACAGTGTGTCTTTTTCTCTGGCTATTTTTAGGGTTTTAACATTTATCACTCATTTTAAGCAATTATGATAATGCTTTATATGACAAAATCCAATATACATTCCTGATAAAATCTTTCAGCAAACTGAGAATAAAAGAAAACTTCTTTAACCTGATAATGATAATTTTCAGAATCCTACAGCTAACATTTTACTTAGTGCTTTTCCCCTAAGATCAGGAATGTCCACCCTACCACTTCTGTTCAACATTGTGCTGGCAATGCTAGCCAGTGCAATAAGACAAGAAAAAGAAAAGAAAGAAAGAAGTAAAACGTCTTTATATACAAACAACATAAGTGTCTATATCAACATGAATATCTATGTAGAAAATTATATGAAATTTTATATATAATATATAATTATATTGAATGAAATATTATATATAATATATAATGTAGAAAATTCCATGAAATATTACATGTATAATATATAATATATATAATATTTCTACCAGAACTAGTGAGTTTGGCAAGTTGCAAGATGAGATCTATGTACAAAAGTCAATTATATGTCTATATACTAGCAAGTAAAAATCAGAAGTTGAGATTTTAACAATAGCACTTATAATATCATCAAAGATATAAAATACTTGACAAAAGATTTCCTATTCACTGAAAATTGAAGAACACTGCTGAGAGAAGTTAAATAAGTCCTAAATTAGTGAGGGACATACCGTGTTCAAAAAATGGCAGATTAATATTGTTAGGGTGTCAGATCTCAAATTGATCTATAAATTCAATGCAATCCCAATAAAAATCTTAATAAGCTTTTAGGTAGAAATTGAAAAGTCAATTCTAAAGTTCACATGGACATGTAGAGGGTATAGAATAGCCAAAACGACTTTGAAAAAGTTGAAGAACTAACACTAACTAACTTCCAAACTTACTATAAAGCTACAATAATCAACACAGTATGATTTTGGCATAAAGATAGACAAATAATTCAATTGCATAGAATAGAGAGCCTCAAAATAGACCCACACAAATATGGACTACTGATTTTTTACAAAGTTGCAGAGGAAATTCTGTGGAAAAATGATAGTTTTTCCCAAAAGTAGTGCTGGAACAGTTAAACATCCATACCCAAGAAAATAAACTTTGATCCATACCTCTCATCATAGTAATCAGTTAACTCAAAGTGGATCATAGACCGAAATGTAAAACTTTAAACTATTAAACTTCTAGAAGAAAACTTAGGGAAATCTTTGTGACAGGGTTAAGCAAAGACTTCTTAGGTATGACACCAAAAGCTTGTTCCATTAAAAAAAAGTGATAAACTGAACCTAATCAAAATTAAAACTTCTGTTCTTTCCAAGTCCCTGTTCAAGTAATGAAAAAACAAACCATACCCTAGGAGAAAATATTTGCAAATTACATATCTGACAAAGGAGTTATATTCAGTAACTCTCAAACTCAATAGTAAGAAAACTATTAGTAAGTAATAGTAAGAAAATAGACAATTAATAATAAGTAATAGTAAGAAAATAGACAATTTTTTTTTAAATGGGCAAAAGATTTGAACAGACGCCTTACCAAAGAGATACACAGATGCCAAAAAAAAAAAAAAACTGAAAATTTGCTGAGCAATGTTAAGCATGAGGTAAATGCAAATTAAAACACAATAAGAAGCCACTACATACCTATTGAAATGGCTAAAATTAAAAAGATTGATATTACTAAGTATTGGAGAGGTTATGGAGAAACTGGAACTCTCATAAATTTTGTTGGGAATGTAAAATGGTACAACCACTTTGGAAAATATTTGGATATCTTTTTTAAAAATTTAAAAATACACATATCATATGATCTAGCCATTTCATTCCTAGGTATTTAACCTATGAGAAAGGAAAGCCTAAGTCCATACAAAGGTTTATACTTAAGTGTTCATAGCAGCTTTATTTGTAATACCCACAACTAACAACTAAATTAATGTCCATAAACAGATGAAGGGGATCATTCAACTGTGGTATATCCATACAGTGGGATACGACCGGGCTATAAAAAGAAATGATTTATTGACATTTTTTTCACCCATGTTGATAAATGTCAACATGGATGAATCTGAAAATAATTATGTTGAGTGAAATAAAAAAAAAAAAAAGACCAAAAAAGAATACATCTTGTCCGATCCCATCTATATAAATTAATAGAATATACGGTCTAATTTATAATGACAGATTATGGGTTCCTTGGCAATAGTAAGCTTATTGGTGGTGGAGTGGGGAGAGCAGGAAGGAGGAAAAGTGTCAGGAGGAAAACTTGGGGGGGCTTTATATTCATTATCTTGATTATTGTGATGGTTTCGTGGGTGTGCTATATGTCAAAACTTATCAAATGGTTCTCTTAAATATGTACAGTTTACCTTTTGACTGCCTTCATCCAATTCCTCCTTCCAATTATAAGATAAATAAACATTAGAAATGTAATGTACAATATTATCAACATAATTAACACTGCTGTACATTATACATGCAAGTTAGAGTAAATCCTGAGTTCCCATCACAAGGGAACTATTTCTATTTCTTTAATTTTGTATTTATATGAGATGATAGATATTCACTAAACTTACTGTGATAATCACTTCATGATGTATGTAAGTCAAATCATTTTGCTGTACACCTTAAACTTATACAGTGCTGCATGTCAGTTATATCTCAAAAAAAACTGGAAGAAAAAAATATGTGCAGTTTATTGTATGTCAGTTATGCCTCAATAAGGCTGTTGAAGAAACTACAAATAAAATAATAGATAGGTTTTGATTAATTGATAGCAAAGGCAGTAGGCTTTATACCAGACATCTAGAGAGATACTCTACTCAGGGAAATCCATATTTGTTGATTCACTCCACATGATATTTATATAATTTTCATTAAACAAGTAATAATAACTTGATGCTAAAAAAATTCATTGATCTGACCCATAGAGTGGATGCACTTATTGTCCAAAAGTTAAACATCTTGAGGGAGGAAAAAGCCAACCAGAAAACCTTTAAGGTGTGATACAAGGATAACGGGATCCACAGATGATAACTGTCAAGTCTAAGGTAGATTTGGCACATCGGGAAGACTTGAAAAAAATGATGAATTTACTCTCTGATAAGACATCACATACCTGTTCCAAATAGTCCTCTGCACTGAGCGTGAGCTGAACCCTGCCTTGCTCTCTCTGACTGGCCTGTTATCCACAGGATAGACTCAGGAAAGCGTGTCTAATGAAAGGGCTATGCAGAGCCACTGAGGAACATCATCACACTTAGACGGGAAGTGCATGGTCTTTCTGCCCTTTGGGGAAACTACACACCTTTGGAAAAACATGACTGAGGCATGAGGCTCCTCAAAATGGCACAAGGTGATAAATGCTGACAGAACCCCCTCTGTGTTTCTCCATTCTTGCATTTCAGAAGTAATTTCCAGCCATTGGTCACAGTTGCCTTTTCAGCAAACCTGAAAATGGGAGAACCTGGAGCGCCCAGTGAAGAAAAGCCTGTGTTCCAGTGCTCTGGGTTTAGGTGGGTTTCAAACCAAACTAGCTGTTTGGAAGCTGCCCAGGATCCCCCCACCATACCCCTTTGTGAGGTTTTATCACACCATTTGCCCACTTCACTGGTTTTTTCAGGGTCTCCAAGGTTTGGCTCTGGTTACCACCACATCTAACTTCTAGGTCCTTCTCTAGCAATGCTAACCTAAGCATGGGTAATTCCCCTTTATTTTGGTTTATTGTATAAAATTTTGGAGTTTTTGAGAAGGAACTTTACTAAGAGGTGCAGAGAAAAATAAAATAAGCCAGACAGGAAAAAATGTGAACAAAAAGAAATGATGAAATGTCAGAGCAAAGAGCTTTCCCTTATTATAGTCAGACTGGCTGCTATAGTTTAACGGGGACCCAGGGTTCAACTCCTTCATTCACTTACACTGGACCCCAAGGCCAGATCCAGCTTCTCAAACCCAAGACCCAAGGCCAATTTCCATTGGTGTTGACCCTGAGTCTGGAGTGACCTCTTGGAATGTGAGCCTAGCGGCATCTCTGTGAGCCCCAGGCTGCAGGTGGCTTCCCTTGTGAGCTGCTTTCCTCCCCAAAGGGTCTTCTAGAATGCTAGACACTTCCCTATTCCACCCCAGCTCTCCAAGGCAGGGATCATGCCTGTCTTGCTTGCCGCTCTGTCCCCAGTGTGCGGCACAGCATTCGGCATCAGTAGGTAAGTATTTGTCAAATGACAGCGTGTTCTCTGGGCTTCAGCTACCTGCATTAACTCAGCCAGTCTGCCTGCTCACTTCTCCTGTAGTTATTAACAACTCTGGGTGCAAGAATGTCTGGCCTGACCTGTTTGTTAAATGTTTTGAAACCTGCTTTAAAAATTTGTCAGAAATCTGATTTGGATTCCAGCTCTACCACTTGGTGACTGGGGTCAATTCACCTATTATTTTGAACCTCATTTTTCTCATTGACAAAGTAGGTATGAAAATCATCATCTGGACCATGTGGAGGATTATTATAAATACCTCTCTTCTGAATGGACTGCAGTGTTTTTCTCTGTAAAGGACATACAAATGTTAGGTGTTGGGGGACTGGATGCCTATTCCCCAAGTATGCTGCTTCAGGTGGAGGCTCTTCCACTGGGAGAGCTCTTTGGGCCTCTGTCCCTACTCTGACCACTCTGACTGGTGAACTTGGGAGAAGGAGTAGAGCTCATGTGGATGCTTACTTTCCTCTTGCTTCCTCTGTCTCTAGCCAGACGGCCTACAGGAAGCACGTATTTTCAGCTCCTCTTCTTGGTGTGTCTACAGGGGCAGACCCGAATTTCCAGAGCTCTCTGAGGCTGGTGGATAACCAACATCAAGGGCAGAGTTATATTAAGCCAACTGGTCTAACCTGATTAAGATACAGTCTCCAGCCTGGCCTTTATTGGTAATAACATCACTGCTTTGATATATCTTCATCTGTCTGATTCCTGAAACTCTCTTTCAATCGATTCTGAATTCAGGTGGAAAAAAGGAATTATTATTAGTTGAGTCCACTCAACCCCAACATCTGTGGGCTTTGGTTGTTATTATTAAGAGCCATCCCAGAATTCTTTGATTTCTGAATCCCTGGGAGTGGTGTTCCGTAGTTCCCACTCCTGGGCAACAGGACTTGAGCTGGGCCTCTAGAAACTGAAGAGCAAATGCAGGCAGCTGCCTGATGCAGTGGGGAGGGGCTTGGATTGGTTCAGTTCTTTGTTCTCTCTTCCCCACATGTCCAACTTCATCCACCTTCCCTCACCTGTGTCCCTTCTCAGGGTCCATCCACTGCCTTCTCTCTCATTCCAACTTTACCCCTCCCTTCTCCTGCTTGCACCACACTGCAGACCTTGAGTTTAAGCCTCTCTTTAAATCTCCCCCAAAGAACCTTCCCTTTCTCTTGGCAACTGGAGATTGACTCTTTGGGTAAAGTGAGCAGTGTTGATGTTGTATGAAGGATACCCTGGAGAAATAAATTGTGCAGAGGATGAGTGAAGGCTTGGAGGGGAAATACTGGCTCTGGCAAAAGACACAGGAACCCTGGGGGCTGCACCTCCCCCTCTGTGAGTGATGGACCTGTTCAGTTTGAGTTACTGCCACATGCCAGATTATCATTTTGAATAGTTCAATATGGCTGCAGGAGTAGCAGGCAGGAACTCACTGCAGCCATTTTAATCATCACTGGAGTTCAATTTTGACACGGGGTGCTTGTTGGCATATGGATACCAGGAGACAGATTTTTTGACGTGGGTGTCAGAAGTCCACAAAGGTTAGTAAAATTAATCATGTTTTGATCATGTTTGAGAACTTGTCAATTGAGAGACCAGGGGATAGAGGAGGAAGTAAGTCTCCAGGTCTGTAGGAGTCCCCCTTAGGTCCCCAGACCCGGTAACCAGTTTATAGAAAGCTGGTTAGATGCTAGGTTTACAGGTTGTATGCTAGACTTACTTTGCTACTGGAAATACACATTCAGAGGCAGGGTGATGTGGTAGTAAGGTCACTCGACTAGGGATCAGAAGACTGGTTTGGAATCCTGGATTAGTCCCTAACTAGCTGGTTGACCCAAAGTAAGTTACCAAACCTCACTGAGCCTACATTTCCATACCTATGAAATGAAGGAAAATTGTACCTGCTTTCTCTTAACCCATAGTGGTGTTGTGGGAATCAAAAGAAAGAGTACATTTCAGATGACTTTATAAGCTGTAAGACCATTTAACAAACACGCGACACTATTGGCCTCTGCAGAAATTTCTTACTTCCCTTCCCTTATACCCCTCTGTCCCTTCCACCTTCACATCCTAAAGCCTTTCTGCAGCTGCCTAAATTGCTCCCAGGTGCCTTATGGAGGATTCCTCTGTACTCTGCTCATATCCTCTATGCCCAAATTCAAACATTTTTATTCTGTTAATTTCCCTAAGGGCTGTAGGGTCCTCAGTCATCCAAAAGTAAAGATTGTCTCAGGGTATGGCAGTAATGACGTAATTGTCACCCTTGGAGGATGTGCTAATTCGTAGTATGTAATATTATGAAGAAATGGATCTCTAGTGTAGGAATTTCAGGCAGGCATCCTAATGTCATTGCTCCTCAAGCTCTCCAAGCCTGCAGGTCAGGTTAGCTGGGAGGGAACAGACAGATGAAGAAGCCACAAATCTCACCGGTGCTGGAGCCTGTCTCCCAGCACTTGCCCACCGTGGAGAACCAAGGGAGTTGCCATGTACATTAAACATTTTGGTCCAGGAACAAAGCCTTAGAGAAACCCTCTAAATATTGCATTCAGGTTTGATCTGCCTTTGAACTTACTAGAGTTTCTTCATACCTGGAGTGTCAAACTGAAGGCTTAGAGCACGGTGCTGAAGCCCAAACTGCAGCTGCTTTTACATGCCCTGAGAGGAAGTGCTTGCAAAGAAAAGTAGTCAAATCCTAGATTTAACTGGTGCATCATTCATACTTTAGTAGGTGTTGTGGATCGATCAGAACAGACAGGCTCTGGGGGAGCTCAGCTTGGGCAGGAAAAAATGGCTTGGAATGCAAGAGAATCCCTCAAAGACAGGCAAGAATTCCATCTTTTGATGGAATCGGTTGATTGAATCATTCATCCCTCACCAAAATACATTGTGGTTTTCAGTGTTCTAGGCACATTCTAGCTGGGGAGAATCCAGCATGGTTTCAAGGAAGAGGACGAAATTTGAATGAGCCTGAAAGAAACAAAAATATCTTGGTAGGGAGAGATATGGAAGTTAACACACACATTGCAGCTATAAGAACACCACTAGTAAAAGCTAAGCAAATTGATGGAGTGGTAAATTAGCTGTGGGGAAGAAGTGAAGGATGAGGCCAAAACTGTGGATAGAGTCAGAATTCAGAGGACCAGATATAGCATACCAAGGAATCTAGACATTTTGCTGAAGGCAATGAAGATCCACGTGGATTTTTTAAGCAAAGACATGACACGATAATACTTGCGGCATTAGAAAGCCAACCCTAGCCCCAGCATCAAGGAAGTGGTAAAGGTGGTAGAGATGAGGATGAAGATGAATACAGGGGGAACAGTTAAGAGATAACTGTCCTAGATGTAACAAGGGACCAAAATGGGCAATGACAGTGGGAGTGAAAAAGGATGGGATGAAATCAAGAGAAGCTCTGGAGGTGAGATTACTGTAACTAACCTGGCAGCCACTTTGATGTGGGACTTGAGGGAGAGAGAGGTGACCAACTTGGATAACTAGAAGGATGGAAGTGAGAAAATGTACACAGGAGCAGGAGCAAATGATGGGGAGGAAGATGGGCTCCGTTCTGGCCATGGTGAGCTTGATGTTTAATTCCTACGAGACATTCAAGGGAAGCTACCAAAGTAGGCAGTTGGATAGACAAACTTGTATCCCAGGAGGGCAGCCAGGCTTCAGGATGGATGTCTGCATCAAACACACACTGTTTGATGATACTCAAGTTTCCTGTCAACAGCTGGAAACTCCAGGGTGTGAGAAAAAGTTTGAGGAAAAGAGAAGGGCCAATTTCTTCCTTCCTTTTTCTCCTTTTTCTATTTGGCTTTTTCCTTCTGCTTGCCAGTGTTTTCTTACTCTGATCAGCCATGCGCATTCTGCCAACCCAACTCCATCTACCTCCCTATCTTAGCGGAGTAAAAGATAAGAGGGAAGGGACTGGTACAGCAGCCATGAGATTGGGAGAGGCCCTAAGGCAGAGGGAGAAGAGAGAAGGATGATTCCCTACAGGAGACTTGCTGTGGCTGAATGCGGATGGGACCCTATCAATTAGTACCTATTTCTGAATACTTATACCATGGTTCAACATAGGATTATGGACACTAGATCTCTCAATTTTTTTCTTGTTATTCCCAGTTCAATATCTTCTCTGCTCCCCCTACCAATTATGTGGTTTTCACCCTGGGTCCAGAGCCTGAAATGCCCTGCCCACTTCTGCACTTTGCTAATGGCGTTTCTCTCATGGCAATGCCCTTCCTCCTTCTCCCTCTCATTGACATAAGCCTTATCTTCTTTGGGGGTGCAGCCCAAGCCCTAACTTCTCCAGGTCACCTTACCCAATTATTCCAGCCCACTCAGTTGCTCGCCCTTCTTCACTGAATGAATAGCAACACATTTGAGGACTTATATATCCCCCGTACTCTTTCTTAATGATTTCAAGAAATTGCAGTCTCCTTGGGGGGAGAGCATAGTCCTAAGCAGAATTAAGAGCTGGAAGAGCTCTTGGAGACCATTGGCCCTTGTTTCTGAGTATCCGCAGTTCTCTCCTTGCCTCTGCACTGCCAGGGCTGCCCTTCTATGGGGTTGATCTAGGTCACTGGTAGAAAGAAGGATAACAAATCCTAGAAGGTTCAAGTCGTTTTCATTAGGAAAGACAGAGCGCTACTTGAGAGAGAGAAGAAATAAATAACTCCACAAAAGTTGGAGAAAGGGATGAGGGAAACCAGAACAGCCTGGGTTCACTTTGGTCAGAGGTTTGGGGAATTAGGGGGAGCACATCTGGCGGGTAACTGCTGTCCTGTGGTGGAAAGGACTGGGGTGAAGAATGGGTGGAGACAACTTGGATATTTCAGTTTCTCATAAAATGCAAAGTGTTGGGGGCATCTTAAGCTCTGTAAACCGTTTTTTTTTTTTTCTTTCTTTGTTATTACAAAGGAATTCAGTTGTGATTCTACTGCAATTAATAAAATATAAAATAAATTACAGGTAACTGCGTGTGAAGAATATCTTAAAATCTTCTTGTCCTTGAGAACAGTGAACACCCCCTGGGAAATTTTAGAAAAATGTGTCAAAAATTTTTTTAATGAACATGGATTTTGTGCCTTGCTTATGCTATGTACTGTGGGCAATTTCAAAAAACAAATCAATAAAAATATTATTTAAAGTATTGGTTACAAATCAGGGACATTTAAAAATATACAAAGTTACAAGGAAGAAGGTAATGATCATCCATATGCCACCACCTAAAAGATAATGCTTTAACATTTTTCCAAAGAAAAATACATGTATGCAGATGGCCAACAGGCATATGAAAAGATGATAAAGATCACTAATCATCAGGGAAATGCAAATCAAAACCACAATGAGGTATCACCACACATCTACCAGAATGGCTATTACCAAAAAGACAGCAAATAACAGGTGTTGGTGAGAATGTGGAGAAAAGGGAACCCTCCTGCCCTGGCGGTGAGAATGCAAACTGGTGCAGCCACTAAGGAAAACAGTATGGAGGTTCCTCAAAAAACTAAAAATAGAACCACCGTATGATCCAGCAATTGCACTCCTGGGTATTTAACTGAAGGAAAAAAACAACAACAACACTAGTTCAAAAAGATATGTACACCTCTATGTAATAATGCAGCATTATTTACAATAGCCAAGATATGGAAACAACCTAAGTGCTCATCAATAGATGAATGGATAAAGAAGATGTAGTATATATATATACAATGGAATATTAGCCATTAAAAAGAATGAAATCTTGCCATTTGCAACAACACGCATGGACCTAGAGGGTATTACGCTTAGTGAAATAAGTCAGACAGAGAAGGACAAATACTATATAATTTCACTTCTACACAGAATGTAAAAATACAAAACAAATGAACAAACATAACAAAACAGAAACAAGAGTCATAGATACAGATAACAAACAGGTGGTTGCCAGAGGGGTAGGGGATGGGGGAAGAAAGAAATAGGTGAGGGAGATAAAGGGATACAAACTTCCAACTGCAAAATAAATGAGTCACGAGTATAAAACATACAGTGTAGGGAATATTGTCAATAATTATGTAATATTTTTGTATGGTGACAGGTGGTAACTAGACTCATTGTGAGGATCATTTTGAAATGTATAGAAATAACGAATCACTACGTTGTGTAACAGGAACTAACATAGTGTTATAGGTCAATTATACTTCAAAAACAAACAAGCAAGCAAGCAAACAAACTCATAGAAAAAGCGATTAGATTTGTGGTTTCCAGAGGCAGGGAGGGGGTGTGGGGGTGGGGGAAAGGAGAGTTGAATGTAGTCAGTCAAAATGTACAAACTTCCAGTTATAAGATACATAAGTACTGGGGATGTAATGTACAACATGATAAATATAATTAACATTGCTGTATGTTCTATACAACAGTTGGTAAGACAGTAAATCCTGAGTTCTCATCACAAAGAAAATACTTCTTTTCTACTTCTTTAATTTTGTATCTCTATGCGATGATGAATGCTCACTAAACTTATTGTGGTAATAATTGCATGATGTGTATAAGTCGAATCATTATGCTGCACACCTTAACTTATGCGGTGAACTATGTCAATTATATCTCAATAAAACTGGGAGGAAAAAAGATAACAGTTTACCTATTGGCCTTGAGTTTTTTTAAAGAAAAAAACCTCTTTTTGTAAAAAAATGAATGAATGATTTAACTTTTTAAACAAATATAGGAAAATACAAAAATGACAGTAAAAAAATCACTACAAATTATATCACCCAGAAATGATCATCATTATAACTAAGTGAACATCATTCTCAACATGTTTTTCTGCAAATATACAGATAGAAGAGAAGTGGGGATATACTTTTAGAGAAACAGAGTTACATAATAGATCCTATTTTGAAATAAATGTAATTAATTTAATTTTACTTGAGCTTAAATAAAGAAAAAGAACCTGTTGTTAAATTGTAAGAATCTCTGAACTTCAAATAACTCTGTCACCACAGCGGAAAGCTTTTCCTAAAAGAGTCCTTTAAGTTTAAAAGGGGAGATTTAAAAACATTAAGAGGTGAGAGTTATGATTTTTAAGTGGCATTTGGCCTTTTAATCTCTTTCTTTTTTTAAAATTTAATTAAATTTTTTGTCCTTAATATTCACAATAATTATCTAGGCTACTTTTCTGTGGCAGTAATTTGGTTCCCTACTTTTCAATGGATTTATTGGTTACGAATGATGTTTTGGCACCAGTTTTTTCTTTTCATTAGAGCTTCAATCTCATTTTCCATGCCATTTTATTCTTTTATTATCTCATTCACAAGTTCTTGTTTTGTTGGCAATTTCTTATTAGGTTATTCTATAACAGAGGTTGGTAAACTTTTTGTGGATATAGCGAGATAGTAATTATATTAGGCTTTGTGGGCCATAGTTGTAACTGCCCAACTTTGCATTGTAGCATGAAGGCAGCCTCAGAGAACGCATCATCCAATGGGTATGGCTGTGTGCCAATGAAACTTTATTTACAAAAGAAGGTGATGGGCCAATTATGTGTCTGTTTGCTGTCTGCTAGTGTGGAGGAAGGGAAGATAGTTTTCTTTTAAAATATCATTTTGTTGCATAGTAGGTGAGAGAAATTCTTGCAGTTTCCAGTGATGATTTTTAACCCAGAAATACTGTTAAGTATTTTTCTGTTCTTTTGGGATATCAGTCTTGTGCTTCTAGATATGACATGGTGCTGAGACTGGCCACAAGGCAGAACAGCTTCACCTGGGTTACATGTAGATGGGAAGACTTAGGCTCAGAGAAGTGAATCGTCTTGCTCAAAGACACATGAAATATTAGTCTTAGAAATGAGACTTGAGCAGAGATCTTTAAAAAATTTTTTTCTGAAGTTTTTATTGAGGTAAAGTTCATAAAACATAACATTCAGCATTTTGAAGTGAACAATTCAGTGGCATTTACTACATTCATAATGTTGTGCAATTACCACCTCTATCCACCTCTAAAACATTTTTATCACCCCAAAAGGAAGCTATGTATTTATTGAGCAGTCACTTCTCATTCTCCTCTGACTCCAGCCCTGACGACCAGCAGTCTGCTTTTGGTTTCTATGGATTTACCTGGTCTAGATATTTCATATAAATGGTATCATACAATACACAACTTTTTGTGTCTGTCTTCTTACATTAAGCATCCTGTTTTTGACATTCATCTACGTTGCAGCATGTAGCAATACTTCATTCCCCTGTATGGCTGAAAAATAATTCACTCTATGAATGTAACACAGCTTATCCACTCAACCATTGATGGGCTTTGGGGCTGTTTCCACCTTTTAGCTATTGTGAATACTGCTGCTATGAATATTCATGTAGATGTACTTATTTGAGTCCCTATTTTCAATTCTTTCAGGTATATTCTAGGTGTGGAATTGTTGAATCATATAATTCTACATTTAACTTGAAGAATTGCCAAACTTTTCCCCAGCAGCTGCCTTTTGTATTCCTACCAACAATGTATGTAGGTTCCAATTTCTCTACATCTTTGCCAACACTTGCTATTTTCCACTTTCTTGTGAACACTGATTTTTGACTTTCAGTGCTCTTATCTTAGGAGGTTACAAGATTTTTCTTACATTTTCACCTGTTTGATTTTTGTAATTATGGTACCTAGCATAATTCAAGGCACATAATCTGTGCCATTAAACACTTTATTGATATATTTTCTCCTAAAAGGCTAAATTCCCAGGGAATGTTCACTATCTTAATGACAAAATTTCAAAATACGGTTTAAGCCAAGTGAATTGTAATATATTTTAAAGTTTGATATTGCAGTGGAGATAACAACTGATTCTTTTTATGATTCTCCTGCTAGGAGGACGAGGAAGGCCTGAGTGCCCATCTGTTAGGGTTGCTGTGGAGGTATCTACTTCTTTGGGTAGGATCTTGGACAAGAATGCTTGCTAACGTCCTTTCCAACTACATTTTTAAAATTAGAATTTGAATATTTATGGGGACCTTTCTGAGAATGTATAAAACCCTGAGAACATTGTAATTCATAGTTTAAGAAATGCACTTTGTTATCTTGCCACATTAGAGTAGAAAGGGAACTAGTGTCCCAAAACCCAACCTAGATGGGATGTCACAATTCAAAATGCCAAGGATCACTGCTCCGTGGAGAGCTAGCAGAATGGAAAGGGTAAGTGAGTCTCCCAGCTTGACTCCCCAGATCTGTAGTAGCCTTGCAGAGCATCTCTGGGCTCTGGCTGCCATTAGCTGGCCCATCTCCTTGGAATCTGTAACCTCTTAAATCTGCCAGCAAAACTGGCCAGGCACATGTTGTCCAAGCCCAACTTTCCCCCCAGCAAGGAGAGGCATAAATCCCTTTGCATCTGTGCCTGCAGTTCTGCTGCACTTGGACCCATCCTGAAAGTCACTATTGGCTCTTTGAAAGAAAATATCCTTTCTTCATGGTCTTCTCCATCTTTGACAGACAGACTCACCCCATGCACCCAGTGAGGACATAGAAAGGAATCTTCTTCCTTGAGGTTGATGTTACCCCAGGGAAAAGAGGTGCCCCCTTGGAAGGGGTTACCATAGAAAAACCCCTATGTAAAATGGAGCTGGCACCTACCTCTCCCAATGAACAGGGAGGCCTTTTGTAGTATATACATATGGAATGAGCTTTATTTATGAGTGGGAAGAAACCTATAAAGAAGAGTTATTAAGTCCAGGAGGAAATGACGTATGTCATAGTAAAATTCAGACTATAGTTCAGCTAGAGGAATGACAGTCTGTGACAGGTGTCCATGAATAAATTCCCCTTCTTCTAAAGCATTCTCTTCTCTTTGCTAGCCACTGGCCAAATTCTTCAGCTGGCTTGGGGAATTTTCCCTTCCTGTCCTCCTCTTCATTTTCCTCTTCATGATCTTTACAGCTCCAGGAGATAAGAGGGAAGAGGGCCACCCCACCAGCAGCTTTGAGAAAGCCTTGGTTTTTCATCACCTTATGCAGATTTTCAGAGCCTGGAAACTGAGCTGTTTCTCTTCAGGATGGTGGAGTCTGGCTAGGAGATCTGAGGAAGCCCAGGTAGGTGTCAGCCAGAAACCTGGCTTCTGTCAATAAACACATGGGATCAGAGCATCCCCCAGGGCTGGAGGGCACAGAGTCCTGACTTTTAAGACTCTGTGGGTAAGAACTGTTTAATGAGATCTTGGCTTCCAGCAGCTGTTGCCTCTAAAAAGCTCAGCATATTCAGATCTTTGGCCAAGAGCCCTGTACCTGAGGGTGCAACAGTGGCTGTCTGTCCTCTGTGGATGCAGGCGACTGGGGCTCCTTTGGACTCCAGACCTCATCTGCATTCAGGTGGGACATGATGTCCTTCTGGCATCCACTGCAGAGGTTTGTGTCTGCATGTATAATTGCTCAGAAAGCACAGACTGGCTTCTGTTAAGTGGAGTTAGGATGTTGAATGCATAAATATGGCGAGAAGTCATCTATAGTCCATCTCTATTTATCTATCTATCATCTATCATCTATCTATGTATCCATCCATCTACTTATCTATCTTTATACCAATATCTGCGTAACTCTCTATTTGTGTATTAACTTACATAGAAATACACAGAGTTCGTGACCAAAATCTCATTACAAAACCTGATCAAATGGAAACTTTAGGATGAACTACATTCTTTCCTTTCTTAAAACAACCTCATGTAGAAATGTTCATGAGTAAAAGCAGGGGTGAATATCATACATATAGACACCCCTTGAGGGGTTTCAGCTTAATGTGATATCACCCACTTAAAGCCTCCTATCAGCAATCCCAAAGTAATGAGTTAAAGACACTTTCCTCCCCTTACCCTCTTGTGTCTCCAAGGCTGTTGTGAGCAAGGGTGAGAGATGGCCTCCATGGCCCTGAGTTTCTCATCTCAGTACTCTCAATCATCAAACAAGGCCCATCCTTTCCATCCTGCTTTCTGATGTCTGGGGAGAAGAGCACTGACCCCAGGACCTTGTCTTGGCCACAGTAGGGCACCTCTAAGATTTGACCATTCTGCAGTATCCCATTCCAGGAATCTAGAAAATCACTGCAAATGCTGTTACTGGTACCACCCGGAGCTGGAGAAAGAGGAGTCTTATTGTGTTCTCAGCTATGAGTTTGGCACTGGAGCAGAAAATGTTTGTGGTTTCCATGTGAGACATTCCTCTTCCCTAGGGAATGAGCAAGAGAGGACCAGATCCCCTGCATAAAATATGATGGGCAAAGCCTCAGAATTCCAGGTCTTAGACAATTTCAAGTGTTATCTAGGTACTTGGTGTCCTACTTCCCATACATGAAGTACAGTAATATCAAGCAAAATATACCTGATCTCATAAGAACATTCTTGATATCTCTTTGCCTCTCTAAATCTGATCCATATTTGAATCAGCTTTAGTTATCATCCTCCCATAAATCCCTTGCTTATCCCCCAGGCAAAACTGAACTCTTCTCTTCTTGAGCAGCTACATCACTCATTATCTGTTCTAGAACATATCACATATATTTCTTGTTTTTCTCTCAAAGTTTTATATGTTTAAGGCTTAATACCCCAGCAAAGTTGAGAGCAGACCCTTTGTTGTATGTGCTTATCTTGGAGTCCCCCAAGGATCCTACATCAGTGCTGGGTATGGAGTGAATGAGAACTCCAGAAACACATTCCAGCCATCATGCACCCTGTTTCTATTTTCCAGATTGTTAAATGTCTGAAATTATCAACCAGGACTTGCCATTCTCATGAAGGCCCTGACTTGATGGTGTGAAGTCTTCTTGCCCAGAAGCCATCATGGAAGATGGGATTAGCACCGATGTGTTTGTCCTGACACAGACTCAACATAGCGAAGGTCTATGTCTCACTCACATCAGAGTCCTGTGCTGGTGGAGTGCCTCCCCTTCTCAGGTCTCTTGCAAGCAGTGACTTGAGGACCTAACTCTTTCATTTGTGGCCTGTTGCCTCTGAGGACACTATGGATTGGGGATGGAGAGCAGGAGTATCATGTGGGATTTCTAAAGGGTTGGGACTAGTCAGGACTTATAAGCTCTGCTTACATTCCTTCTGCAGAACACAGTTTCACAGCCCTCCATCTAATGCACACAAGGTTGGGAAAGGTCATCTTCCTGTGCATCTTCCTGTGTACCCAAGAAACGGGAGTCACGTGAAAAGCCTGTAGCATTGTCTCTACCACAGTCCGTGAGACAGGCTCTTATTCTAGGAATATCAAAGAGGCCAGTGAGGCTGGAGAACTGAGAATGAGGGAGTTACCAGGAGCCAGGTTGGAGAGCTTGGGATTGGATTCCAAGTGGCTGAAAGCCACTGGAAGCTTTTGAGCAGAGAAGTGACATGATCAGACTTAAGATTTTGAAAAGAACACAGATGTTATTCCATTTGGCCCTTCCCAGCCTCTCTGGCTCTGGCTGGCTTGTGCAAGGCAGCTGCCCCTTTATGCCATAGCGCCACCCTCTCATTCTTCTGACATTGCAGAGAGCAGTCTACCAGCTACAAAAGTGATGCTCAGTGCGTAGGTCAGTCCCTGAAAAACTGGAATAGTAACTCAGTGTGTTTCCTATCTCATTTTTTGTTTTTTGCATTTTTTGGGGGGCGGGGGGGGTCAGTGTTCGCCCATCCCTTCTAATATTCAGTGTCCTTGAACAGTTTCAGATGACTTCCTTTAGAAAGGGAAGATGTGATCAATTCATCCATGCTACATTACCAGAGAAAATACACATAACCTACTAGGTAGGTGGAGGGTAGGATGGGGTATCTGGGTTTTAACAGAGGGTGCCTGGAGAAGGCAGAAAAGAGTATAGGGAAATTCATCTTATAAGAAGAGAAGTTCCAAGCAGTAGCAGTGGTACCACAGTTTCACCTTCTGGCCCAGTCACACAAAGAGGGGGGTTGAAAATGCTTGACATGAGATTTTCAGCTCCAAGAATGTGGACCATGAATAGACTTCCCCACCAGCCCCAACAGAAGTGCTTCTGCATCCGACGCTGCTGCTCTCCACTCACATCACTTGACAACCCAGTGGCCTGGCAATCTCTCCCCTTCAGCACTGGCAAGAACAACGTTCTTTAGAGGTAAAAGTACAATTTAATTTCTAGGCTCACCCAGGCGTGGACCGGGCCGCATAGGAGGCCAATAATGAAATATTGGTGGCGCATATTTGATAATGTGCAGAATGTACCCGCCACAAAGCTCAAGCTGAATGAACACGTTCCTGTGGGCGTCTGCGCCCCTGTCTGCCCAGTTTGGGGGCTGGGTGCTCAGAAAAGCCAGGACTTTGCTTCCTTGTGTTCTTCATATCCACCACTCGACAGCCCCTCCTCTAAGTGAGAGACCTGCGCTCTTTCCCCGGCCCCCTCCCCTGAACAAAAGTGGAGGGAAGGGAAGGAGAGAAGAGAAGAAAAAGAAAGAAAAAGCACTACTTCTCCCCTGACTTGCTCTGCTCTAAACTGAGATCCTACAGAAAATGGTATTTCTCTCACTGCAGTTTCCCAGTGACAATGGGGTCAAAGAAAGCATTTTTTAAAAAGAGCTTCTTTTCTCAATTTATGGCAGAGCATCCAGGAGCAAGCAGCAAAATGAAACAGGTCTCTGTTATCTCGCCCCCAAAAAGAGACAGCCCGTACAAAGGAAGGAGATAATTCCCGTCTGGTTTTTATATGCCTCATAAAATGCATTGTGCAGGCATGTAAAATATATGGGACTGGGCAGACTTATGAAACGGGGAAAGGTACAGCCCCTGACTCCTCATGCTTTTTGGGCTGGAAGACAGCAAAGCAGAGAGCTTTCTTTTTCCTCTTTTTTTAAAATTTTCTGAGAATAAGGACAACAAACACTGAGAAGTCCTCCAAATGTAGCTTCTTTTTTGACCTTCCATGGCAGATGACAGCACAGAGGTGACAATAATAATAATAAACAGAAATGATATTATAAAGCCTGTTTTTGTTCACTTTGCCCACCTGGGACTCAGCTTGCAACTTGCTGGGATACAGCTTACAACTTCTTGAGTTCTTAGGAGATGGGGTAACCTTAGAGTCTTACAGGTTTGGTCAGTCCGCTCACATATCTGCACACAATATTTAGCTCAAGTGACATATGCCAACCTGTATGCACACATGCATGTGTATAATGCCCTTCCAGTCCTAGTTCTCCGGGAACTTACAGGCGCTTTTGTTGGAAGGTGACCTCATGAACATTTATGCCAGGCTCACAGCCGTGCTCCAGGAAGGAGAATTTGGTGGCGTGCTGCAGGTACCTGGCCCTCATGTTACATGCCCTTTCTTTAGAATGTCTTCCACCATGTCTTTTCTCAACTCTTCCATCAAAGGACGTTAAAGAAACTTAACTGGAGACACATAGCAAATTGTTCCTGAGAATTAGCTGAGAAGCAGCTCATGGACTGATGGTCAGAGGAAGGAGAGCATCTGTTCTCAGAAGACGAAGTCTGGGATTGGGGACTGGAATATAGTCCATTTGCAAAGTTAAAGCCCAGAGATGAGGACATAAGGGTTCCTGGGTCAATGGAATAGTGGGGATGGATGAAATAAAAGAGAGATATTCCTGCCTTCTCTCTCTCCTTTCCTTCCTTTCTGCTTCCTTCTATCCTTCCACAAATACTCTGAGAAATTCACATGCACAGAATACTATGCTAAGGTTTCAAGGATGAATAATCAGAGCCTCCTAGGAATTAAGGCTTTCAAAAGTAGGGGGCTTTTAACAACACAGATATACAGTACCTACCCCAGGCCAACAGAATCAGAACATCAAAGGGGCATGAAACACAGAGTCGAGTACTCTGTGTTTTAAAGTTGCACAGAGACTCTCATGGGCAGCCAGAGAGGACCTCCGCTCTACTCCACTTTGTGTTCCCAGGAAGGAATCAACTGGCCTGATCCAGTATAACAAAAGAGCTCAGGATTTGTGGTCTGGCAGAGCTTGGTTTCACTCTAACACTATAATTTTCTGCTTGTGGGCTTTCCCAAGCCTCAGGGTTTTTACCTCTAAAATGTAGGTTATGAGGAATTCCCCAGTGGTCCAGTGGTTACGACTCCATGCTTTCACTGCCGAGGGCCCTAGTTCAATCCCTTGTTGGGGAACTGAGATCCCACAAGCTGCATGGTGCAGCCAAAAAAATTTAAAAAATAAAAAGGGTCAGCTGCAATTTCTTTAAAAAGATAAAATAAAACGTAGTTCATGGTAGTACTCAATGTACAGGGTTTTGGTGGGACTGAATGTGGTGATATAGGCAAACATGCTTTCTAATCTATAAAGGACTGTGCAGTGTGACCCTCCCTCCTCGCCAGAGTCTTTCTTCATCTTCTTTCCCTCAAGCTCTGGGGAGGAGCCATCCCTCCTCTTCTGCTCCATCTGTTCTACTCCTGCCACTGCACCGTATCTCCCCTCTCCTTTACTCTCAGTGTCTCCACCAGCCCCTTTCTCTGTCTATACACATGCTTCCATCATTTCATCCTTAAAAATCTCTTTCCTCAGTAGTGCTGTTCTCTTAAGCTACCATTTTATCTCCTCCTTTTCCTTCTCCAACAGACTTTTGAAAATATAGGATACCCTCTCTGCTCCCATTTTCTCTCTACACCCCTCTACACCCATGTCTACAACCATGATAGACATCAAGGTTACAACATGATGTCTATAACCTCACTACTCCATGAAAGCTGCTCCCAAAAAAAGTAACCAATGGCCACCAACTGTTGGCAAGCCAACAGTTCTTCAAACTCTCCACATCATTAAGAAGCATCGTTCTATCCTCTCAGTGGCATTGAATGCGCCATGTTGGCTGCATCATCTTGTTCAACCACCTATAGTTTCAAATACCACCTCTGTACAGATGTTCTCAGATCTGTTTTGTCTCAAGCTCCAGTTCTTCATTAATAACTGCTCCCTTATATACCTTTCCATTAACCATGAAGTACCTCAAAATCCACATGCCCAGCTGAATCTATCATACCCTTTTGTAGATCGGTTAGGATGGTTTTGGCTATAGATAGTGGAAGGCTGATCTAAAAACAGCTTACACATAATGAAATTTTATTATTTTATATACTGATAAGTGTGGGGACAAGATAGTTCTAGATTTGGTTGATTCAGTGGCATCGAGAGACCAGTTTCTTTTCATTTTTTCATTTTTCCATCCTCAGGGTATTGGCTTGGTTTTTTGGACTGGTTCCCCTTTGGGTCCCCAGATAACCACAGCAGTTCCAGATGATGTATGAATATGCAAAATCAAAAGACAAGAAAGGGGACTGTTTCTATTAGAACATCTCTTTTAAAGAGCCATAAAAATCCATTCCAGTGGACCTCTAGAATAACTCATGTCTCATTGGGTAGGATCACATTATATGCCCTGTCTAAACCACTCATGGGCCAGAGGAATGGGAAGACTGGTTCCCTGAGCCTTGCCTAAATCACATGGAAACTCTATAACATTAGTGAGAATGAAAAGGAGGGGAGGGATGACTGTTGGATAGTCAAGCAACAGGGCTGCCTATTACTACTGCATTCTTAAACAACAACTGCCGGTTGTTCTGTGTGCATTATTGGTACCCATACAACCCCACTCCAACCCAAGCCTGCCTGCCATCTTTCTCCATCTCTATTTCAACTGCACCAAACTACTTCCATTCCCTAATCTCAACACTCTGTATTATTCCTCTGAGCTTCTTTTCTTAAGCTCTTTTGTAAACCTGGAATCTGGTTACTTTCCTTTGTTATCTGCTGACATTTTATCAGAGACCTGACCTGGGTGCTGAGGAGGAAAGCATCCTGGCTTGTTCAACCTCCCTCGTATCTGGCATTCTTCTAGCATGGCTCCATTGCAGCTCCTACTGTGCACTGTGTTTTCTTTGAGGGCAGGAAACCTGCTACCTTCTATATGGCCAGGACCCAGAGAGCGCATCATAGGTTTCAATAAGTGTATGTTGGATCAAGGACTGATTAAGCAGGTTTAATTATAGGTAGCTGTACCCGATTAGGTAATGCCTTCTCTGTTGCAGTCAGTCTTCTCTCCCCTCCCAATACATACTTACAATTCTTCACTGACGCTTCAAGTGTTGTTCAGACCACTGCACTCAGGGAAGATACCCAGCTTTTCCAATGCCTGTCTCAGGAACAAGATAGTATTTGGACCGGATAGTGTTTGGAAGGAAGCTTATAAATGAAAGATAGGGCAGAAGACGGCATAGCAAGGCTATTTCCACCACCACTGCCCCCAAAGGAAACACCAATATTCTCTGAGATCAGAATCTTTGAGAACACCCTACCAAATGCTGCAGTCAATTGATGTAAGCCGTGGAATATTCTACCAATAAGGGGACTTAAGAGAATAAGTGGTTTTTTTCCTAAGCAGCATTCATGTACAATGGTGATACTTTAAAGGAGGTGCTGCCTTGATGTGGGGCTGGATCCTGCCCAAGTTCCTGGGAAAAGTGGCCTTCTGTGTACACACAAATCTATGTAGCTCATGGCTGCCTGGAGGCTGAGCCCCTAACTGGAAATGTGAGCACCTGTGCTCCTGGCAGGGATGCATCGGAATGTAAAACAGCAATGGAAGTTACCCAGAAGCCCAGCAGGAACCCTGGGGAGTGGCCCACTTTTATTTATTCACCCAGAGTGGTCAGAGTTCCTGTAGGTCAGGCTAAAGGCACCTGGGAGGGCCCCCCCTCCCCGCCCTTGTGTGGCTGTCTTCAGCTGGCCTCCTGTCCCCAGGCCAGCCGGCCATGGCTACTGTGACAGGGCTGTTTGTGCTTATAAAGCAGACTGCAAAAGCCATTACAGCTTATAGAGAAGGGAACTGTTGAGACCACTTTTCCTTTAAAGTTAGTTGTGCCTTTGGTGGGCACTTGAGGGTTTCCAGCACACCCTCCTTCCCCCAGCTTTTCCAGTGCCCCTGCCTCGCTAATACGGTTTGGAAAATCTGAGACCCAGTCAGGTGGGAACAAAACAATTCTATAGGCAGGGAATTTCGTCTTCAGATACCCTTTCCACTTCTGCCACTTTTGTGCTCTTTCCCTCTCCTGAAACTCTGTCTCTCCTCCTCCTCCCCTGGGCACTCAGCCATCTCACCCAGCACAGGGCTTTCAGGAAAAGCTCCAATCTTCATCATTTACACCTGACCACAGATTTAAACCCCTCTATTGGCTCTCCTAGGAGCACTTGCCAATTAAATCTGCTATGACTTGTAGAATGAAAGAAGTTGTTCTCTGTTAAAGTTTCCAGCCCCCGTGAGTAGATACACAGTACGAGCACACGCAGATGCACACATCTGTGACATTTAAACTCTGATGTTTCACAGCCTTTGATCTCCACAACACCCATGTGAGACAGAAGAGATAGATATTCCTGGCATCTTCACTGCACAGAAAAAGAAACTGTCGTTGTGATTGAGCAGGTATGACCCCGTTGGAAAAAGAGTCCCATGGCCATTGGATGGCAAATGGGCCCAGAGCTCCATAAAGCCAGGATCTTCTAAGTGACAAAGCCTCATGTGACCTTACCCTCTTCTGTGCCAGACCCTGGTATCCAGCATGTTAGGCTACCATATCATTACATATCCTGTGTACCAGGACACCTGGCTATCTAGGCTACCATAAAGGATACGAGGAATACTGAAAGTTGCAGTTATCAGTGAATTCTACAGGATTCCCCCCACCAAAACCAGCCAATCTCTTACTAATGTTTTAGGGCACAAGGATTTTCCTTGCCCCTCTATATCCTTGAGCTTCTCCACAACAGATTTGATATTCCCACTTGCTCCCAGTTTAAAAGACCCTCTTTCTTATCTTTGTTTTCTCTGTGTGGTCTCCCCAGACACTAGGTGAGAGGGCTGTAGACCAGGGCGTCTGTCATCATCTTTGGGCGTGAGTGATTTGTGTTTGCAAATTGCTGGAGACAAACTGGGGAAAGCAAAGAAAAAAAGTCCTTTTGGAGGCAGAGACGACCGCAGAAATACTGTGCTCCGTGAAACAGATAAGCAGAAGAGCTGTTTATTCCCTTGGTGGCGTGAGGCCTGGCTTTGAGGCAGATAAATCTTTGCTGGTAATACAGTACTTAAACCAGAACTGACAGCTTTTTATATCAACTGCAGAGAATTGCTTTTGTGAGGCTCTGATACAAAGGCTGCCACTGCTCTTTCTTGCATATCAATTCCGAGGCAGCCTGTTGCTTATCTCAAGCCTGCCCTTTGGGCAGCTGTCCCTGGTCTCAATGTGACATCAAGGTCTGAGATAGGCAGGGAAGGAGGGATGACCCTGAAATGTAAAGGAAAACAAGTGGAAGCAGGGAGAAATTGGGTGGAGCTAGGGGATGTCCTCTCTGCCCCTCCCACACCTGATTCCTAAGCAGGAGTCACTGGAGCCAGCTGGCAGGGCAGAGCAGATGGGCAGTCACTGCGCACACAGCTTTGGGCAGGCACTGGGGCCCCAGGGCAAATAGGCTCAAATTATTTTTAACTTTGTTCTTTAACAAACAATGAAAACATACTTGCTACAGGTCAATTGGATAATACTGATAAGCAAAGAGAAGAAACATTTCTAATATTTATATATATTTTGTTATCTGTGCTTCCAAGGGTAAATATATAGAGTAATGTATATATATATACACATGCACTTTTTTAATAAAAATAAAACCATGCTGTTACGGACCGAATGTTTTTGCATCCCTCCAATTCATATGTGACTGTATTTGGAGACGGGTCTTTACGGAGGTAATTAAGGTTAAATGAGGTCACATGGGTGGGCTCTAATCCAATAGGATTGGTGACCTTATAAGAAGGCATATGAGAGAGCTCCCTCTTTCTCTGCCAAATGAGGACACAGCAAGAAAGTGGCCAGGCATCTGCAAGCCAGGAAGAGAATCTCACCAGGAGCCGAAAAGGCTGGCACCTTGATCTGGGACCTCCAGCCTCCAGAACCATGAGAAATAAATTTCTGTTGCTTAACCCACTTAGTCTATGGTATCTTGTTATGGCAGCATCAGCAGATCAAGGCACGTGCTCTACATAGAATTCTGCTCCTTTTGCCTCCATGTTCAGCTTTAATGCGTCATACACATCTCTCTAGCACACATACTCCTATGACCTCCTGGAAGGAGCTAAGTTTGTCACACTGTTCCCACACTCAGGAACCTCTGTGGCCCTTGATCACCTTTTCATTTCTCTGCTTGGTTGCAGGACTTCCTTCATCTTGCCCTCTCCACCCAGCTTGACTCTTTCTGATAGACATAACGTGCAATCTGTAGTCGTGATTTTGGCATGACCGATTATAGTTATGTGACTTTGCCAAATTTATCTCCCCCCAAATCAATGTCTTTGCTTATAAAGCAGGCTAATAATTTTGATATCTCATGAATACGGTGAGGACTAAGTAGGAAAATATTTATCAGCATAGTGGCTGGTAAATAGTAGATGCTCAACTCAAACAAAAGTAGGTGTTTGTCCTCCAGAATGCTCTCTCCACACTAATGTCTTCAGCCTCCTGGGGTCCATGCTCAGTGAGCATCTTCTGGGGGCCTTGACTGGTTAGGCCTCTAGTCCAACCCATTTTTAAACAAATTCACAGACCCCTTTTGATGTTGAGGGTTTCACTGGTGATTGCCTTAGGATAGCTGGAATTTGAGTGATAGATCACATGTTTAGGAAATCACTTTGCTCTCAGAGTCTTGGGTCTGGGATGGACTAGACCAAGGTCCTTTCCTGGCCCTATTTTCTGATGGTCCTTAGAAAAGATCTCTTTGGCTATTGTCCTGGGAATTGATGTTACTCTTTCCCAGTCCAGCTCATGGGGTACAAATCCCACCCCTTTCAAAGCACTAGCTCCTTCCTGGGCTAACACATCACTTGTGGCACAGAACCTGTAGCCGTGGGCACTTGGCAGAGCTGGAAACCCAGGTCCTCTGCCAATCTATAGCTTTCTTCCCAAGCAGCTGCCACCACACAATGGAATTAACATAAAACACAATTCGGCAGAGGCACATTTAATTTACAGTGATTATACTATCCATTATACAACAGTTTTAAGTACTACAAGCTCCCTGGAGAACAGGGAGAAAAAACACATGTAAAAAGAACCCAACCTTCTCCAAAATCACATAATGACAGAAGAATCTCAGTAACAAAATACAATTCGTGGCACAATAAATTGTGTATTTTAAAGTTCTTAACATTTCTCAATTCCCTATTTCATTCCCATCAGGAACTCAGTTTATTTCTAGTGGAGGAAAAAAAGTATATCAACAATTTAGAATTCTGAGAGACAGAGAGTGGCATGGACATATATACACTTCCAAATGTAAAATAGATAGCTAATGGGAAGCAGCCGCATAGCACAGGGAGATCAGCTCGGTGTTTTGTGACCACCTAGAGGGGTGGGATAGGGAGGGTGGGAGGGAGACGCAAGAAGGAGGAGATATGGGGACATATGTATATGTATAGCTGATTCACTTTGTCATACAGCAGAAACTAACACATCATTGTAAAGCAATTATACTCCAATAAAGATGTTAAAAAATAAATAAATAGAATTGAGAGACAATTACAACTGAATTTGGATTTTTACAGGAGAGTGAATGTTCCAGGGTGAATGTTGGGTGGGTTTCCAACTAGATGGAACAGCTGTGCTCTGGTGGTGCACCCCAGCCAGCCCTGGACCCCGACCCCATGTCTTTGCCCTGTTAGAGCTTTAAGCCTTCCATGCAGAGGGTCCACAGGAATGGCACAAAGATAGAAACTCTGGTGTCTTCCAGTCTTGATTCCACCACTGTCTAGTCATACGACCACTCTGATCTGCAATATCTCACCTGTAGAATGGGGATAACACCAGCCCAATCCGATTTATTATGAGAATTAGATGAGATTTCATAGTTAGCCAAGTGTCTGACTTATAATAGGAACTCAATGATCCTTTATTCCTTTCTTGCTATTTTTTTCTGCCTCTACTTCCTTCCTTTCTGGAGTAAATGGAGAGGCAATGTTTTTCCTAAAAGAATGGGTCATGAAAATTGGGCTTCCGCGTAGCTTCTTGTCTTGGAGACAAGGAGATCTTAACTTTCAAGTAGCCTCTGCATCTTGAACACATGCATCAGCCTGGAGGTGTGTGCAGGTATGAACCCCGTCTGGAAGCAGAGGACTGGACTAGGTTGGCTCTGAGATGAAACAGTCCCATCCCTGCCCCTCAAGCCACCAGATTCTAAGCAGTGCTATGTATGTAAGCAGTACATTGTGATGGCCCTAAATTGGACGGGAGAATAGAATGTGGTGAGGGCACCGAGGAAGGAGTAACACACCCTCCCCTCTTCCCAGAGGTGGTAACACGCAGACCATGGAAAGGAGTTACTCACAGTCACACCTGAACTCTCTGCTCCTGGCTCACATCTACACTGAATGACAATCACTCCGATTCTCAAGGGAAAGAGGAGGAATCTCAACCTTTCTTCTTAGCTTGCTTAGCAAACTTTATTGCCAAGATGACTTTTATTTCACTCAGTGCAACACCTGTGACCTGGGTCCCTGTGCTGTGCCAGACGCCAGGCCAGACACAGTCAATACAAAGATGAATAAGACTGTCATCCTTACTTTGGGGAGTAACTTATACACACTACTATATAAAAAATAGTTAAACAAAAGGGACTTACTGTATAGCAGAGGGAACTATGCTTATTTTTAATAACCTATATTGGAAAATAATCTGAAAAAGCATATTATGCATATATATATATATATATATATATATATATATATATATATATGAATCACTTTACTGTGCAGCTGAAACTAACACAACATCGTAAATCAATTATAGTTCAATTAAAAAAAAAAAAAAAAAAAAAGACTGTCATCCTGCTTTGTGGAGGGCACATTTCAGATAGTACCCAGGAAACTAAAACACCGCAGGATAAGGTGTGTGCCCTCAAAGGGCTAAAACAAACTGAAACACAGGCATTCAAAATTTCAAGGTAGGGTGCGTCTTCTGATGTGGAGGCAGACAATCTCAGCTAACTGAGATAGGTCACACGTGGGATTGCTGCAGACAGTGGCATACCCAGCCATAATCCTCATGCTGTACTTTACACTGGTTTTCTTCGGTCCACACTTCGGGGTGGGGGGAATGTCATATGACCTTCATAGACTAGAAACAGTTACTTCATCCATAATCATTCTCGTCTATATTAAGTGATAGAAGCAGATATCAATCCGTCCACACATATTTACTCTGCAACTTAATACATGCCCAGCACCTGGAGAGCTGAGCTCTGTGAGGGATATAAAGCAATAACCAATGTGAATAATATCCAACAGTTCACAGAACACTTTATCATATATTTTGTGATCCTCACAACAAACCTGTACCATCAAGCAAAATATAGATATAAATATGAATATAATTTTATGTTATTTTAATCTTCATTATTACAATCTTCATCTTACAGAGAGAACCCCGAGGCACAGAAACACTGTGTCTTGCTCCAGGTCACACACTTAATAATTGGTGATGTCATGAAGCCGGGTCTTTGGATTCTAAATCCTGTGCTCTTTTCACAGTTGCAGTCTGCCTCTTACAAATACATGCTATCAGAAGAAGGGTGTTTGAAGATTATTGCTGAAATAGCTAGAACTGTATGTAATATGAATGCCAAAAATCTTGCTGACCCTTGGGTTGCATATATAAATGAAAGGGGAAATAAATCATCCTTTCTCCTAGAAAAGCTCCCAACTCCAAGTGTTTCCTCATCCTAATGAAGTGCCAACATGGTCTCATAGATTAACTCCTGCCTTGGCCAAACTTCATCCTTCTTTCTCTCTCTTCCTTCTGTTCCTCTGCTGCTTTACAGAGTTAATAGCTTTTACATAAAAGTGAAAACTGGCCTCTTCTCTCTGATTTTTTCCTGGTCTTATTTGACCGCTTTCTAAGCCACCAAATGCTGCCCTTATACTCCTTTTGAAATTCTCATCAGGTCCCCAGGATATGTCTGGGTACAGGTCCAAAGATAGAGCCAGATTATAATCCACCTGTTGTCTCTGTTATTGCTGTAGACTGGAATAGGTTGCATTTAAGATTATACCATTCAGCTTTGCATAATTACAACTACATTTTCTGGATTTTTCTTCAAAGTAGAGAATATAAAAAACCCCCTATCATTTAGCTCACATTCATTGGGCACAAAGAAGTCTTACCCTGTTAGAGTCTAGAACTCAGCCCTTGGCTTTGGATATCAGAGCGATGCTGGGAATTGGGCCCCAACAAAACCTGTTGGTGAATTAGAGACAGGTTTGTTTGGTGGACGTGAGGCTGGAGAGGATCAGAATATTAGGAGGATTTCAAATGAAAAAAATATCATAGCTTAGCTTGTTGACAATTTCCATCTAGGAAATAAGGAAGAAAGATAAAAAAGAAAAAAAAGACTTCAACATGTAAAGCCAACCCAGGATGTCAGAACCACTTACTGAATAATCTAGCTGGGAAAGAAGCTCATTTAGCAAAGAGATAGTAAGTTCAGAGGTGAAGTAGATCTGCTTTTGTTTCATAGTTTTCTATTTTCATACCTATATGTGCGTGGTATATTTTAGAGATTTATTGAAAGGAAAAAGGGAGGGAAGAAGGAAGAAGGAAAGGAGGGAGGGAGGGAAAAATGAAGGAAGGAAGGATCATCTCATGAAGACTTGGAGATGTCATGTTAGAGTAAAACCAGGAAGGCATCTGCTAAAGTGGTACCAAAGAGAAAGAAGCCCCCATTGACGACAAAAATCATCACCACATTTTTCTCTTACACAAGTGCATAAAGGGAGGTAGGAGTAAATGCCAAGATGTCTGTGGCTTTCCTGAAGCCTGGTCTTTACATAAGAATTGTAAAAGAGAGGGAGGAGAATGGAGAGGGAGGAGAGAGAAACTAAAAGAAGGGGAGAGAGAAAGGGAGTGAAAGGAAAGAGAAGATGGAGACGAGGAAGGAGAGAAGGCAGGGTGAAAGGAAAAAGAAAGAAATGGGGACATTAAGAACAATAAAGAGAAGAATTTTAAAAAAGAATGTGATTTTGGAGAAGAAGGAAGAAAGGAAGGAGAGAAAACATGGTTCCATTCTAAGGATGTTGTCACTGTGGATGCACAGGCATTGTTGGAGAAGAGGAAGGGCCCCAGGCCATTGTGTAACTATTATTATGTAATTAAATCTAATAACGGTAATTCACTGGAAGAGGTCACTGCTTGCATTGTGGATGGAATCTGATTTGATGAGACTGACTGAGACTGACGCTTCTGTATTCATGCTGCCTGAAGCGGGGCCAGGGTCGTGGGGGGCCCAGTTAGGAGAAAGGAAAGGAATAGAGGATGAGTTGACTTGTTCCCCCTCCAGCTTTGCTCAATAGAGGCTGCTCCAGACTCAATCACATTCGATTATTCCCATTTATAATTCTCCCAGTCATAACCTTGTCTCTCCATTAATAATGGAGATTAGCTTGAACTATTGTTGATGCTAATTAGACTGTGAGAAACATGTTTAGGCTGCCCATTGGTTGGCATTCAGAAGGGGGAGAGAGGGTTGGGAAGAAGTGGGGAAAGTGCCAGGGCTTAATCTATCCGGACTTGGGCAGGCACAGAGAAGCAAGTAGCACTAGCTCAACCACAGAAGGAAGAAAGGTCACTGGGCATGACCCCACCTTCCCCAGGCTACTCTTAATGGGTGCTGACCATGAGTCACTTGCTGGACTTGAAAGGTTCAGAGTCACACAAGAACTTCTTCCTGCCCTTGTGGGCCCACGATCAATGGAGAGCTTGGGCTCCCCTCACTGGAGTCTGCACAGGCAGGGAGGGACTCTCTGGCGACTTGCTGATTCTCAGGCATGTGGTCAGGTGACTGCCTCTGAGGCCATCAGAGTCTGGCCCCAGCTCTTCAAAGGAGCTGCTACGGTACTAGCTCTGGACCCCATGAGGTCATCTGGTCTGCTGTGAGCTTGCTCCAGAACTCGAACCTTGCCTTCCTGCCAAATCCCTAGTTTGCGCCTCACAATATGTCCATAGGCTTTGATCTTTGCAAATTCCCAGCCAAGATTAATGCTCCTGATAGATTACGTGACCCTGCTTAGCCCATGGCTTTGCTTCCCCTTCATAAGTTTTGGCCTCCATCTTGCTCTTTCCCAAGCATCTAATCTCATTAATTCATCCAGTAAACACTCATTAAGTGCACATTATATGCTAGACATTGGCAGTAAAATGTAGTGGTTAAACTCACAGGCTTTGGAGTCAGACCAAATGGTTCTAAAGCCTGTCTCTGCCACTTACTTGTTGTGTGACCTTGAGATAAGTTATGTAAACACTCTGTGCCTCTGTTTCCTCATCTTTAAAATCAAGCCAATGTAATACTTACATTGTAGGGTTGTGTGAGGGTTAATCAAGTTAATTCATGTAAAGATTAATGTACCATAAGTCCCCTACGTACAAATGAGTTCTTCTGAGAACGCATTCATAAGTTCAATTTGTTCGTAAGTCCAATTTGTTTGTAAGTCCAACAAAGTTAGCCTAGGTACCCAACTAACACAATTGGCTATATAGTACTGTACTGTAATAGGTCTATAATACTTTTCACACAAATCATACATAAAAACAAACACAAAAAATAAAGAAAACCTTTTTAATCTCACATTACTGTACCTTGAAAAGTACAGTAGTACAGTACAACAGCTGGCACACAGGGGCTGGCGTGGAGTGAACAAGCAAGAAGAGTTACTGACTGGAGGATGGAGAGGAGGTGGGAGATGGTAGAGATGAAGGGTTGGCAGCAATAGGAGATGGAGGGCAAGCTGCAATTTCACTCACACCTGATGTTGATGGGTTGATGACACAGGTTCTTGTTCCTTGCTGGAACCAGATGCACGTTCTCATCTTTGAAAGTTAGCAACTTGAAAGTTAGTATGTAAGGGACTTACTGTATTGGAAGAAACAGTACCTGAGACATAGTGTTTGATAAATATTTGCTATTATTATCACTATTTGTAGGGATACAAAGAAAACTAACATATTCTATAAACAGAAATAGGTCATAAATACAATGAAGCACTATAGTAGAAATTTTGCTGGGTTTATAAAGGAGAAATGCATTATTCTACCCAGGGGGAAGGAAGGAAGTGGTATAGCCAGGAAAGAATTCAAGGGAGAGGTAACCATCAGCTGACTCTTGAAGGTGAGGCGGTGTTTTCCAGGTGGACAGGGAAGGAGGGATAGCCAATGGGAGGATATGGTCAGCAGAGGAAGAAACAAAAGTAAAGGTTCATGGGTATAAAATAGCAAGGCATAGTTTGTCAACTGCAAACTGTTTGGCATGACTGGTATTAAGATATGATATGGAGAAAGTGGGGCATCTGCAGAAATTGGGGAGAGGCTTGGAACCATACTGAGGGGATTGATTTTCTCTTAAAAGTATCAAGAAGCCAATAAAGCTTCTTATTATAGCAACAGCAGGATCATATTTGTGTCCTGGTCCAGTAAGTCTGGAAGGCCTGTTAGGAGGTAGAAAGACAAGGTATTCTCATCTTACAACAGTGAAGACAAGAGAAAGCTGAGGCCTGACATGGGGTAAGGGGGCAAGTATGACAGATACAAGGGAGGTGAAGACGGAAAATGGAGATAAGGGAAGATAATGTACATTGGTTGCCTGAGTGCTGCCAATCAATTAGAGACAGGGGTAGGAGTAGAGTTTGGGGAAGAAAATTGAATTGTTCTAGACATGTTGGTTTTGAAATGCCTCTGGCAGCTCAAGATGGCAGCATCAAGTAGAGAATCACAAATGCAGTCTGGATGCCCAAGCAGTGGTTAGAGTTAGATAATTATTTAGGAGTCAATGGCCTATAGAGGTAGTTGAAAAACATGGAAAGGATAACATTGCTTAGCAAAGGCATGTACATTGATAAAAAGGCCAAGAATGGAAACTTGGAGAGTCCAACCATTAAGGGATGGGGACAGAGGAGAATGTATGAGAAAACAAAACTAAGAAAAATTGGTCAGAGAAGTGAAAAAAGATCTGAGAGAGTGGATTTCAGGAGTCACTAAGAAGAAGACTGGGAAAGTTGTCTACTGGCCTCACCTGATCTCAGGCCAATGAGAGATTTGTAGACAACTCTGAAGGATTTCACTCAACTACAGAGTCAGGTCATTACAGGACAATGGCAGAGTCAGCCCTGCTGCTTGACAGCAAATTTTTCCTTGGTTCTTGCCCTTCTACCTCAAGGAACACTGATTGTTCTCAACCTCTGAGAATTTTCTCTACTTCCTCCAGAAAATGCTAGAGGAAAAGGAAAACAAAATCTTGCCTTGGGTGGGACAGAGCACTAGAGTAATTAGTGCATTAAGACAACTTACAGTGTGAGAGAAGCATGAACGTTAAGCTGTAGCAGTTGGTGCTGGACAATGGTGGATTTGGGAGAGGAAATCCTGACCTTCAGTGTATGGAAAAAAGAGCTTTGTAAATGGAAAACATTCACCTAGTGTTATTGTTCTTGTTGATGGTGTTGATATTAACTGAGCCAAGACAGCCCACACCACAGAAGGAATCCAGGACACCAAAGAAAGTCTAGACCTCTTTGCTTCTCAAGACCTCTTCCAATAATTAGACTTCTTCCCTTCTTTGACGTCTGGCTGGACCAAATCAGGTGTGAAATGATATGCCAGTGCCAGAGACCACACTCCCAGAGGGATGAATATTGCATAGAGACTGGAGGAGAGAATAGACAGAGTGAAATGCAAGCAAAGTGTCTTACCTGTCTGAAATGAGCCCAGCTGCTGAGCAAATCAAATACACCAGTCTGTCTCCATACAACATCTTTCTTATTAAAAATGTAAGCATGATGGAGGTCGCTATTGATCTTCGATACCTAAATCTTACTTCTCTATGAATAAAAAATGTAATAAGATCTCAGAAATAAGCTAAAGACCACTGCCTGGGTCTAAATGACAGGGATAAATTACAGTACACTGCAAAAGACTGAAAAATGTTAATGGATAGCAGTCCCAGTTTGCTTACTAGATGGCAAAACTGGAGTTGCTGGGGATCCAGCAGAGAAGATCACTGACCCCAGCGCCTCTGTGGCCTGCAGGACAGCACAGATCCACCACTGTCAAAGACCCTGCAATGATAAGAGACACACTCCTTTGTTTTGATGTACTTTCATGCTTCCACTTTTATTGATGTGTACGTGTGTGGTGGGGGGGGGAGGGGATATAGCTTTTCTACATTCAGTGTGATTTAAGATGTTATATAAAGTTAAGTATGATATAAAATGGGAAAATTAAGCAGTAAAATATCAAAGGAATGGTGAAATAGATATTGCCTAATACCTGAGGTAAGTTATCGACTCTAGCTGGTAGTGAGTTTGACTGTGTTCATTGTATCTATATATATATATATGTGAAAAAATATATATGAATATATACGTATTATATAGGTATATATAATGTACATATATATGTACATGTTATATATAATAAGTATATATTCATATTCTACTGAAGGCTTTTTCTATATTTTGGACCTATTTTCACTCTGATAACTTAAGTAGAACTTGCTTTCCTCCATACGTCCCACTGTGATCCAATCCACAGAGTTTAGGTGCATCGCTTGGCTTTGATGCCAGAAGGGTTTTTAGGATATCTGCCACATGCAACAGAGGAATGCAATGAATATAATGAAGCTGCTCTATCAACTCAGCTATGGTTGAAACCTTTCAGTGGCACCTGTGCTTCCACAGGAGAGGGCGCAAATTTAAAGTACTAAGTGGCCTTTTCTAGATACAACCTGTTTTCATGTTCCTTTCCTGTCTTCCAGGTCTAGCAAAGCAATTGTGTTAGCCTCCATTTTGACCCTGGATAAGTGAGCTCTTTGGAGGCTTTTTTTTTTTTTTTTTTTTTTTGGTCTCTGATCTAAAGTCTGTAAGACATGAACATCCCAGGTATTCATTCTCTCTCTCTCTCTCTCTCTCTCTCTCTCCCTCTTTCTCTCTTTCTAATTTTGCTTTACCCACCTCCTTCAGAGATCCATGTCTTTGGATTCACCCCTTTCAACTGCTCTTTGTTGCCGCTTCCTTCCCTCCACCGGACCACCTCTTCTGCCTCTTCTCTGTAGGCTTCATTCCTTCACTTCAGGTCTTGTCATAGATACAAAGAGCACTGAAGCAGGAGTCAGGCCCTGGTGTCTGTTAAGGACCATGGACAAGTCATTTCCCTGACTAACAGAAGACTTTGGACTAGGTGATCTCTAAGGTTCTTCCCAGGGCTCAGAAATAGGCTTCCCCCTTCAACATTTCCCTGAAATTGTTATTTCAAAGGTTAAAATTATTTTCTAATTGCAAATCCAATAACTTTTGTCAGTGATCAACCTACTTGACCTTTGGGGCAACATTTAATTATTGATTTAGTTTTCCTTCCTGGAACTTGCTACTTCCTTTCCTTTCAGGGCCCTCAGCTCTCTTGTTCACTTAAGATTTCTCATCTGACACTCTTCACATATCCCCAGTTTTCTCTTCCCCATCACCAAATATCAAAAAATCATAGAATGCCTCCAGAATACTAAAACGAAGAACAAAACAAAAGAAAAAAATAGAGCCCTAAGAATTTCATATCCCCAAGAGTAAGCATTCATATGTGAGAGTCAGAAAAAGTTATTTTTAGATGTGGTTCAGAAATGTAACCACCAATTTATCTCTTACGAATTAAAATTACTCAAAGAATTGAGGAGATAATGAATAATAATGATGGAAATGAGTGAAACGATTAAAAATAATGATAGTTGTTTAAAATAGAATTATTAATCATCAATAAAACTAAGTAAATATAGAATTATCTAATTAATTGTTATGGTTATAAAATGTAAGACAAATGTCAAAAAGTATATTCTTGTAAGAGAGGATACATAATATGAATAATAATTTTGTGAGGAAAGAAAAAAATTAGAAGCAGGCTAAATTTTAAATAGATCAAAGTTATTGGATTTAGTTTCTTTATTAGTATTAATAATTAGGAAAACACAGTCAATTATTTTGCAGACTGAAATTGTATAGCCTAAATGTAATGTGTAGATCAGCTAACTCACAGGAGGGAAAAAAGGAGGAAAAAAATCAAAAGAAACCAAAGGAATAATGCATAAAGTAAGATGACAGAAGATACTAAAATATATCAGTCTTCAAAATAAATATCAACAATCACAAATTTACATGTAAGGCATAAAACCATAAGAGTGTTAGAATAAAGCGTAGGAGACAATCTTCAAGACCTAGGACTAGGTGAGTTCTTAGATATGACACCAAAAAATTCCATTAAATATAGACTAATTAGACCTCTTCAAATTAAAAACTTTTGCTCCATGAAATGTCCTGTTAAGAGGATAAAAATACAAACTACAGATTGGGAAAAAATATTACCAAACCACTCATCTGACAATGGACTTCTATCTAGAATATATATAAAGAACCCCCAAAACTCAACAGTAAAAAACCAACAGTTAAAAAAAAAAAAAAAAACACTAAAGAAGAGATACGAATGGCAAATAAGGATCTGAAAAGATGTTCAACATTATTAGCTATTAGAGAAATACAAATGAAAACCACAGTGATATATCACTATGCACCCACTAGAATGACTAAAACTTTTTAAAAGATAAGATAAAATGCTGAAAAGGATGTGGAAAAGGTAGATCTGGTGTGAATTGCTGATGGAAGTGTAAAATGATACAGTCACTCTGGACCGTAGTTTGGTAGTTGCTTATAAAATCAAACGTGCACTTATAGTATGACCCTAGCAACTGCACTCTTGGACATTTATCCCAGAGAAATCAAGACTTCTGCTCACAAAAACCTGTACAGGAATATACATAGCAGCTTTATTTGCAATAGTCCCAAACTGGAAACAATCCAATGTCCTTTGGTGGGTAAATGGTTAAACAAACCCTGGCGTATCTATGCCATGGAATACTACTCAGCAATGAACAGGAAAAAAGTAGGTCATGAACACAACTCGGAAAAATCTTAAAGTTATGATGCTTAGTGAAAAAAGCCAATCCCAAAAGGTTACACAGCATAATTCTAAATACAACATCCTCAAAATGACAAAAATATAGAAATATAGAACAGATCAGTGGTTTCCTGGGGACAAGGATGGGGTTGGGAGTGTGGGTTTGACTATAATGGGGTAGCACGAAGGAGTTCCTTTGGGTGAGAAAACAGGTCTATATCTTGATTATGGCGGTGGTTCTACAAACCTACATGTGGGATCCAATTGCACAGAATTGTATATACACACATACACTCAAATGAGTCGGTGTAAAACACTGGTAAAATCTGAATACAGTTTGTAGTCTAGTTAATGAAATTGTGGCAATGCCAATTTCCCAGGTTAGCTTATACTATATCGAAGCTGACAGTTATAGAAGTTGAAGCAAGCTGGGCAAAGAATTCAAGGGACTTTATGTACTATTTTTTCAACTTCCTGTGAATCTATAATCATTACAGAATTTTCTAAAAGTTAAAAATAAATAAATGATACATATTTCCTTGTTTGTCTGCTTAGAGGGTCTAGAATCCAGATCTTGGATTCTAATACCATTCTCCAGTAAAAGGAAGCAGGGCTCCTTGAGAAATTGTTGATTTTAGGACTGGGGCAAGAAATATACAAGATGAGTCTGGAGCACCTTTTTCTTTAAAACAAGACTTACAAATTTAATTTTTCTTAAAACATTAAACATTGACTACAAAAAAAATTAAATTCACTTTAATAATTTAAATGGTGATTATATATTTATGACTGACTCATATAAACAATTCACACGTATAAAATAACAAAACATAAACAAATAGAGTAAATATGTATTAAATACTTATACTACAATTTGAAGTAGTATCAGTACAACTGGATTATTTTATTTCTTTATTTGCTCTAGACTTGTTTTAAAGTCTCCTAGAACTACAGTAATTCTTATTTTGACCGACAGGTACTCTTAGCAAACTGAAAATAAAATAAAATACTGTCATGATCAAGTAGTTTAAAGGTTTGGAATTTTGACCAATTACTTTTCGGTCAGAGCATTTTACTTAGTTGCATTTCATGAAATGATTCAAATTTGAGCTGTTGATCTCATTTTTATTGACAAAGTTAGCTGTCATATCTATGGATTTTTAGATTCACACTTTTTACACAGGAGCCATGTGAGTGAGGGGAAGAATTTCAGAAGTCAGGGGAACAAAACTATATGAAGGGTTTCTGAAAAATAAATTATACGATCTGATTTTTGTTGAGAGCATCTTAAAGTATCAGAAAGTAAGAAAGTGCTAAAGCAACAAACAAATGAAACAGTAATAGGGGTTTGTCAAAGCGACACATGAGCCAACTGAAAGAACTCTAAACAGACAAAGCTGCAAAGATTACAGCAACAAAATAAACAAAATAACATTGAATTAACACAAATTATAAAATAACCTATGAGTCCATACTGATATGAAAAAGAAGTCACCGAATAAATAAATAAATGGGGGAGAATAGGCAAATCACCTGTTCAGAATTCCAAACAATTTAGGTAAATATTCTACCCTCAAGGAGATGAAGCCTACCTCTTCCCCCTTAAGAGTGGGCTGCACATAGAGACTAAATTCCAAACAGTACAATATGGAAAAGGAAATCAAAGAGTAACTTTACAGTGGAGAAAGCTGACAAACACTATCTAATCAGGTAATCAAGGTTAATATCAACAGAGGTAAGTCATGTTAATAGTAAGAACCCTTGACATGATGTGATGAGAATGGAATTTTATTTTTGTGGTCTTCCTCCCCCAAACCTATAATCTAAGTTTAAGAAAAACATCAAGCAAATCCTGATTGGGAGACACTCTGCAATATATCTGACCAGTAGTCCTCAAAACTATCAATGCCACCAAAAACAAGGAAAGTCTGAGACACTGTCACAGCCAAGAAGAGCTTAAGGAGACATGACAATTTAACAATGTGGTATCCTGGATGAAATCTAGAACGGAAAAAGGTCAGCATGTAAAACTGAGGAAATCTGAGAAAAATTGGACTTTAACAATAATGTATCAATATTGATTCATTAGTTATGTACTATGTTAATAATAGTTAATAACAGGGAAACTGAGTAGGGGATATGGGAATCTGTACTAGTTTCACAATGTTTCTGTAAGTCTAAAACTACTTCAGGGGACTTCCCTGGTGGCCCAGTGGTTACGACTCCACGCTTCCAATGAAGGGGGGTGTGGGTTGGATCCCTGGTCTGGGAACTAAGATGCCACATGCTGCGTGGTGCGGCCAAAAAATAAAATAAAATAAAAAAGAAGTTAAATATATAAAAAAGATTTTAAAATAAAAATATTATTTAAAAATGCAACAAGGTTAAATGCCCACATTAAAATACATGGATTTATAGATTGTGTTAAAACAGCACTAAACACAAAACTGTAGAGCCCAACTATATACCATTAGTTAGCTAAAACTACAACAAAATTACACATAAAATTTAAAAATAAAAGGATGTATAATGATTCATCAAGTAAATACAAATGCAGAAAAGATGTTATTAATAATAGACAAAGGAGAATTCAAGACAAAAGAAGTTCACAGGTGAATGAGGTCGTTCTTCATAACAAAGATATAACGGTCATTAATATTCATGTTTTAAATATCATACTAAGTGAAGTAAGTCAGAGAAAAACAAATATCATATGATATTACTTACATGTGGACTGATAAAAAATGATACAAATGAACTTATTTATAAAACAGAAACAGACTCACAGAGCTCGAAGTAAACTTATGGTTACCAAAGGGGAAACATGGGGAGAAGTGAAAAATTAGGAGATGGGGATTAACATTTACACACTACTATACATAAAATAGATAACTAACAAGTGCCTACTGTATATCACAGGGAAATCTACTCAATATTCTGTAATAACCTATATGGGAAAAGAATCTGAAAAAGAATGGAGATATATATATATATATATATATATATATATATATATATATATATATATATATGCATATATATATATATATATATATATATATATATATATATATATATATAAAATTGATTCACTTTGCTCTATACCTGAAACTAACACAACATTGTAAATCAACTATACGTCAATACAAATTTTTTTTAATTGACTTTGGAATTCATGAATAATTGCATCACACAAAAAAGGGAGACTTTAGCATAACTCTCAGTCTTTGCTAGATTAAATTGACTAGAACAAATGAAGATAGAGAGGATTGAATAATGTAACATGTAAGGTTAATTTTATGGATGAATATCAAAATGTGTAACTTGAGAGAATATATGTTTTTTCAAGTAACCATGACATGTTTATAAAAAATTCATCATACCCTAGATCGCAAAGAAAAGTATAAGTTCCTAAAAGGAGACATTTTCTGGTCACATTTTCTATCAATAATTGCCAGATAATAAAGGTAAATTCAAATCTCATTGCTTTCAGTAAATAAAAAAGAATAAAATTTTTTTAAAATTAAGAATTCAAGAATAAAGAAATTAGAAAAATAACCAAAACGATAGAAAAATCAGAAATTATAAACAGTGATAGAACAGGAATTAATGAATTAGATATTGAAAAACAATAGAAATTGGAAATAAAAATCCAAGAGCCTTTTAAAACTTATCTGATAAATAGCTGGTAAGTATAATAAATAACAAGAAAAAGTGAGATTAAACACAAACATCCTTAAGATAGAGCATGAAATCCTAAGGATATTTCTTGAAACTCAAAAAATACACTTTTCAAACCTGTATTATCTAGTTAGAAAATCTTACTAAAACGGACGACTTTCTAATAAAATGCAGTGACCTAAAAGAACTCAGAAAGAAAAAGTCAACCTTCATAGACTGATTACAACAGATGAATGAAATTTAAATTACTTTCTGAAATTATTTTATAGTCTCACTATAAATGGACCAAATTCTCTTTGACTCTGTTTCATTTTATTTATCCCATTCTCGACCCTCAGGGATTCCATCAGGATGGGCCCATCCTCCAGCAGCTGAAGCCCAGGCAAACTTCCAGAACTAACACATCTCTTTCAAGCTGTGTTATTCTAAAAGTCTTGGATGGGCCCAAAGTTTTAAAGGCATTACAATCTAAAATTATAACTCCAGAACATTTTAAAAACATATCTGGAGAGGAATCTTGAACTCTACCAGAGTCCAAAACCATGTTTTTATCCAATGAGTAAGTCTCATCCCCAATCTGGAATTTATTCTTTCTAAGCTTACAAGACTCTTTCCGTCTCTGATCCATGAGGCTGAGTGCATTTTGCAGGGTTAGAGACCAGAAGAAACAGGCAGATGGTACACAAATATGGAATGGCAGAAAACCATATGAGCAGAAAATGAAGCAAGAAAATAGTCCATCATCTTTGTATAACTTATTCCAAATACATAATTTCATTCCATTATTTAATATCCAAGGCTTGAGCAATTAAAGATGGAGGCTAAAAGATATCTGAATTTAGCAAAAAGAAATCTGATAAAAATAATTAAACATAGAGGCTTTGACCAATACAAGTCAACAACAGGTAGATCACAGAAATATCAGAAGGAATTACAAGGAGAAAAAGTTTTATGGGGTAGAGATTTTCTCTCAGGTACATATTGATAAAATTTTTCGATGAATCCTTAGTGATGAAAAATTAAAAGTCTGTATCAGAACATCTCTAACATACCGAACATATAGAAATCCCCTGTAGAATATATGTAGTTTGTTTTATGTAATTTTATTAAATAAATGGGGGTAATGCATATATAGTTCTTATTGAAGAGTATGGGTTTAAGCATTTTCTAACCAACACTTTATTAACTCTTTAAGATCCAGGGTATAAAACAACGTTTTCCAGATATTGTTGTTGATTATGAGCTTGACAAGGTTTATCTCCTCTGAGAACTGCTGTCATGTCATAATGCAGACTCATTTAAGAGTGGGACCTAAATCATTTTGCACTAAGCCAATGAGATTTCAGGGTTACTGCAGCCTCACTTAGCCTATTTTGACTAAGACATTTTCCTTCCAACCTGACCATCACAACAATATTATTTGTCATTGAAAATATACAGTTCTACTTTTTAAACAACCCATTGTTATTGCAGAGAATGTAAGAATTTTTATTATTCCATATTTGTCTTTCTGTGTGCCTTATACTTCTGTCTATATTGTTATCCTTAACACTAATTCCAATAGATCAAAATTATTTGGGGGTTAGGTCATGCCATATATATATATGTATCCATATATATATGCATTCAATGGATCCATATATATATCCGTATATATATGGCCTGTTTTGGAGCCTTGGCTGTATCCTCTGCCTAAAATATTCTTCCCCCAGATACCTGCTTAGCTAACTTTTTTATCTTCTTTAACTCTATGCTTAAGTCTCATCTCCTTAATGAGGTCTACCCTGACTATGCTAGTTAATACCACCAACTTCACCTACACCTACACGTACACACACACACACACACTCCAAATCCCTCTTTCCCGACTCTATTATTTATTTTTTTCCATAACAAATTTTGCTTTCTTATATACTATGCAATTTACTAATTTATTGCTGTTCTTATCTGTCTTGTCTCAATCTCTCCCCTCATTGTAAATTCCACTGAGGGTAAGGAATTTCATGTTTTGTTCATCGCTAAACAAGTGTCTAACACCTAGTAGAAAAATAATAAATATCTGTTGAATTAAAAATTCTATTCATTTAGAACAAGACATGATGCTGGACGCTGTGAGGGATATAAAGATATACAAGATGCCATTTCACACTTGGCCTTGATGAACTTAAAATCTAGCAAGAGGAATCAAGGGACTACAGATATCACTACAATGTTAAGTATAAAATGTAGCACGTGCAAGAGATGATAAGATTATTTCCAGCTTGGTCGAAGACTCTGTGTGTGTGTGTGTGTAAGGTAAGTGTTTATAAACTATAAAGTTCTAAGAGCAGTCCCCTTCTTAAAATTGTCCTACTCCCTTTTACCTTGTTAAATTTACAGACATAGGCCACAGTTAAATGTATCGGTTGTCCATAACCCTTAAGTTTAACAAAGTAGGAATACTCCCAAACAGTTGAAAATATGTGTGCAATAAACAGCCCTGTGACACTCATGGTTGAGTCTACACAAAGAAGCTCCTTGAGGATACTGTTTATTACATTATAACGTATCTGCTGTGTGAGGACTCTAGGGGGAAATACACAGTATTTCTGAAGGATCTGGAATAGTTTAGTATCTGCTGAACAATTGGTATGTTTTTGTCATAAGGACAGTGTAAATTGCATAAATTAATCAGATTTTCCTTTTCAAATAGTCCATGTGAAACCCTGCAGCCAAATTTGTGGTTCATCTATTGCAAAGGCATGGTCGTTTGTGGCTTGTATTTTAATTTAGTATTTTCCTCATTTCTCAGTCCACTTTATGTCTCTCCCCTTGTTTTGCTTTTTCTTTGTCACCTATTTTAAGCTTGTTTATTTGTTTATTTTATATCCTTATAAGCCACTTTAAATCCTTTTGGAGAGAAGTTAGGGAAAATACAAAGAAAGCAGTTTTTATGTATCTATTACAGGCACATCACTGTGCTAGGTCTATGGAAAGGAAGATAAAGAAAGAAAGGGGGCAGGCAAGTAGGCGAGCAAGGAAGAAAGAAAAAGGAATAGAAAGAAAATTAAAAGTTGACGTAGCCTCTGCCCTCAAGGAACGTGAGGAGTGATGGCCTGGAGCTCTGAGCACAGCTTCAGTGCATTTCGATTACTCCCCTTTCTAACCCCTAACAACACTTAGACTCATAACTACCAATTTAGCACTTGATGATATACTTCTTGGTATTGTTTGCTTATTGTTTATGTGGCTAAGTGTTGCCTTTTAGGCAGAGACCTTGTATTAACGTCTCCTGTCTTCTCACAATGAGTAGTGCAGTTGCTACGTAGATGGATTGACCGAGAAGCCACCCTTACTAGGAAGATGGTCCAGACTCCTTCTAATATATACGCTGGTGTAGCTGACCCCCTTAGACCTGCTAGTCACACAACAGTATTGACTACCTGATTTATCCTTGCCTTGTGCAAGGATCTTTGAGGAAATGGACCCTTGCGTATAGTTCTTTGAGCCAGGTTTGTGTCTAAATGTGTTATTGTGAGGGGAAATGAAATGATTTAATAATAATTAATGATTGCATTCAACAGAGATTTGCTGGGTGCTTACTCTGTGCCAGGCACTGCTTTTATGTTTTGATAATAAATCTGTAAAGAAAACAAAGCCCCCTGTCCTGATGGTGTTTATAGGCAAGCAGGATGTGGAGAGAGGGGAGGAAGGCAAATATGAAACACTAAATATAAAGAGTAGGTAAATTATATAGTATATTAAAAGAGATAAGTACTATAGAAAAACTTTAAAAGATAGACATGAGGAAGGGTCATTGGAAGTGTTGCACAAGGGTAGGGAGTTACACTTGGAAATAAGGTGGTTGGGGAGGGTCTCATGAACAGGAACATTTGAGCAAAGACTGAAAGGCACTAAGGGAGTTAGATATGCCCGTGTCTGTTCTACGTGGAGCCCCTGCAAAGGTCCTGAGGCAGAAATGTACCGGGAGAACTCAAAGAGCAGCAAGAAGGTGAGGGGATTGGTGTGGAGAAGAGGGAGAGAATGGGAAGAAATGACGTAAGAGTACCAGCAGGGATCCAGATCATGTAGAACTCTAGAGAATATTGTGGGACTTCAGGTTTACTCCTAGTAAGATGGGAAGCCATCAGAGGAAATTGAGCAGGAGACTGACATGGACTAATCTGCTTTCACGAGTTTTATTTTGTTGCTTTGTTGAGATTAGACGGAAGCGGGGTGATGGAGAAAGCTAGGAGACCAGGCAGGAGCCAATGGCAGTAATCTGGGTGAGAGGTGACCATGGCTCAGGGTAGTAGCTTTACAAGTGTTAACAATAACACTTTTTTTTGTTAAAAAAATATTTCAAATATTTTGAAACATTTTTAAGGGTGGACCTACAGTTTTTCCTGATGATTTGGATATATGATGTAAGTGAATGGAGTCAAGGATGCTACCAAGGTTTTTGACCTGAGTAAATTAAAGAATGGAGTTGCCATTTACTGAGCTGAAGAAGACTCCAGGGGGTACAGATTTGGGATGGAAGATAAGGGGTTTATTTTTTGACATGATACTTTTTACATTTCTATTAGATATCCAAGTGAAGTTTGACTATGCTAGTCTGTTAGTGGAATGCTAATTTACAAGAGAGATCTGGAATGGAAATAAAAACTTGAGAGCTAATGGAATACAGATGTTATTTAAGGCCATAAAACTGAAAGCCACAAGAGTTGAGACTAGATAGAGGTGAGAGGGCCCAAGGAATGAGCCCAGTGGGCGCCCCCTTCCATCATTATTAGGTAGAAGCAAAGGCGCCTGAGCTATGGTCAGTGAAGCAGACAGAAAATCAGGAGACAGTGGTGTCCTGAAAGCCAAGCACAGAAAATGTATAAATGAGGAGGGGGTTATCAATTGGGTCAGAGCTACTAAAGGGTCAGTTTGGATGAGGACATGTCCAGCAGTGCAGAGATGGTCAGCGACAATGATAAGAGCAGTTTCAAAGGACTGGTGTAGCCAAAGGATTGATTGGAATGTGTTTAGGGGAGAATGATAAAAGAGGAATTGAAGACAGTGAGTAGAGATAATTTTTTCAAGGATTTTGCTGCAGAGGGGAGCAAAGAAATAGGTTAGTGGCTGGCAGGGAAGTGAGGATCACAAGAAGGGTTTAAGATGAGAGAAGTAACAATATAGCAATATTTTTGTATGCTGATGGAACTGTTTCAGTAGAAAATGAAAAAAAAATAGGTGATGCAAGGGTAGGGGGAAGAATTGCTGAGATAATGTCCTTGAATATGCAAGAGGCGAGTGGAAGCAAGTGATGGAGAGCAGAGCCTGGTTGCAGATAGGGACACAGATTTAGGTAACAGACAGGACAACAGAACATGTGGAAACAGAAACTGCTAGTGAGCAGAATGTCATGGTATAATAATAACCACTTTTTACTACACACCTAGGATGTGCTAGGCACCTAATGTATACAGGGGTTCACAAAAATCCCGATGAGGTGGGTACTATCTTCCATAGTTTACAGATGAGGAAATAGGCTCAGAGGGTATAATAACTTGACCAAGGTCACACCAAGGATGGCAATTGGTAAAGTGGTGATGGCAGCCTCAAAACCCATGTCTTTCTGACTCCAAAACTCACAGTGGGGATCTCTGCTCTCTGCTATTTCTCTAGGGGATATGTCTGTGGTCCCTTAGGCATGGATCTCTGGGAGAATCACCGGGCACCTCCCTAGAGGTCCATCAGTTTCCAGCAGAAGCCATGAGTGAAATGGGAGTCAAGAGGTTGGAGTCAGCACGATTTGTCACCTCTGTTCTCTTTCTGTCTAAATGTGGTTCCGAGTAACCACAAAATGGTGGTCCAAGCAAAGGCCTTCCCCCAAGAATGCCATTAACATTTAATATTCCTCTCCACCAGAGGAGGAAATAGGAACTTGTCTAGAACTGACTGACTAGATTGGAGAAGGAGATAGAAGTAGAGGGAGCTCTAGCACAGAGCCTCCAATGCTAAGCCCTGTGCATCTGTATGCCAGACCTGAGTTGAATACAATGTTTTCTGTCCCCTCGTATCAGCTTCTATGGGTAGTTTGTCCTTCCCCTAGAAGATGAGAATTAGAAGATGCCTGAGACTGGAGACCACCTGGTCCAACCTCCCACCCGGCAGGGAATACTCTCACAAATGACCCTGCCAGACCCCTCTTGGACAGCTTCATTAATGTGGACCTCACTGCCTTATTGGACAGGTGGTTCCATTGTAGTGAGCAGCTACGATCATTTGGGTTTTGCCTTAAATGTTGCTGAAATCTGCTTCCTCTAATCCCTCTGCCCCGGCTACAACAATGTAGTTAAACCTGCTGTGGAAGTCAGGTTTCTGAGCTTGCTTTCTTGGTTAGACCATTCATCCTAAACAGCTTTCGTCGAGGCAGAGGAGAGAAGATTTACTTCTACAAACTTATAGAGATAAACCTGGTGCAAGAAGCAGCAAGGGCTGAGGGATCCTGCTTTACAGAGCACCAGTTAGTGATGCTTTTTGTCTTGATGAGGCAGAGGAAGATCAGATTTGGTGTATCCCTGACACTACTCCTGTGCTCTGTCACTTGGACCCACCCCCCCTTGGCTTCCCTGCTATGATTCTCCTAGCAATGTTTGTCTGGTAGAGAGTAAGCCAAACAGTCTCCCCAATCCCACTCCTCTCCCCTAGATCACCCTGATTTATCTGAGCAGTCCTTGCTCATAACAACCCACCCTTGAGGGAGCCCTGGTGGTATCATCAAAGCAAGCACATAGCTTAAGAGAGAAGCTGTCAAGTCTGAAATGCCATCTTCCTCCCAGAAAGAAGGAAATCTGTGAGATGCCAGGGGCATTGGTGGTGAATGGTACAGATGTGGCCTGTTCTATTCCCTCCTGTTGCAAAGCGGAGAAGGGAAAGCCATTTTATAAAGGTCTGTATGAGGGGGTACCACACCCACACCGAGGTCCAGATGTCCTGGGAGGACAGTTTGCTGCATTGAGGTGAAAAAGTAACACTTTTTCTCCTTTTTTTTTTTTTTTCCTGTAATCTCTGAACTGCCTCTATCCACTATAATTTTTTCTTTCTAGAGACAGCTCTATGAATACATCATGAATTAACAGGACATTCTGTTCAAGGCCCATTCAGGGTGGACATCGTGTCCTGCCTTCAAAGGGGTACAGGGTGGGGAATGAAATTCAAGCGCTCAGCTCAGCTGCCTGCCCTCCTGCCTGTTTCTGCAGCCCCAGCCCAGACTCTGCAGCAGAGAACAAGACAGAGAGAGGACCTGGGAAGCTCTAGGGAGCTGGGCTGCCAGTGTCTGAAGGCTGGTCAACCTAATTGCAGAAATTAGAGAAAAGGGTCAGATAGGTGGACATGGGATGAGGAAAAATCATTGCTTTAGGGCCTACTGCGCTATCATCAACTAAAACATTGTGAGGCTGGTGAATCCTTCTGTCCTTCTGAAAAGACTCGGGTACTTATTCATCACCTTGACCCCACTGCACGACATAGGACAGCTAATGGTGCACGGAGCTCTTTCCTCAGTGCTCTCTGGGGGTGATCAATCACAAGGAAGAAAACAAAAGATGTAACAACACCTACCATATCCAGAGATCATGCTAAGAGCTTTCACACTTGCCCTTACATTTAATCCTCCACTCTGTTAGAAGCAAGATGTTATCGAGTCTTACAGATAAGGAAACCAAGGCTCAGAAATGTTATATAACTTAGTACAGGGCTGAGCTGTGGTTGATTTTGAGTGTATTACACAATGTCCTAGACTGAACCATGAAGTGTTTTCACCACGTACACCAATCCCATTATAATAAATTTTAGAGAATTTTCTTGATTCTTCTTTGGATTTTGATTGAGCCTCATGTTGTTTGAAATACATGGGCTTTGAATCATTTTATGGTTAATAGTGACTTGATACCTATAATTGGTTTTAGGAGTTATAGGATATTTTCCTGTAGCATCAGTGCCAACTTTTGGAGGGTGCATGGAGAAGGTGCCAATAAATGCTGGCTTGAGAGAAGAAGTGCACCTGAGTTTTGCCTACAGTTCAGTAGAGTGAGGACGTATGAGGCACCTGTTGTGATATAGTCCTCTATTAGACATTATGGGAGACCAAAGTGGAGACATACTTATGCAATTTCCTTATGCAATTTACAAATTGCTTGAAAAGACACAGGATACAGTTGCACAACTACAACTAAAAATGCAGGTATAGTATAACAAAGGCATAAAAGTTCAGTAAAGACAATAAGAAGTCAGAGGCCAGAGGTGTGAGAGATGGAGCAGTTGCAGTATCCAGTGCAGGAAGCAAGACTGATCTGGGCTTGAAAGAGTGTAGTATTTGCCTGAGAAGAAAGAAATGGAGAACTTCTAAATGGGAGGAGGAGGAAATACTTAAGTGTGAAGGGAGAATGCTTACAGTTTTGGGGAGATGATGAGGTGCCCATGTTGATTGGAAGTGCATAGGAAACAGTTGAAGATTTGATAAGTAAGGTCATTAGGTCTGAATGTTAACCTAGCGTGTGATCCTTATTCCAATGGCCATGGAGAGCCATGGCAGCTTCTTGAGCAGAGAAAGGCTGTAAGAAAAGGTATTTTCAGAAACTGAAACTAGGAGTGGCATGCAGGGAAAGTGGTGGAGGAAATCCTGGGGGAAGAGAGACCATTTGGAAGATATTGCCATGATCAAGGAGTGAGGTCATGAGAACTCAACCAAGGCAAATGTGGGAAAGCAAAGGAGGGCTGAATGGGGCTCAGTTCAGGAAAACTGTGACTGAGTGTGTATGGAGGGTAAGGGAAAGCTGGGGGAGGAATTAAGGATGACTCCGTGGCTTAAGCCTGGGTAAGATCAAGGTAACATCCTCTTTTGGAATAGGCTCTAGGTGAAAGACTTTTCTATTGGGAAGAGGCAGTGACCTAGGGATCCAGAAGCCTTGGGGTGAAGTTTTTTATGTCCATATTTGTTTTAGCCAAGTCACCCCTGCCCCACCTCCAGGCTTGAGGGCTGATAAAAAGTGCTTTGAGATCCATTCTAGGACTTTCATGCAAAACTCTATATGAGGAAGGCCTGGGAAATGCTCATCTCTCTGGTCCCCTTGGTGCCCCCATGCCTAGCATGGATTTCTCTCCAAAAAGTCGGAGGCTCCAGGGGCCCCACTTCCATATGCAAGAGTCACTGTACATCATACCACACCATCGTGGACCTCCTGAGCATTTGTGCTTGCAGACGTTGAAGTTAACTAATATTCAGAGGGTAGGCTGAGTTGGGCGTGCCAAGCCTCATTAGCTGTGTGGTTGGGTGACAGTGCCCGCCCCTGAGGATGTTAAATAGCAGCATTGTCAAGATGAGACAATGCAGCTGTCCCCCTGCATTAACAGGCAATCAATCCCTACAGCCGCAGGCATAGCCCCCTCTCTCAGCTGCAGGCTCCTTGGTGAGACGGTGTATGGAGGCTGCAGCTGGCTGTGGAAGAGGAACCATAGCCTGTGCTGTTCCAGGCTTCTGCTGACCAAAGGAGCAGCACAGACTGAAGAATGCTGAGACCTTGGGCTTCACCCCATGACAGTCTTGGGCGCTGCCCATGTCATGAGCATAAATAAACAAACAACAAAAGTGACTCTAGGTGGAACCTCATTTCTGCAGCCCTGGGCAGCCTCTTTTGTCATCTGAAGGGACAGATTGACTGCAGGGAAGCAAGAGACAGGACAGATCCCAGATACATATGGAGATGACTGGCTAATATCTACTTGGTAAGATTTTAAGACGACAATAAATGTCTGACCTGCTAAAACATAAATCCTCTATGTTCTGAAGCGTGGCCTAAAATTCCCAGGATCACATATTCATTGCTCTGAGAAATTGCATTTTTGGTCACCGAGTGATAGGTGACCTCTTTTCAAGTTCCTCCAGGTGAGATAACACATTAAGGCATTTAAAGGATATTTTTTTCTTGTCTGTTATTAGTTAAAAATGTCATTTAATATCCACACCATCCTTCACATATACATGATAATTTTAATATAAAGCATCCCAAGTGATATCAATAATAGTCTCAATTTATAAAAAAGGAAAAGATAAAATTTGTTAAATACCGTATTTTACTTTCTTTCTTTTTTTTAAATGTCTGTGGGGTGGGGGTGGGATGGTAATAGTTCAGGCGTCGGTATTCTTTTAAAATTAATTAATTAATTTATTTATGGCTGTGTTGGGTCTTCGTTTCTGTGCGAGGGCTTCCTCTAGTTGTGGCAAGCCGGGGCCACTCTTCATCGCGGTGCGCGGGCCTCTCACTATCGTGGCCTCTCTTGTTGCGGAGCACAGGCTCCAGATGCGCAGGCTCAGTAATTGTGGCTCACGGGCCCAGCTGCTCCGCGGCATGTGGGATCTTCCCAGACCAGGGCTCGAACCCGTGTCCCCTGCATTAGCAGGCAGATTCTCAACCACTGTGCCACCAGGGAAGCCCTTTTACTTTCTTAAATGGAAAAATACTAGCTTGCACACGTTAAGATTCATAAATCAGGTGTGTCTTACAACTGTTGTATATGTTACCTGTAATATAGTTTCTCTCCTGTCTTAAAGGAAAATGGTTATTAAATGGTTAATCACATGCTACTGTCTTAGCAAGCTAGTTCACCTGTAATGCGTGGAGAGTGTGCACTTTGGCCAACCCTTGTTGATGGAATGGAAACAAAGTTTCAGAGTGCAGAATGCTATGGATAGGAGGTAATAACAGACCAGGGCCCAGAGTGGGTGACCCAGGCTAGCAGTCTGAGGACTCTCGCCCCTTGAGAGTGGAGATAGAGAATACAAAAGGAGGTCTGAGTCTGCCAACAGTAAGCCCATATATGTTTTTGAGATTGGGTCTTTACATGTATTACAAAAGTATTTCATGACGCATTTTATCCATCTTCTCTATGACGCTAAGACCTCCATCATCTACACAGTAGTGTCTTTGATTCCATGACGCAATAGTTTAATCGACATTTCTCAAAGGTATTTGACCACCAGGCACTTATAAAGGTGTACTTAATTGATGCAACATCAATAGGAGTGCAAGGTATGCTTTGTTCATTTTCTTTCAATTTCCCTTCTGTGACAACCCACTGGGAGGCACTCTGGAATCAGACTGCCTGGGATCGGATCCTGATTCTATCAATTGCAGTCTGTGTGATTCTGGATAAATAATGTTAAACTCCACGCTTCCTCCCTTCTTGTCTCTTGCTCTAACTAAACTTTGGCTGACTTCTATCAAATTGAGGTCTTTTTTCTCAAACCCCTCATATCTCAGAGTTGGGATATTTGGTAACCATTCTCTTTGTCTCCCATGGCCACTTCCAGACGATTCCTCTCTCTTTTTTGTAAAAGCCCGTAGCCTTTAAGGCTCAGACCAAATGACCACACTGCTTTCTCCCCCTTCACCTAATAATCATTTGAGGAGATCCTTGTCATGCTTCTTTATTTATTAAGATTTAACACTTGATTCATCATCTTCTACTTTTCAATACTTGCCCTTCCTTGTCTTAGGCAAAGTCAACAACCACATGGACCACACATTAGACACCTGTTATCTTGATTCCTTGAATTTCTAATGTTCAGTGACCTTATTATTGAGCCATTTGCTCCAGGATCAGATGCTGGACCACGTCATCACCAGAAACTTTGCCTCCAAAATACATGTACTTGAACATTCACTTTATATTATAACCTGCTATCCTTCTATCCCAGTTACTCAAATACTTCCATGCATGGGTACTCTGACCTCAAAATTTCAAGCCTTTGAACCCTATTTTTATCCATCAGTCCCTTCCCGTCTTCACTTCCTGCTTTTTCCAGCTTAGTATTTTTTATTCAATAACTTCCAAGCAATTGTTCCCTACTTTCTCCATTTCACTTACTTTGAAAAACCTTCATCTGGAAGGAAACAACCCACCTTTTCTGTGCTCACACCTGAGCAGTTGAGCATAGTAGGAGAAAAGCATAGAAGTGGGTAGATTGATAATCATCACGAAACAACTAACACTATCTTAGGTCAAGTTCCCTGGAAATTGATTCTGAGATGGAGATTTGTGTTCGCCAAGTTTCTGGCTGTTCTCATTTCCTCAGGAAACCTATTTTCTCCCTACTTGTTATATACTTTAAATTTCTCTTGCCCTGAATCAGCACCTTTGCTGGTCTATGAGACTTACAGACCGCAGTGACCCATACGTTTGTCCTTAAGGGATTTAAACTTCTGGTCATCAAACCCTTCTTGGGCTGTAACTGGAGCACATGTCCATTTATAGTCAAATGAGTAGAAAAGTGTCAAGAAAAGCCCCTGTGGGTCACTGCTTGTGTCTGATGTGGAGTTGCTTCAACCTCCAAATGAATTGTTGGGTAGTTGCTGAGTCTGCCTAAAGTTATCATTTGGTAGAACTGATAGAACTCAGCTTATGAAGGGCAGCTCTCCTGCATAGCCACTTGATGCCCCATGGTTAGATGTTCAGTTTCTATCATTAACAAGCTAGTAGCTGGTTTTCAAATGGTGTATTACAGTAGTTTCTGTTGTAGATGGTATGGCCTTGATACATTTTGATTCTTCCATGAGGACCCGCTATGGACCCCACGTGGTGTCTTTTCTCTCTGCAGACAGCTCTAGTACCATAGGGTCTGTGAGGTCTATGGCACATGCTTTAAAGCAGCTTGCACAGCAGCCTGACCTGCTACAGAGCCCTTTCCTGCTCTAGGCCACATTCAAAGCTGGAGGCCTTCCATTTCAGCCATGACATGGACTCTCCAGTGTAGCATATGTTTCCTCTAGCACCAGAAGGCCTATTAAGCATTGTACTTCCTTCTTATTGTTGCAGCATGGGCAAAACAATCATTTGCTCTTTGAAGGGAATCTCCTGGCATGCCCCAGACACTGGACTCCTAAAATTTTTACTGATATGACAAGTCCCTTAATCTTCATAGCACTCTGCAGGTCAGACCTCTACCTGGCTGCCACAGTGACCTTGTCAATCATTATGACATTGTACCCACCTTGCCTTAGATGGTTAAATGCCACTCCTTGGCCTCTATTATTTCATGACTCTGTCATCCCTGTTCCTACTAGGGAATTCAGTTCCATAACAGAGTCTTCTCTTATAAGCTCTAGCCTGCAAAGGACAGCCAGGCTTGAACTTTTCAACAATTTTGGTACCTTTCTGTATTAGCAAATTCCAGGCTGCCATAACAAACTACCATTGACTGAGTGACTTAAACAGAAATTTATTTATCATAGCTCTGGAGGCTAGAAATATAAGATCAAGGTTCTAGCCAATTCAGTTTCTGGTGAGAGCTCTGTTTGTCTTTCAGATGGCCACTTTCTCACTATGTCCCATGTCCTCACATGGCCTTTTCCCAGTGCATGCCCATGGAGAGAGAGGGAGAGAGAGAGAGAGAATTTGCTTTCTAATCCTATAACCGTAGAGTCCCACCATTATAACCTCAGTTAACCTAAATTACTTCCAAAGACCTTATCTCCAAATACAGTCACTTTAGGGTTTAGGGCTTCAACATACGGATTTTGGAGGGACACAGTTCAGTCCATAGCACCTGTGCTGTCACCTGTGCATTCCTTACTGCTTTGATGAATGTAGTGCCTTTCAAGGCTCTCCCATGGAACCTACTCAGCTGATGGGTTTTTCCTGCTTTATATAGTGGACCTGTTCTAGCATGGCCACTTCTCTTAGCTTCTTCCATTATCTGCCACTGCAATTTTGGCATTTCTACTTCATTTAGCATAGGCCATTTCTTTTTCCAGTCTTCCAAGATGCATCCTTTTAATGTATTAGCACTGTTTCCTAGGAACCTGGCCAGGACATTAAGTCCTGCGTCCTGGACAGATGCACCCATATGAATAAACTCTCTCTTACACAACTTTATGTTCGGCCACCCTTGACCCAACACTCTCAGGAGTCAGTCCCATCTTCTGCTGCTACACATAGACTAGATCTCATAGCCCCTTTGACATGTGGTCCCCTTTCTCCCTTGGTGGGCCCTGAACTTCCCCAATTACCTTATACTAAGACATGACCTTAACTACGGGCCTTGTACCAAAGAGGCCAGGTGGGTGGGGTTATATCCTGAGGGAGGTGTGTGTTTGGCAAATAAGAGGCCTCTGCAACACTTTTAAGCAAGAGGAGGGAGAATGTCAGCTTCTAATAGAGAGGAGTGAGCCACTTCTATAGAATTCAGGGAATATGGGGTTTAAAAGTTGAGTTTTTCAACACAGATGTCCCCATCCTAACACTCATGTTTCCGTTGTCTTCCAGTCGCATCCCTGACCTTGGTGTAGCAGACTTGCTGAGGTCAAGAATTCAAACTTTTCTAATGTCTTGCTACCCTTATAATTAAGCTTGTGGCCTGATCCTCAGCCTTTTCTGCCTCCTGCTGCAGGAGAGGGCCCTCTTTATATGCTGCTAAGGAGGCTCTCTGACTTTCACACTTTGCCTTAAATTGGTGATTAATCACCCTCAGCCTTCATTGTCTTTCTCCAATGCATCAACAGCACTCAGCAACAACCATTCAATCCCATAGGTTCAAAAGTTATTATTTCCTGATACTTCTCAAATGCCTAAGATTTTTCACCCTCTGATGCTTCCCCTTCCACTGGTACCTCATCCCAGTTCACCACCTGGTAAAAATTATAATAATTCTCCCTCTACGGAATTCCAGGGGATGCCAGGACTCCAGCCACCACCAGTGACAGGCCTCATTTACAGCTGAATCTACACAGTGGTACAACTCTAAAATCCCATTTTAAAGTCTGCTTCTTGATGCCAATTGTGTTAGGTCAGGCTCCTTGAAAGCAGACTTTGAGATGGAGACTTGTGTGCAGGAGGTTTTCTGGGAGTGCTCGCAGGAACCATACCTGGAAGGGAGTACCGGATGCAGGACTGGGCAGAGGCGGATGGCATACTGTGATGCGGCTGTGGCAGAAGCCTCAGCCAGCCCGCAGGAAGCTTGGGATGGTCCTTCAGAGTTGTCCCAAATTAACTTTGATGTAGTAATTTCCATCAGTTTCACCTTCTGGTTTTAGTGCCTTTGGGATTACAGTTAAGAAATCATTCCAAACCCAAAGCGACAGATTTATTTTCCAACTTTTTTTTCTATTTGTTTATATATTTACTTTTCTCAGCTCCTGATGGGTAAATTAATTATAAATAAATAAATTATGACCAAAGTCTGACTGATCTAAACATATATAAATCTCCTGGACTCAGCACCTTAAACTTCACAATTGTCTAAATCACATTCCTGAGGTTGCTGTGATCTTTGAGGAATCTTGGAGAAGACAGAATTGTCAGGAGACCAGAGGACCAGTGTTAGGCCAATTTCCAAAAAAGGAAGGAGAAATAAAATAAAACTGTAAAATGGATTATAGAAAAGCATAGCTTGAGACCATCCAGGAAAGGAAACAAGAGAATCCTATGTTCCAGAGTGAGTTCTCCCAGAGCATGTCATGTCAGACTTGTGTATTTTTTTGTTTTGTTTTTCTTTTTTAAGTAAGGATTTTAGATTAGTAGATCAGGAAAATGTGTATCTGGATTTCATTAAGACATTCTGAAAAAAATTATTGCATCCCATTACATTCTATCCTATCCTATCCTGTCCTATCCTATCTATCCTATCTTAGTCTATTCTATCCTAAGAGGTACCAAGAAATGATAAAAAGGATTTTAGAAAGATAATAACTTAGTGAAAGAGCCAAAGATTTGGATCGGTGATAAACTGGAGAGAGGTTTTCGGTGACATTCCCCAGGGCTCTGACTTACCTCGGTGCTAGTCAAAACGTTAATCTGTGACTTCTATGAAGACAGAAGCAATAGTCATCAAATTTGTGGATGACATGAATTGGGGATGGTTAGTGAATATGCTGGATTACAGAATCAGGTCCCCAAAGTTCTTGACAAGCTGAAATAATGGAATGAATCCAAAATGATGAAATTTAACCAAGGAGAATGTAACATCTTATATTGAGTTTAGGATTGGAGTTTAACAATCATTGGATGGGATGATTGTAATATAATTGTAAAGGAAAACAAACAATACCTAGGATTTAGTTGAGAGTAAATGCATTGTGGTCACCTAAAGCAAATGCACTCTTGGCTACATGAACAAAACTGCAGTGTCTAAAGTAACAGAGGTGACCATTTCATCACATCCTGTGTAAGTGGCGTCAAGGATGGAGGAATGTGTTCTAGACGCTATATTTTGCTAGACCAAGTCTGGAGGAGAGGAACCAGAGTGGCGGAGATCCACAAAGCCTTACACATAGGCAATTATCTTGGAAATTGGTGCTGTCTAGTCTGAAAAGATAAAGCTGAGAGAAATACATAGTCCCTGGCTGCAAATATTTAAAAGAATGCCATGAGGGAAAAGGATTAGCCTTTTCTTTTCCTTCCAAGTGTTAGAAATGTAGCTTTCAACAAGTTGGAAGCTACAAAGACACAGATTTAGATTTAATACAAGGAAGAACTTCCATTCAGAGTTTACTTTTTCAGTGTCAAGTCATGGCATGACTTGTGAATCACAGATTTGATGGTGACATAGTGTGAATGTTTTAGGAAAGATTCAAACATCCATCGGGTTGAAGGTTGGACTGCATGAGGATTAAGGTTCCTTTGAACACTCAGGTTCTGTTCCCCTGAACCAAAGGACAGAATTTCTGTTGATTTTTAAGCAGATCATTATTGGAATGTGGTCTCCTGCTCAGGGCCCAGCAATATTAGACTGGTCAAAGGTGATCTTTTTAAAGATGGCTTCTTTGAATGAACTTAAACTGCTTATGGGCTGGGGACTTGTGTCTGTAAATATTTCTGAAATAAAAACAAGGGAACAGAACCATCCACTTCAAGCCATCCCCACTTTGTCCTCTCTAAGCTGTCAAAATCTGCTCTTACGTCTTTTCTTCAAGCTCAAGCATACAAGACTAAAAACAATTCAAAGTCTTGTCTCTCCAAGGAATAAGGGTTTTCAGGGGTTAATAATGACTCTATTTGTTAAATATTTACTATATTCCAAGCACTGTGCTTAGCACTTGATTATATTTATTCAGTCTTCAAAACAACCCTGTAAGTGGGTGCTGTCATTATTATCAATTTCCAGATGGGGAAACCAACGCTCAGAAAGTCAATAGTCAGTAAGTTGCAGAGCTGAAACGCAAACCCAAGTTGTCAATCTAGGAATAAAAAAAAACCAACACCAGTAACCCCTATATAATGCTGCCTTGCCAAGGCAAAGAGAGGATTCTAGTTATATGTAAGAATTCTGATGGCAACATTGCCTGTCCAAGTATAGAGCAAGACAGACTGCAGAAGACAGTGCCTTTCAGACAATTGGAGGGACCATTATTTGGTGCTGACACCACTTTTTTTTACACTACAAACAGCCACAGTCTGCTTGCATAAATTGAGTCTTATTTCAGTTGGCTCATTTGCTGAGAATAACAAGTCTACCTGCCAATGTGAATGAAGCCAGAAAGGTCACAGAGGAGAGAGGGGATGGAGAGGTATTTTACTGGTGTCTCAAGAAAAAAATGCACATTTATTGTGTTATTTCTTGTTACAAAAGTAATCTTACCTCATTGAGAAACCAATTCGAAAATACAGAAAAGCATACAGAAGATATCATCTGCACTCATAGCACAACTCAGATGCTCAGATGACCACATGAACATTTAGGGACATATCCTTTCAATCATGTATGTGTAAATTCACACATTTTTTTGTTTTGTTTTGTTTTGCTTTGTTGTTTTTTTTTTTTTTTGCAAAAAATGCGAGCTCTGTACACACCGTTTTGTAGTCTCTTTTTTTCACTGAATATATTTTTGTGAACATTTTTCCACCTCATTACATTTTCTTCTTACTCCATCATTTGAAATGGCTACATAGCATTCTGCTGCACCGATGTGCCATAATTAGAACCTCATTTCTCAGAAATAAATAAACCAAGCACGGGGAAGCTCTCCTGCAGGTCAAGCACAAATACTTTAAGAGATGGTAGATTGAGTGCCAAGACCAGAAGAGGAGGAAAGAAGGAGCGTAGGGAGCAGGGACATTGGTTGGTTGGGGTTTGGATTTGGGGGTCTGCCCGGGGCTTTAAGAAATGGAAGCAGAAACAGACATTGAATGATGGTGATAGAAATTTAAAAGGGAAACATTGCCCCAGAGGGAGCGAGAGGAAGGGAGCTGGTAGACTGGAAAGAGTTGCTGAGATGAGGGAAGAGAAGGACTTCTTCCGGGGAGAGAAAAGCTTTGTGGGGAGATAAGCAAGAGTCCTGGTTCGAGTAAAGGGCAGATTTAGGGTTTGGTGGGGAATCAGGACCAAGAAGGAAAAGCTTCAAGGCACAACTCAGAATCTAATCTGCCCCATAAAAGCCCAAGACTGTGCTGTCCCCACCAGCACCATTCAGATGGCCAGTGGCCCTGAGAAAGCCTGGATGTTGGAGGTGATCCTGATGCACTAATTATCTAAGAGCACAGCTACAGAGATTGTGGAAAGAGGTGACCCTGCGGCTATATCTCCCTGGGAGACTGGCCAGTGGGTGTCCGGCTGACCAGCAGAGTTAGGAGGGGGAGAGCAGATCTGCTCCTCTGACTACCCCGAAGTGCCTGATGCCACTGGCTCGGGACCAGTCTGTATGCTGTTCTCCACTCATGGGCTCCAGGTCCATATGTGACAATGAGGGAGTGCTGAAGGGTCCAGCTCAGAGGAAGCTGATGGATACCTCCTGGCCATGCTTCCTGGTCCTCAGCAAGAGGAACCCAAATGCCCAGGATCTTGGAAGTGAACCTGAGGGCCCAGAAAGGAAGCAGAGGCCGTAGCAGCCAGGATGTGGAACAGTAGGCAGTGGGGGTGTTTTCAGTGTGCCTCCTTTTGACATCTGTCTTTACAAAGAAAATCTGATTGATGGGGTTTCCTCCATCTGGTCAGCCCTTTTGATTAGGATTGTGGGGAGTGTTTGCCTGGGATTTTGAAAAAGACTGGTGGGGATTTTGGAAATCATCTGTGGCTCTTTCTATGATGTGAAGACCTGTCTGTACCAAGGGAGGCTTGGGATTATATAAAGTCAAAACACCACGTGCTACGTGACCTTGAGCTGTTCTGAGCTTAGTTCCTCACTGTAAATAGGACAGATAATAATAAGATCTCTGTCATACATGTGGGGTTTAGAGGACCAACTGCTGCCTTTCTGAAAGAAGAGGTTGATTCAACACCTATCTTTCTTTGGGAGTGCGGTCTGAGAAAGCTGCTGTTTTCCTTAGAAGATTCCCCCCTTTCTGGGTCCGGGACCTCATCAGCCCTACACTGTCAACTGGACAGATTCACACTAACAAGTGTCCAGCGGAATTTGTAGAAATGGTTCTCCAAATGGGGAGAGGGGGGCGTTGAAGTTGCTCTGGCCTCTCCAGCCCATTCTTTCTCTGCCAGCAAGCTCTATGGGCAAAAGAAAATCATCAGAAGGGAGTCCAAGGATCATGGAATCAGAAGCAGAAAAAATAATTCTATGACTCAAATGTTTACTGGCTGGAACAGCCTGACACATCTGTCTCCACAGCAGGTATTTGCCTGTCAGATGGACGGACACTTGTATCAGCCTGACAAGCCAGTCTTTGAAATGGTCCTTCCCTTAGGAGGGCACAATACAGCTGATTAGGTTTCTTCTTACCAAATTACAGTCTCACTCCAATTTTATCTCCTTGAGATTGCTCCCAGACCACCTTGACTGGAGTTTTGTGTGTTCCCAAATACTTGAGACCCACAATTACAGATAATCTCTGTTGACTTCCACAGTTGCCTAATCACTTCCTTTGTGTATAGATTTTACTAGGTTTAACTCTCAGAGGAAAACCATATTCCCTCATCATCACGTTCTTGGGGGTCTCAGTTTCCCACTGTCGCCACTTTGTAGACTGTAAATGTAGATGGAAAAACTTTCAGAGCCATCAAGGGTTATTCAAACTTTGGGCTATGTCATCACTCTGAGTTGTTAAGAAAACCAGACCTCAGAGCGCAGCTTTCAGACAGGAGCCTTTTTCACTACAAAGACTGCTCTTCCCTCCCTTGAGTGCAAAGGCAGCAAACTACGTAGGGAAGTTCAAGAAATGCTTACTTGATCATGTGCCCAATATTCTCTGTCTAGATTTTATTTGGGCTCATGGAAGCCCCTTACATAACTGATCTCTGGATATCTGTTACCTGAGAGTTGCTTCTCGTATTATTGCCGTAAGTTTGTTTCAGCTGTCTACTCCCCAGTTGGTGCAGAACATCTGTCAGTGAGTGGTATGAATATTTATTGATGCCTACTAATTAACCAAATAAACAGAGAAGGCCACAGATCTGAAGTCATGGTCTTTGAAGAGAAAACCCCTGCGTGTTGGGTCAGCAGAAATGACTAGTGATGATAAGCCCTAGAATCTCTTTGTGGGAATGTGGAGGAGGCTCCTTGGTTGTAAGGGAACTGCCTCTATCTCTCTGAGTGGTGGGCCTCTCATTTCCGATAATGGATTATCGCTGGCCAAGCTCCCAACCAACACAAACTCTTCAACTCATCCATTCTCATGGGTGGAGGCAGTGAGGCTGAGCATGGATTACAAGGTCCCTGAAGCAGGCCCTGAGGAAGCTGCTGGCCCTAATTATCACCTCCTGTCCAGCTCTGGCCAGTGCAGACCTCCCAGCTGGTGGCTGTCACAGATTTCCAGGAGACGGTACATTAGTTTTTCCTTTCCACATACTCATGGGGGACTGGGACCCCTTCCCCAGTCCTTCCCACCATTGGATCTCCATGGCCACAGCCCACATTCCATGACTCAGCATTCGCCCTGTCCCTGGAGGCTCCCCGGGCATGGTCTGATGGAGTACTCCTCCGTCCGGCGCTGGACCCTCCCTGGTCACCTCCTGCTTAATGCTCCCCACCAACCCCCCAAGCCGTGAAACTGAGCAGAACCCTGTGGGGTTCCTGGGCACAAAAGGTTTTCTGTGTCTCCTTCCCTGAGTCCCAAAGGGCAAGTTCAAACAGTTGCTAATCAGGGAAGGGAGGGGATACAGAGACAAGGATGGAGCAGTCAAGAAAAAATAATGCAGCCTTGGGGCAGGGTCCTGGCTCCCCTTCAAGGGATGCACATATCATTATCCTTGAGCTCTTCTGCAGAACTAAAACCCCCACCCGAAGGAAGGTGCTATCTACTTGATGAAGCACTCTTCGTTCCAGAGAGAAGGTCACAGTTTGCCCATCATCACCTGACGCCAGATGATCTCTGGATTGAAGGGAAGCGGGCCCTGCCACACTCCGATCCTTATCAGTAACTCCACCCCCTTGACTATAAAACTCCTCACAACCGCTTCCCCGCCCCCCACTGCCACCCCGGGGTTGGGACACACAGTTTTGAGGACGTTAGCCCGCTGTGGCCCCCTTTGCCCGGCAAAGCAATAAAGCTATTCTTTTCTACTTCACCCAAAACTCTGTTTCCGAGATTTAATTCGGTGTACAGAGGCCAGATTCAGCTTCAGCCTTAACCAAACAGGGAGTCATTTTCCGCCGAGTAGTGTCCAGGCACAGGGTGGGAGGAGGGAGGGCTGGGCGCTGTTTCCCTCACACACATTAAAATCAATGGTGTTTGCTCATCTGGCGGAGTGACAGCTCATTCCTCTGGATAGGCTGGCTTCACAATTGTTCCTTCAAGGGGAAATCTGATAAGAAACAATAGTCTGGTCTTTGGGAGCATTAAACCGTTGTATTCTAATTGAAACTTCAGGCCCACTGACTGTCTGGTTTCTCTTCTCCTTTAGTATTTTCTGTTTTTTGGTGGGGTTTTTTTTGCATATTGATTTTTGATTATTTCCTTTTATAAGGTTGCTGTAAAAAGAAAGAGATCCTCAAAACCAACAGGCCAAATGTGAAAGTTCAGTGAACTCTTCACCTACAGTCCGAAAGGGCAAGGTCTGATCCATTCAGTTTGGTCAGGGCTGGGTTTTGTTTCTTTTGGTTTTTTGTTTTTGTTGTTTGTTTGTTTGCTTGCCATTTGAGACGTTTTATTCCAGTTTCTAGGTAAGACCTGGTAAACCAAAGTTTAGAGGTTAGCAAAAATGCTATGTTAACAAACCCATAAAATAGAATAAACAGAACTGAATCGGTTTCTTTGGTCCATGTAGTCTTAGCTAGTTAACTGTTGTCTCGTTGATATTCAGATGTCAGCAGATAAAGGAGTTGTCACAAATTTCCCAAAGCTCTTCTGAGGAAGGAAGAAAGAAGAGGTTGGACCCATAGGGGCCCATCACAGTGTTGCTCTTGATTTGTGGGCAGTTGTGGGCAAGACCAGTCTTTTGGCCCTGGGAGGAAGGCTGCATCTCTTCTGAGCATGAGCTGCCAGGATGCACAGCTCAGAAAAACCATATGGAATAGTAATAGTAACGTTAAACATAATCCTTCTGTTGGTTGAAGTGTGACAGTTTTCCATGTTCTTTTAGTGAATTACCTTATTTAGAATCACAGAATTATAGATTATTGTGCAGGAAGAATGGTAGAGAACATCTAGTCCAAACTACGCTTTTCACCAATAAGGAAGTTGAAGCCAAGAGACATAAAGTGGCTGAAAGATGTCCTCTTACTCCCCATCACAGCCTGGGGAAGGTGGCAAGGCAAGTGGTCTTATTTTGTGTATCTTCTGCAGGTACTAGGTGCTGGCCACTCTGCTAGGCTCTGAGCATACAGTGATGAACAAGGCAGATGTGTTCTTGACTCTCACAGAGCTTAGAGTTTGGGGGATGAGACTGATGGATAGATAACTACAACCCCATTTGAGGACGGTGATAGGATGCTGGGTGACCTCTGTGGGAGGGGACCCAACCAAGACTGGGTGTGACCAGGGCGGTTTCCTAGAGGAAGTGACATGTAGAGTAGAACCAGGATACGAGGTGAATGAGTTAGCCAGGTGAAGGATGGGGCTGGGCTGAGGATGAGGGCCAGGAAAACTAGGCAGGGAAAATTGAAGCGGTCGACTGAGTCCCTCCCCAAAACTTAGCATTTGGGGGACAAACAAAAGTCTAGTTCCGAGTGACTGCAAGACTCAGCACAGTGGCTGCAAGAAGCATGGATGGCGTGGCTCACTATGTGGCATTTTTAATTTCACTGTCACAGTAGCTGTGGGGAGGGCTTATGGCAGTTATCACCAAGAGGAAACTGAGGCCCAGAGAGAGTTCAGCTACATGTTCAAAGTCATGGTGGCCAGATTAAGAAGAGAGCTTGCTCTCTGTTTGGGGAGCCCTGGACAGACAAACAGAGGTACAAGTGAGGTCTGAAATCTGGGTTGGGAGAAAAACGTCTGGCAGGTGAAAGGTTGAATTCTGCATTCTGTCCTGAGTATTAAGCAGGTGTGATTTGGGCTCTGTGCCAATCCCAGAGTTCATAAGAAGAGAGTGGGGGATTGACAGGATTTAGAATTTTAAAGTTGGAAAGAAAAATCTTTGTGATGACCTACAAGGAGTTGTATGTGTGTCCAATCCAGGATCCCAAGTCCGTTTTTGAACACATAAAGAGGTTGCAGTTATCCTAAGAGGCATGGTGAAACCTTTAAAATAAAAGAAAATTTAAATAGAATCAATTTAAATCAATTTTACTTTAAAAAAATTCATGGGCAGAACTTTTAAGAAAAGGGACTATTGCAGAAATGAGCCACCTGTAGATTCGCAGAAAGACCATGAATCTCGGTTGCTCCGCAAGGTCTAGGGTCCAAGGTGAGTTGCAGACTGGAAGGTAAAAGAGGGCTTCTGCTGATCTGGGGACGGGGTGTTGTGAGGGGGTCTGTCCTATCACCCTCATCTGCAGAAGCACAGGATGAGGGGAGGGCTTCCTCCCTCTGTGCCTCTAGGGTGTAGTCTTTGCTTCAGGGAGTTGACGGAGGAGAACTAAGAAGAATGGCACAGATCACTGGGTCTAATTCCAGATTCCCTGTTCCTTCCAATGATGAGATCCTTTTGTTTTTACATGAACTCATTTCTCTTAAAGGATGTTTAAATGAATGTTTAAAGCGTGTTAGGATATATTCTCTTACTTGACATCACGGTGTAGTGAAAGAGCTGAGGTTTGCATCCTTGCTCGACACTGATTTACTGCATGGGGAAAAGCTTCCTTAACCACTCTAGATTTCTGTTAGTGACTAAGTAGGGAAAATGCCCAGTTCATGGTAGTGCTGCAAAATCTAAATGGGTTAAGGGATGCAAAATGCCTAATATAGTGTGTAACACATACTATGTATGTAGTACATGGCAAGTATTATTTCCACTTACCCATCCGCTCACTCATCTTGTGATTTAATATGAAAAGTAGGATGACTGACAATCCATAGATGAAAAATATGTGACTCAAAGAGTCAGAGTGCCTCACGTGTCATCAGACGGCTACTAGGGACCAGAGCTGGGACTGGGAAACAGGTCTTTTGCTGCTCAGGCCAGGGGTCTTTCAACTCCACACGCTAGCAGTAACATGCGGCATTGGCTGCTCTAGAAATCCTTCCTGGTCTCCCTTGGAAGCAGCCAGATAGGCATTTACTGGCCCTCAGCTTTCTTCTATATTATGGTTCCAAAATTGTTTTTTGAGATAGCATCAAGAACTATTTCTAGATGCCTGGGAGAGAGGTTATTTTCCAGATAATTTCTCCAAGCAAACACAAGCACAGCCCTTGCAGGAAGGCTGCAGTATGTGTGTGCAGACCGACAGGCTTCAGCAGCATTAGTAGGTGATAATGAAGAACCAGAACACTAAGTCCCAGCCCAGGCTCTGGGCTCTGTCTCTCCATACCCCAGATGGCTTGGCTTCCCGGCCTGGGAAGAAGAGGACGTCCCGGCAGGGGACCCTTCTAAGCATGAATGATTGCCTTCACCCTTATTTAGGAGCAGGGGGCTGGGCTCCTTCAGAGGCCCCCATAATGGGCTGTTAGGGGGAAGCAGCAGAGGCATGTGCAGCCTCCAGCTTACCTATTGTGGGCAGAATGTTACACACAGACATTGAATTGGGCTCCCAGTCAGGAAAACTGGGATTCTACCATTTACAAACTGGGGCAAGCAACTTAACTTGTTTATACTTCCATTCAGTTATATGTAAAACATGCCTAATAATAATATCTCCTCTGCCAACTTCAGAAGGTCATTGTAGGACTGAACCAGCATATAAAAGTTCTTTTACAAACTGCATATATGATGTAAAGCCCTATAGCATATGGAGGTGGAAACAGGGGACAGATTGACCCTGAAAGAGAGACAAATTGAAGTATCAAGAAGTTGAAGAGAAACAGATTATATCTTTAGGGTTTAAAAAGTGAATTAGTAATTAATTAATACATTAGACAAGGATTTATGTATAGCCTACTTCTTGCATCATGCAGATTTTACTATAGACCTAACAATGAAAGACAGGTTGCCCTGTTCTCAAAGATGTTGACAGACTGGACAGAGAGGTCTATAAAAAGATCCATTTTAGGGCTTCCCTGGTGGTGCAGTGGTTGAGAATCTGCCTGCCAGTGCAGGGGACACGGGTTCGAGCCCTGGTCTGGGAGGATCCCACATGCCGCGGAGCAACTAGGCCCGTGAGCCACAATTACTGAGCCTGCGCGTCTGGAGCCTGTGCTCTGCAACAAGAGAGGCCGCGATCGTGAGAGGCCCGCGCACCGCGATGAAGAGTGGCCCCCACTTGCCGCAATTAGAGAAAGCCCTCACACAGAAACGAAGACCCAACACAGCCATAAATAAATAAATAAAATAAAAATTAAATTAAATTTAAAAAAAAAAGACCAATAGACTGTTCTTATAAAAAAAAAAAAAAAAAAAAAAAAGATCCATTTTAGTGCAACAGGGTAAAAGTTGTTGTATTTGTTATCTAATGCTGAGTAATAAAGAGCCCCCAAACCTAGTGGCTTAAAACACCCATGAACACTTATCATCTCTCAGTTTCTGTGGGTCAGGAATGGGAGTGGCTTAGCTGGGTAGTTCTGGCTCAGGGTCTCTCATGAGGTTGCAGACAAGATGTCGTCTGGGGTCGAGTCATCTGAAGGTTTGACTGGGGCTGGAGGACTCGCTAGAGGAATGGCTTACTCATAGGATCTGGCAAGTTGATGTGGTTGTCAGCAGGAGGCCTCTGTTCTTGCCCTCTGTGGCCTCCCCACAGGCTGCTGGCTTCCCTAAGGTGAGCGATAAGAGGGAGGGCAAGTGGAAGCTGCAATGTCTTTCAGAACTATCTTGGGTCATTGTCACATTGTCACATCACATCCTATTGGCTACATGGTCAGCCCTGTTCAAAGCAGGTGGGACAACACAAGGGCAAGAGGGTGATGGTGGAACCATGTGGAGAGTGGCTACACTGCCATCATGGAAGTGTGAACAACGTGCTTCAGGAGAACAGGCTTTGGACTGAGCTTTGAGTAAAAATAGGGGCTTGTCAGCACTTCAAGTTGGCTGCACTTCAAGTTGAGGGGAAATTGCACTCATGGGCACAGAGTTTTGAAATGGACTCTCATGTTTGGAGAACTGTGAGAAGTTCATCATGGCAGAGACAACTCGTGGTGCCAGAGGGTAAGAAGAAGGTGTGCTGGGGCCTGATTATAAAAGACCCTGAATACGTCTGAAGCTAAATAGTGTCGATTTTCTCCTAGAGGCAATGGGGAGCCTGGCTGACATGATGAGCAGCATTTAAGGAAGGTAACACAGAAGCATGGAGGTGGGCTCAAGTGAGAAGAGACAAGACACTACTGAAAAGCCAGGAAAAGGTGACAAGGGTGGGCGTTAGAGCATGGCAGGGAGGATGCAGAGGGAGGCCTGTTTGAGAACAATCTGCTATAGAAACAACAGGATTTGGGAGTTCTAGAAATCACTGAGTTTGATTTTCTTTTTTCTACAGAAGGGGACATTGAGTCAGAGGGATTCATTCAAAGCTAATGAAACTTTTCACTAAATTTTTAGATTGCCAATTCCAGGCAATAGGAACATATTCACAGAAACAAGTATGTGTGTCAAGACTTAGAAAGAGAAAGAATGAGGCTCTGGGAAGCAGTGAGTTCCCCGTAACTTGAGGTCATTGATTACTAAAGGATTGCAGGGACCCTTTGCTGGTGCCCTTGGTTAAGTTAGGGTCCTCCACTGCAGTTAGAATGTTCTGCCTCCTGCATTAGATGTCAGCTTCTTCCAGGTGAGACCTAGGGCCTGTCATCCTGTATCCCCAACACCTGGTCCAGGGCCTGGAGCACAGGAGGAGCTCAGGGAATGCTGGGAGCATCACTGAAGGAGCAGTCAAGCCATGGCTCAGTGGATGGATTCGATGGCCTCTAAGGTTCATTTCAAAGTGTCGATAATTCTGAACTCCTATGAGGAAGGCAGCTTGGCCTAGGTGATGTGGGGAGGATAAAAAGAGTTTAGTAGAAGATGATGGCTGTGGTAAGGAAAGGGACACTCAGAATTGGGCAACAGAGTCCATTTTTAGAACTTTTAATTGTATTCTTACCGTGACTTCTCATTAAAGGAAAAATGATAGTTCTAGAATATCAATCAATATTATGTTGCAAGAAGCAAAAATGGACAACTTGAGGGGTTGGGAGAAGCCCAAGGGAAAGCTCTGAGGCCTTGCTGACCAGACTTGGGTCCCCTGTGTGTTGGGGTTTGGAGGTGGGAGTGATGAGTGGGCACAAGTCACCTGGCTCTGGGCCTCAGCCCCCCAGTTCTCTCCTGGTGGGAGGAGAGGGAAGCAGCAGAAACTAGGGTGCCCAGTGATCTTGAGACCCAGCCTGAGGCTGAAAAGATCCACTGACAGCTATGGGACAAGGCTGGAGGCGGCTAATATGTATGTTAAACATATGGAAATGAGAGCAAATAGTGGAGCCGGGGAGACAAATATTGAACAGGGTCTGGGCCTGAGACTAAACCAACACAGGGAAATGAGAGGCTGCTGAAAGCAAATGAGCTGCCAGGGCAAGATGCGGGAGGGCAGAGCAGGAGAGATGCTGGGGACGGGGCTGCCAGGAGCATCCTATTGGCTCTGGCCACAAGCTGTCACGCCTGAGTGGTGGAGTCACAGAGAGGCACGCGCCCCAAGGTGGGGCCAGGCAAGCTTCAGCTGAGTTTGCCATCTCTGTCCAAGGTTCCATTTCTTTGTACATTTCAACCCTCCTTAGCACTTTCTCCCCAGTTTCTGGCAACACTCTCTGTCCTCTAATCTCCACTCCCACACATGAGCCTGTCTCAGATTGGAAATCTCCACCGGACTCACTCCCTTGGGTTGGAGCCCTGGAGACAGCCAGCTCCAGATTGTTGGTTATGGAGATGACAGAGGCTTGGGGCAACAGGAAGCTTGGAAGGATGGGGAGGAGATGAAAAGGGACTTGTCTCGAAGCTCAGCAAGCGAACACATTATTTTTCACTTGGAGAGTATCATTCAAGTTGTTAGTGTCAGAAGAAAGAGGGGTGGGATTCATAACAAAATATCTTCTCTTCTAGAAGACACGTATGAGAGATGGTAGTTGCAATGGCAGATCTGTCCAAACCATGGGAGACGAGTTGGGAGAGAAAATCCACCAGCTTTGCTTCTGTCTGAGAGCATCAGGCTCTGTCCCAGCTCTTTGCTGGTCACTGGGGGGAGGGGGTATGGGGGGTTGCAGAGCAGTCTGTGTCACTGTCAGGAAGGGCAAAGTCCTCAAGTGGATGGGGGTGAGTGTGGGAGAGAGGGAGATCTGCCATTCAAATTCAGGGATTGCCCCCTCTTGTCCTTCCAATCCAGCAGTTACTATGACCCCTTGGGGAGATCTTGGAGGTGAGGGAAGTTGTGGGAGGGGGCTAGGTTCCCTCCAAGGCTTTTCTTGCCTACCCCCATGATCAGGAGTATTACGTAAAGACAGTAGATGCCACTTGACTGGCCTCATTTGCCAGATCCAGTTCCATATAAAATAAAGCTCTCAGGAGATGCAAACCAGGTAAATAAGTTTTCAGTAGGTTTTAGGATCAGAGCAGATGGCATGTTCTAGAGCTTGGGGCACTATTTAGGGAAGACTTTTGAGGGGGGCACTAGAGGAGCAAGAGGTGATGGGGGCATGGAGTCAGGAAAATGGGTCTAGAAAGTAAAGTGGAGACTCCTGATGGTAAGCCCACTTCACTGTTTGTCCAAAGCCAACCTAGAATAGAGCATTCTTGGTCCTTGTTCCCTAGCAGGGCCAGTGGACTTGCCAAGACTCTCATCTCATTTAGGAATCTGAGGCCATCCTGGCCCTGCCCCTCTAGCCCTGGAACCTTCCAAAATGTTCTCCTCCTCCACCCCAAGACTATATTACATGTCAGGAGACATAGAGACTGATCTCAATTCAATTAACTGCAGTTTCACAAACATTCATTGTATCTTCTGCTAGGTTCCATTCTTAGAGGAGAGGGCAGGAAAAAAAGGATAAGTAAGGTATTATTTGCTCTGTCCAGAGGATAAGAGTCAGGTGTTGGGGGCAGATTCATCCACAAATGGCTGAGATAAGACCAAATGTGATAAGGACTAAAACAGAAGTTTCAAATAGATGAGGAGAGCAGAAAAGAAAAGGGTTCACTGGGTTCTGGCCAAGAGCATCTGTGATGGCCCCATGTAAAACATACAGTTTAAGCAAGGCCTTGACTCTTGAGGGAGCTTTCCAGGTAAAGAAAGGGAAGGGTCAAGGGAGCTAAGAATAAGGCAATCCAAAGCAGATTGTGGTGGTCTTTGTGAGGCAGAGTGAGGGACTCGGGTACATGTTTAAGGCTATCGCTCAAGAAGAAGGCTGTCTCCAAACCAGAAGGAAGGCTTTCACCAGGAACTGAATCAACCAGCCCATGATACTGGACTTCCAGCCTCGGAATTTAGCAGCAAGGTAACCTTGACCTTTTGCCATGTTTCAGAACCATTTTTAGTTCAGTTTCCAAGGCCAACCCTTTCCTGGTAAACATGCAGTTGCCAGTGATTTCCTAAATTCACAATGAGAACATTCACCTGCTAGACCCTTACGTCTGGCTTCATGGAATAGAATCAGATTTGCCAGGCCAGCCCCTAAGGGGCTAGTCATTGCCTTGTGGACAAAAGACCCACAATTATGCAGCTATTGCCTGATGTGCCCACGTGCCAATTTCTGGCCATTCCCAGGCAAAGAAAACTAAGGGGACTGAAATGAAGCTCATGGTCCATTTGGACAAGACGATGGCCCTAAGTGACTTAGCAGTGCCTGGAGCGCAGTAAATGCACAGTGGCTTTTGTTGTAATTACTATTAGCGAATCTTGATTAAAACTCCATGAGATAGGTTTTGTTATTTTTTTTTTGTTATTCCCATTACATAAATGAATATACTGAAGCTCAGAGAGATTATGTCATTGTTCCAAGGTTTTACGGTTAGTCGGTGGAGAGTCAGCATTGGAATTCCAGTCTGATTCTAAAGTCTATGTTCTTCCCACCATGTCTGTTGCCAGAGCAGCTCAGCTGCCAGGTGAAGACAAGGGTTCTTGGATCTCAGCCAAGGGACATTGAAAGGTTAAGGTGCCAGGGCTGGAGAGGGTGGCAAAGAGCTCATCCACTCACTCCTATAATTGAAACCTAATCGTCTCTGTAACACCTTCATTGGAAAGTCATCAGTGTGTTGGCTGGGCAGTCAACTATGGGTTGGGAAGCTCCCTGAGAAGCCCAAGCAGAATCAAGCCTATATGAGCATCACCCTGCCTCCAGCCCATACTCACTCCCCCTCTGCCGTAGGCATCTCCTGGGGCAGCCTGGCCTGGCTCCCCATTCTTACCCAGGAAATTAGTATCTGCAGCCTCTCTGGAGTTTTTACACGTGTATGTCTCTTTGGGAGGGAAAGCCTGTGTCTTCTGGAAATATCTCAAATGGTGGAGTGTCGCTGGGATTGGCACCTTGGTCAAGCTTTCTTGACTGTCCAGCTCTAGCCCTGGAGGACTCAGAATGGCTCACCAGAAACTACCCTGGATTCTGCCTCTATGTGGGAAGACAATTATTTTGTTTTCTTTTACTTTCTTCCTGAGATAACGCTCTTGCCTCTACTTGTCTCCTCTCCCTGGAGCTGGGGCCACAGTTCCACCACCAGGAGCCATTTGAGCCAACTTGCTGTGTAATGCCTGCGATGGAGTAAATTATGTCCCCCACAGATTCATATATTGAAGTCCTAACCCCCAGTGTGATGGTATTTGGAGATGGGGGCCTTTGGGAGGTAATTAGGGTTAGATGACAAGGTGGTGAGGGTTAGTGTTCCCATGATGGGATTAGTGCCTTAATAAGAAGAGACAAAAGCTATCTCTTCATCATGCAAGAAGGAGGCTGTCTGCAAGCCAGAAGGAGGGCTCTCACAATGGTGCTGAATCGACCAGCACCATGTTATTGGACTTCCAGCCTCAGAATTCAGCATCAAGGTGACCTTGACCTTTTGCTATGGTTCAGAAGCATTTTTAGTTTGGTTTTCAAGGCCAAGCCTTTCCTGGTATACATGAGCTCTAGTGTCTGGACTGGAGTCTTCACCTAGATTACTTGTCCAGTATTCCATTGCCTCATGACTGGGTCCCTACCTCAGTTTCTGTACCAATCTTTTGAGTTTCTGCACCTAAACCCCAGGGACCCTGTTGTCTCCAGCCAGGCCTCTCTGATCATGAGCACGTATTTGCATCTTCACCTTCACACATGGCAGCCTCTGAATCCCCATATCATAGGCTGCCCCACCTCCTCTCCATGTCACTCCCATTGACCCTGGCAGCTCCTTCTTGATACTGAACACTGCCCATCTCCTTTGACCATACGCTTCAGAATCAAACCCTTTCCTTTTTGCCTGCTTAACCCTGGAGCTTCACAATATGTCTACAGATCCCCGATTCTCCTGTTCTCAACTTCAGCTTTTATGCCAGTGCTGCACGGGGCTCCCTGGACGGGTGGGCGTTGGCTGATTTGGAGCCCTGTTAAGAAGTCCAATTTCAAATCCCAGGGGATCCAAACATAAATTTTAGGGAAACTTGAGCACAATTCATATTACACCAATATTTACAAAATAAGAGAGAAAGTCAAGTCATTATGAAATGATATCCTATTCGCTTACATTAATGAAAGCAGCATAGCACAAAGCCATTCCTCGTGGTCCAGACATTGCCCCAGCCTGTCTGACAGAGCTTCCTGGTACCTGAGGATGTCTCCAACTCCTATCCTGTGCTTGGACACCGCAGAGACATGGAGAGAATGTCTTCTGACATGCAGAGAAGACCTCTCACAGGTTATATGAAGGACAAAGAAACTGACCAGGCTGGAGGAGCTAGGATGGCAAAAGTGGGCCGTCTGGCTGCGGCTCTCAGTCACTGAGTTTCTGACAATGACCAGGGATGGTGCCTGGGGGTGAAGGCTGTGGTGCCAAATACATTTGAGACTTTTAGGTTCATAACTACCCCCCATCACAATGCAAAGCAGACAGAACCATCCTTTCCTTCCACATCCACTTCCTACATTCTTAAACTCACTTTGAGGTTAATTTATGACAACCCTCTATCTTCTTTCTCATCAGGGATAAAGATGATGTCTATTTTAACCTGACCTGATCTTAGAACACATAAGTTTCTTTTTCTGGGATAAAGAAAAATAGGATTTACTTCCCTCTCACCCAACACAGTGTGGGATTCTGGTTCCCCAAGAAGGCGTGGGTGTTTTCCAGCACTCTCCGAAACTTCTGCAGAGGACGCTGCAGGTATCTCTGGTGATCTAGCTAGAGAAAGCCCTGGTCCACGTGAGACTGACAGGCAGCTGAAATGGAATTCAGCTGACATGACCAGTGGGCTGCTGCCCCCAGTGGGCTGAGTTGGGGGTGCTCCGTTCACCAGAGTGCCCTGTGAGCAATGCTTTTCCCTGTTTTTTTAGCAACACAAACCCATGTAAGAATATCTGTCATCCAGCGAGAAGCAGGGAGGCTCGGAGATGGTAGTGATGACCTGAGGCCATGGCTCTGTTCACAGCTGGACTACCATCCACCTAAATGTTACGGTTTGGCAGATGAGGTATCTGAGGCAGATGAGGTATCTGGCAGGTAGGTATCAGATACCTCACCTACCATGTCGTGAAGTTCCTTCATTAAACAGTCACTCTTCTGTCTCAGAGTGTCAGATCTGGAAGCGACCTGAAGGTCATCTAGTACATTCATTTTCAAACTTTCTCTGCTCACAGACCCCTTGGAAAATCTAATGGAAATTACCAACTATTTCGCAGGCACGTGTACAAAATAACCATACACGTGAATCCTCTTTTCAATTTATAGGAAATTCCTGGATTCCCCAAACCCATTCATGGACCCCAGGTTAAGGCCCCTTGGTCTAGTCCTATCTCTACATTTCTTAGATTAGCCATAGAGGCAGAGACGATAATAAGCAGCTTGCCCGGGGTCACTTCTCCAAAGCGTCATTATATGCTTAGTATGGACCTTTTCCAGGCTTTCTGAGCTCCCTCTGAAAGTGAGAATAGCCTACAGGGGTGACACCTTTAACTGTATGCTCCAAAGTAGCAGGGATGAGCAGACAGCTGGCTGAGGGCAAGATAGCCCCTGCATCAGCGAGGAGGATGCCTTGGGTTTTCACCCATGAAGAGGAGCAGAGGTCAGCCAGTTCTAGAGCAAATCCTTTCCCATCCATGTGACTCTCTCGGCAGGTTAATTAACATCTCTGAGACTCAATTTTCTCATCTTCAAAATGGAGATAATAGCAAGGCTTATGTTTGTGGTGGAAGAAAGGAGATCACAGGCATGGAAGTTAAATCCCGGTAGCTGTTCTTTGTATTTCACTGTTATTCTGGGGGAGGCCGGTGGCCCAGGCCCTTCACCTGTAACGTGACACTGCATCCCAGAGGCAGTTTGTGCTGATTTTATGCTTCCCTTTTTAATGCTTCTCAACCAGGCTTCTTCCTGGCTGGCCCTGAGTCTTAGGCCTCCTTCTCAGGAAATACGATGCCAGCAGCAGAGAAGTTTGGGCCTTAAATAACTGCCTGCCCCGCACAAGGTGAGCTGCAGCCGCTCCCCTTGCCTCCCTGCCGCCTGTCGCTGTCTCCTGAGCCAGCGGCTGTGAGGCCAGCTTGCCCCCTGCTGGCAGCCCAGCCTGGGAGAGCCGGCCTCCTGGTGTGGGGCTACAGGGTCAGGGGTCAGCTTTCAGCCAGGGCTGAGAGGGGGCCAGCCTAGGACTCGGTGGCCCCGGCAGGGCCACAACCACTTTCTCCAGGAAAGAGGCAACACTTTAGGGTGAAACAGAGTTCAGTGGTCAATCTGCAACCACCACCGCCCCCCGACCCCATACACACACAGACTATCCTGCTGAACATGAACTCTGAGGGCAGCTTGATGCACTGGGAAATGAGAACGGGTCAGGGGTGGATGAAAGGAGTGAAGGAGGAGGGCCTGGTGAAGGCAAAAGTGTGCATCAGGGCCCCTACACAAGGCTTGGTTGTGTGTGTGTGTGCGTGTGTGTGTGCGCGCGTGTGTGCAAGAGCTAAAGAGATGGAGAGACAGGGGGAAGAGAGAGCGACAAAGACAGAGATAAAGAGACAGAGAGAGATGCACAGGGAGAATATAGATGTATTTACATAGCACCATTCAGCCCTCTCCCTTTGGGCTTTGGAAATCTCTCCTGTGTCCAGTGCAGGACACAAAGGCCAGACCAGCTCGGAAGGAAGCTGAAGCAGGTAAACTTTAGAGAATGCCTAGGGCTGCAGCAGCCCACTAAGTCAGAGCTCCCCAATGAAGGGAGTGGAGCAGGCAAATCTCTTATCTTTCTGCAACAGTTAAATCCCCCCACCCCCGCCCCCGCCGCCCCTCCCATTCCAGCACAAATAGAATCCAGCCCTTCAAGGCGGGGCTGCGCTGTTCCCATTTATAGCCGCTGCTCGCCTTTCAATTTGGTCTTAAGATGCAGTGGCTACAAATTGCAAAGCTTTGGTCAGCTTTTGAGTGGAAGCAAATTTTCCAGCAGGGGGAGGGAGTGCGGGAGACTGGGGAGGGGGAAGGGAGGCAGAGGAAAAAAGCTGAAATAGAAAAATTGCTGAAAGGCCTCCTGCAGCCTGTCAGGAGTATTAACTTAGGATGATGTAGGAGAAACGGCTAAGTGGTTTCTGTGTCAGCTACACTGAATCAAACTTGTTCAAATATATGCATGGGAGCGTGCGTGGCAGCAAGCCAAGCCCACCTCAGGAATGGAAAACAGCCTCTTAGTTTTAAGGGTTTTTTTGTTTTTTTACGTTTTGCAAATATGAGAAATGCTATGCATAAATTAGATTAAAAAGAGGGAGAGCTCTGGGGGAGGGGGCTGTCTGACCTTCTGCTGGAGGGATGGGAAGGGAAGGGCTGGGAGGCCAGGCCCTGGCTGTCTCAGAAAGAAAAGGGAGGTAGGGAGGTGGGGGGCTGTGTCCACAGGGTCTGGGGGAGGCGGGGGAGGGGTGCGCTGAGCCCACACACTGAGCGTGAGGGAGAATCCCAGGGCCCCAGAAGGAAACAATGCACTCTGACAACTGACCAAAAGGAGAAAAACCCTGTACTTGCCTCACCTCAGATTCCCAGCTTCCTCTACCATCTGCTTCCTAAGAGAGGGGGCAGCAGGGAGAGATGGAGTGCATATCCAAGGGGGGCTGGGGTCTGGGCCCACCTTTAGCATAGCCACCTGACCTCAGACATCACTCCTTTATTTTGAGTGCTTGCTGCATGACAGATATGTTTAAATTTAATTTATTTTTAAAATATTTAATAAAGGCATGTAATACAGACTATGGACCAGTCATGGTCTTAGAGCTTAATGGATATTAATTCATTTAACTCTAGTAACTGTCTTATGGTGTCATTTTACAAAGAAGGAAAATGAGGCCCAAGAAGATTGACTTGCCCAGGGACTGACCCTAGGGTGACAGCTAAGAGTCACATCCTTGTATAATCCCCCCTCCTAGAGTGCAGGGGGACCTGTGACTTGCTTCTTTTTTTTTAAATTAATTTTTATTGGGGTATAGTTGATTTACAATGTTGTGTTAGTTTCTGCTGTACAGCAAAGTGAATCAGTTATACATATACGTATATCCACTCTTTTTCAGATTATTTTCCCATATAGGTCATTACAGAGTATTGAGTAGGATTCCCTGTGCTATGCAGTAGGTTCTTATTAGTTATGGCTAATAACTTTTTATGGCTGAGTAATATTCCATTGTATATATGTACCACATCTTCTTTATTCATTCCTCTGTCAGTGGACATTTAGGTTGCTTCCCCAAGGAGGAACATGCCGAGACTTGCTTCTAACCAATAAAATATGGCAAAGGTGATGGGATGTCATTCTATGATTATGCTGCCTTATGTAAGACTCTGTCTTAGGAGTCTTGCATGGCCCTGCCAAGTGTGGGGAGGGCCGCGTGACAGGGAACTCTGGGCAGCTTCGAGGAGCTGAGGGCCACAGTCCTATAACCGTAAGGAACTGAATTCTGCCAACACCCAGCAAGGCTAGAAGAGGACCCCAGGCTCTGATGAGGTTGTAGCCCCAGTGGACACCGTGACTGCAGCCTGACAAGACCCTGAACAGAGGACCCGGCTAAGTGGTGCTAGGAGTTCTGGCCCATGGAAACTTGAGCAAATAAATGTAAGTGGCTTTTTAACACACTAACGTATGACAATTTGTTATGTGGCACTGGAAACATAACATGATGCCTGAGCTGACCTTTGAACCCTTGCCTTAGGGCTGTTCTGTGCTATTACTTACATAGCCATGATTTCTCACAGTCCTCACAGTAACTCTTAAGATGGGGTTCTTCTATTTTCATCTTATGGCTAGAGAAACTGGGGTTCAGGGATGTTAGTGGATTGAGGTCCCACAGCTGCTAAGGGGCTCCATGGGAATTCCAGTGTCCGTGGTCTCTCCATCACAAAGCATTCTGCACGTGCTCACTGCTGTGGGTTGTGGTACCTTCCTCTATCAAATTAAAGGCTAGATCAGCTCACCACTGAAGGCCTGCCCAACACACCTCTTCTCTGCCTTTTTTTTTGTACTTCCCCCACAACTCCCCCTTGCTTTGCTTGCAGTTTTTTCAACATGTCCTTTCTTCTCTGCCTTCCTCCCTCTCCTCTTCTTTGTATCCTGAATCCCACCTCCTAGAGTTTCCCTGATGTCCCAACTCACTGCCCTTTATCTTGACCCTCATTAAGTGCTTAATCACTGCCAGGAAAGGTGATGGGTGTGGAAAGAACAAGACCTGTTCTCACATTCCACCTTTATTTCCTTGCTTCTCTCCTTATTCTGTAACTCGCTCTAGGACTTGCTTTCTGCATCCTCACTGCTGGTCCTGATGGTCAGCCATCTGGCATCAGAAGGTTCCTCCTCATCCTAGGAATGATGTGGGAGAAGATAAACTGATTTCAGGGGGTCTCAGGAGCAGGTGGGGCCCTTGGATGATGAGCACGTGTCATTCTCTCTGCTGTCTTGCCTCTCAGAGATGCCCACTCAAGCCCTTTCTCCCCACCTTCACGTGGCAGCCAACACCTGCTCCACAGCAGGGGACAGGCTCCTCCACCCCTTCCCCTGTTCACCGTCTCGCCCGAGCATCTGACATCATCTTAGCTAAAGCTCTTCCTCCTTCCTCCGTGTTGATCATTTAGGGCTGACAGCCTGGAGGACAGCCAAGGGAATGGCTGCCGCTCCACTGACCTCCTCCATCTAGCCTCTCTCTTGGATGGAAACTGAGAAGACGGTCAGCGAAGAAACAGTTCCTGGAAACTTCACCAGAAGGTAGGTAAACCATGCCAGGATTGCTTGTGCCCTGGCCAGAGGAAGGGTGGCACAGTGCCCAGGAGCTTTCGAGGGCCCTTGTTATGGTAAGAAACAATGAAACCACTCTAAGCCCGGATTCTTTACAATTTACCTTCTCCATTCTCAGCCTAGACCTCCAAGAGGGCATTTCAGCCAGACCTCAGTGTCCCTGCTCATACACACACAAACATGCATACACACACACATACATGTGCACACACAAACATGCATTCACACACATATGCAGATGCCTGCTCCCATGCACACACAAACATATATACACATACATATGTGCACACAAACATACATATACACATGCACACACAAATATACACACACACTCACACACATGTCTACACACACACACACACACATATGCTCACATGCACATTTGCCCCAGGAGCCAAACACTTCATTCCCTTGATATTTCTGCATAAGCTTTAGACGCTTCCAGCTCCCATCTGGGAACTGTCCTTTGCACTTGACGCTTAAGCCTCCTTAATTTGGTACTCTTTTCTACGCTCTGAGCAGTGTACGCAGGATAAAAACACTGACCTCAACACAAAGTTCTTATAAGAATCAATTGAGATAATATATGTGTTTTCTGGGGTGGAAATGGGTAAACAAATTAACTGCAGCCAAGTGGCCCAGCAGAGCCCGGGTTTATTTGATCTTTGTGCAAGCAGTGGGATGAGGGTCCAGGGAGCCTGCAGTTTGCATACTTGCCCCATATTAGGCCTTTTTATAAAATATTGAGAAAAGAATTTTCTTCTCTTTCTAGATACCAGCTTTTTGTTTTTGCATCTCTTATTGTTAGATGGGCCAGGGCACCAGAGGAGATACGGGCCCCCTGTGGTGAAGAGAACAGTGGGGGCAGGTCCATCTTCCTCCTGCTTATGTCAGGTGATTGACTTTCAGTAAGGGAGGAGGGGGCAGTTAGATCCAAAGGCTAAAGAGGCTGAATTTTGTCTATCTGGATTCAGATAGCTCTGCTAAGAAGCCTGGGGTTTAGGTATGAGGTATTCTTCCTCCCATCACCCACCTGGTCCCTCCAAACCACGTGCAGCCCCAGCACCCTGCAGGCTCAGAGAGAGCAGGTGTCTCCCACCAGCTGCACAGGGGCATTGAGGCACCTCTCCCAGGTGAAACAGCTCCTGTTGTGCATGGTTGGGGGGGGTGTACTCTAGGGATTCTCAGGTACAACGGGAAGACTTTCAAGAACGAAGATGCGATGGTGCCCTGCAGTCAGGGTCCAGTCACCACCGCCTCTTGGGGATTATTGCTGACAGGTCCTGCCCACTTATACCCATAGGTGGTGAAGCCCCACACATTCAATTCTAGATTACTGTTTCATTCATAGTGATCATCCCCAAAGGAAGATGTACGGCTTCCCAGTCTGAAGATTCAGGTTCTGCTCCCTCCCTGACATCTTGTGAGCTTCTAGCCTGTTATCCCTTTGGTTTCTGATGATGCTAAAGGAATCCAAAACCCAGACTCAGAACTGATGGGCTCCATCTTCAAATCTTTATGAAGCACCCCAAGTGTTCCCAACACAGCCAACCCTGTTATCACTGCTGTTATGTAGGATGTTTAGTGCAGGTTAGAAGGAGGTCTCCCCTTGGGCCAGAAAAATGGCAAAAATTACAAAAAATGACCCCTTCTTTGTGCTGACCAATTAGAAAAAGGGCTCATGGTTTGGGGATTTCCATCCCTACTTTGCGCCCCATAGGTGAAAATTCTATTCCTTCCATAGAGAGCTCACAACCAAATTGAAGGGACAAGACAGATGCAAAGAAAATATACATGATTACATACAGCTTTAAAAGGTTTTGTATGTGACAAGGGATCGGGGGGTCATCCTGTAAGTCTTCCTGGAGGAGATTGGAGGCTGAGAAGGCCCTGGAAGTTTGGGAAAGGTAGGACTAAGGGCATGTCTTGCCTGATATTTCTCCTTTGCATCAGAGAGAAAGCACCACCACTCATAACAATTTCAGACATGCCAAAGTGGTTCAAATCTACGATTCAAAGAGCCAAGAATTCTATCTTCTATATATACCTGTTTAGAAAGTGTGTGAAATATTAAGCAAGTTGAAATCCATGAAACTGATATCAACAGATTAAGATTGTATCTTGAACTTCCCCAAGAATAGTGGTCCAATGCCATCAAAACAATACTGATGTGATAGTAATCAGAATAACTACCATTTGTGGGGTACTTGCTATCTGCTAGACATTATGCTTTGTGTTTTGGATGTAATATCTCATTTAATATTCATGACACTCTTACAAGGTATATGATAGTTTTCCAATTTTATAAATAAGTAAAAAGGCTCAGAGTAAACAAGGATAAGAAGAACCCTTATGTTGTGCTTACTATGTTCCAGACACCTTTGTAAACACACATACACACACACACACACAAATATATATACATATATATATCCTCATAGTAACTTACTTAATCCCTACTTAATCCTCAGAATAACTGTATGAAGTAATTGTACTATTTTTGCACAATTTTTCTGATGAGGAAAATGAAACCCAAAAAGGTTAAATTGTCTAAGATTTAAAAAACAATGCTCAATACAGGGAGATCAGCTAGGTGCTTTGTGACCACCTAGAGGGGTGGGATAGGGAGGGTGGGAGGGAGACGCAAGAGGGAGGAGATATGGGGATATATGTATATGTATAGCTGATTCACTTTGTTATAAAGAGAAACTAACACACCATTGTAAAGCAATTATACTCCAATAAAGATGTTAAAAAACAAAAACAAAAAAACAAAAAAACAATGCTCAATGTCCTGTGGCTGGCAAATGAGAACCAGCATTCAAACCCAGGCTGGTAGGTCCCCTAAACCCAACTTCTCATGCCCTAATGTAGGGCAACACAGCTCCAAGTTTTCCATGGAAGGAACCCTAACAGAGACATGAACACATACCCCCAGGGGTCTGGGAGTGTTGCCTAAGGCAGCTAGCTGTCAGTGTGAAATTTCTTTGAAGCCATGTTTTTTTAATTTAATTTAATTTAATTTATTTATTTTTATACAGCAGGTTCTTATTAGTTACCTATTTTATACATATTAGTGTATACATGTCAATCCAAATCTCCCAATTCATCCCACCCCCCACCCCTGGCTTTCCCCCCTTGGTGTCCATACGTTTTTTCTCTGCATCTGTGTCTCTATTTCTGTCTTGCAAACCGGTTCATCTAGAGACTGTCATACAGAGTGAAGTAAGTCAGAAAGAGAAAAACAAATATTGTATATTAAAGGTGAAGCCATGTGTTTTACCTTAGAAATTTTTTGTGAATTTTGCATTGTACTCCATAATGTATATTTTTAACATAAAAAGTAATGTTTCGTTTTTTGCTGTTTTTCTCAAAACTTTGAGGGAAGAGGATGCGCCAGGAAGCCCTATGATGCTGACCCCATGGTTTTGCTTACTTCCTGCCCCACAGTTCGGTGCTCCTGGGTTTACGCATGCCCCATTGCAAGAAGAGTGGTGAAATGGAAAGAAAGTGGCTTTCAGAACCAGACAGATCAGAGCTCAGATCCTGGCTCCATTTTGCCACCAAGTGCTGTGACCTGTCGCTCCATTGCTCTGAGCACAGGTTCTCTTCATGTGTAAATCAGAGATAATAAAGGTGCTTGCCAGAGTGGCATTATAGGATTGAGGTGAGGCACTGGACACTTAGTAGGAGCTCCGGAAGTGGCACCATTCCACATGGCTACTTAGAACTTGTCACGCCTTTATCAATCACCCAACAGGGACGAAGGGTACCACTTTGCTGAGCAGGTAACCTCTATGCCCCTTCACTGTCTGTTTTTGGTTTTGGTGGTGGGAGAGGCACTGCCTGGTCTCCTGAGGAGGAGCTCTGTCGGAGGAGCTCCGTAGGGCTTAGGTGGGAACTGAGCACTTTTCTGTCTCTCTTTCACCAATATTTAGATCATCTGCTGGCTAAGAAAAGTTGTTTCGTGTTGAGTGGTGGCTCTGCTCAGAAGACAGCCTAGCTTGAAATGTGTGGATGATATACATACTGTATTCATATTATATTCAAATCTCTATTTGAACGCTTTCTAAGACCTTCTAAATCTCTAACTAAGGCTTAAGCAGAGAGGAGACTCAACACATCCGGTAGGGGCCTGTAGGGTCAAAAAGAGCTCTTGCTATCCTTTTGGTAACTTGATGTTTCCAGGAAAGTCGGTTAACCTCGCTGAGCCTTAATCTTCTCATTTGTAAAATAAAACCAGCATGTGAGATATGATTATTAAAAATGCTTTATCACACCATTTAGGATGGCTTTTCTAAAATGTTTTTAAAAACCAAAATAATGTGTTGGCGAGGATGTGGAAAAACTGGACAACTTGTGCACCATTGGTGGGAATGTAAATGGTGCAGCTGCTATGGAGAACGGTATGGCAGTTCCTTGACAAGTTGAACACACGTTCACAACATGATACCACAATTCCTTGTCTAGGTATGTGCCCAGAAGATTGAAGCAGGGACTGGAACAGATGTTTATACACCAATTTCATGGCAGCATTATTCACAATAGGCAAAGGGTAGACTCCACCCAACATCACCAGATGAATGAATAGATAAATGTGGTATACAATGGAATATTATTCACCCTTAAAAAGAAATGAACTCTTGATATATGCTACCACATGGATAAGGCTTGAAGACATTGTACTAAGTTAAGTAAGTCAGACATAAAAGGACAAATATTGTATGATCCCACTTACATGAGGTACCTAGAATAGTCATATTCATAGAGACAGAAAGTAGAATGACAGTACTAAGGGCTGGGGTGGGGTGGGGAATGGGAAGTTATTGTTTAATGGATATAGAGTTTCAGTCTGGGATGATGGAAAAGTTCTGGAAATGGATAGTGATGATGGTTACACAAAGGTGTGAATGCGCTTAATGCTACTGAACTATACACTTAAAAATGATTAAAATGTTAAATTTTATATTATGCACATTTTACCACCACGACAAAAGAATTTTAAAGAATAGTTTTGTATTTTTCCCCTCTCTCTGCTTTATCAGAAGATTGGAAGTTAAATCCCCCAAGCTTTTGAAGAAACAAGAAAAGCTGCTTCAGGCTTAGTAGGGCCTTGGGCTTCATAGGCTATCAGGGGTGTCGGAATAGGATTCCTGAAAGCCCACGCTGGGGCCTGCTGGGTCGTGATGGCACCCTGGAAATTGACCTTGGAAACCTGACCTTTGACTTGCCCATGTGCTGGAGCTGTGTCTATTTACTTGCTCCTGGTGAGCAGTCAGGTGGGAAGCACAGTTTCCAGAAGCATCAGCAAGGTGAGCAGAGGATAAACAGCTCTGATGGGAGGGCAAAGGAAGCTTCGTCCAGGTGCTACTAGAATCTTCACCCTATGTGATAATATCAGCAGCAGCAGTGTGACGGTGGAAATCTGGACTGGGGACACACCCCTCCACCAATGAGTGCCACTGCCACGCACAGCTCCTGAGAAGCCCTCCATGTGTAATATGTAGACCTTCAAGTATTCTTGCCTCCATCTTTCAATGCCTTTGATCAATCACCATCACTGTTGGGACACTCCAGCGAAGGTCTACAGAGGACAAATGAGTAGGTTTTGTAGAGGAGGTGACAGGAATGGGATTGGAGGGTACAGATCAATGTCCTAGAGAAATGGTGGAGAGGGTAGACCTTCTTGCTGGACTTTCCAAGGCTTCTGGGAGGAAGGGAGAGGAAGAGGGTTGGGGTAAGACTGTAGAGTCTAAGGACTGTGAGGTCATCATGAGGCCATGGAGGGACCTGGAGGACTGTCCTTTCCCAGGTCCCCAGCAAAACCCGGAGGTAGCAGGGTCCCACAAGGGTCCCATAAGCCATCCGGAGGCTGTAAGCCGGACTGCCCACAGGGAGTGGCTGTCCTTTCCCTGGGGGTCCTGCATGGACCGCCATCCTGGGCAGCCAGAGCCTCCTCTGATGGCCACTCAGGGGAGTGACTGTGGTCTGAGCTTGGCCTGACTTTGCTCATTCCCCGAATGAATGATTCTATGTGGGCATCTTCCCCCTGCCTTACGATGCTGCAGACCACACTATCAGCCCAAGCCAACGGTCAGAGGGACATGGACTTCAAAGTGAGTGAGGTGGTGCCTGAATCAAGCCTGCTGGAGACCCTTTGAGGGAGAAAGCGGTTGAGGACATCCTGGAATAATAATAATGATGATAATGATATTAGTAATAATAGCTAGCTCAGAGTGGTTGAGAGAATTAAATACTTGAATACATGAGATCGTGGCACAGAACAGTTTTTCAGTGCATGTTAATTTCCCTTCCCTTCTCTCCCTCTCGGAGGGGACACACAGAATCAAACATGCCCCTTCCTAGTCGCTCAGATTGCCCCTTCTTTCTTTTCCCCCTCCCTTGCTCTCCTCCCTCTCCCTAATGTCTGTTACCCTCTTCTCCCTTCCCTCCCATACCCCCATGCCGTCTGCAGAGTTAAGATGTACCTGTCTGCTGCTCCCCACCAGATCCCACGTGCTGCCGGCACAGCCCTCACTCCGCCCAAGCGCTCACATTCAAGTAGCTCCACTCCTGTTCATACAAATGAGAGAGTGGAGTTCATCATCCCATTCATCTTCACAAGTTTTCTCTTTGTTATTAGAAAGATACTTCTGTGTGGCGCTAGAAAAATCATAAGGAAAAAAAATCCTGACCCTCAGAAACAAGTTTTCCTTGCTCCATCAGCCCTCATATATTTCCATTTGGATTGATCGCCTACTACAGCCTGTGAGCTTTTGAACGTCAAATTTCAAACTGGCAACTTGAAAGAGTGAACATGAAATGAGCAGCTCGATTCTGCCCTCCACGCTGGGGGAACATGTGTTCTTGAAGTGCAGGAGCTGGGGCGGGGGGTGGGGTGGGGGGGAGGAGTCTTGTCTCTCCCGCCTACATTATCTCCTGAGGCTTTTGACGCCAGCCCTTCCTGGGGCACTGACAAGGCAGGGATTTAGACAGTGTTTGCTTCAGGCTGAGCTGAACCCTGTACGGGGTACCATGCAGTACCTGGAAGTAAGGGATTTGGGCTGAAGCAGACAGTGTGCTCTCCCCGAGATTCAAGAAGGATTTACATATGGGACCAAAACAAAGTGAAATGCATTTTGAAAAAAACCCAAAAAAACAAAAGAACGAATCATATCCAGATGCTAACAGAATAGAGATAATGAGAGTTTCCAGAGTGTGGCCTTCAGGTGACAGTCAGGGACAATGCAGTAAAAAGTAGGAAGGCTACAGGCAGGAAAATGTTCCTGAAATTTAACATGGATACATCTGAACTCAATCTCTTCTACTGAAACATTCTCTTTATTCTGTAACAACCCCTGTCTCTTAAAGGCAGTAATTATTTACTTAGTCACTTAGCTGAAAAGCTGATTTCTCTTTCTATCTGCCCCCCAAGCCTACTGGTCACCATGTCCTACTGATTCTCTCCTTAAAAAGCTCTAAAACTGTCTAATTCCCTGGTCTCACCTCTGTCCAGGCTTTTATTACTTTTACGTGGATAACTACAAAAAAATCTCCTAACTATTCTCTTTGCCACTGGCCCCCTACCAGCTTCCTTCTTAAAGATTCCCATTCCCTTTAAGTTAATAACCAAACTCTTTAGAATGACATTCAAGAACCTTCATGATTTGGCCCCTGCCTACCCCTTGAATGTCATCTCTTCCAGTGTACCTTGAGAAAGCCTCAAGCTTTCTCTTCTACTGGAGGTTCTTTAAATAGTCTGTGTTCTCTCATGTCTGTCTGCATAAACTGTCTCCCCTGCTTGGAACAACTTCTTCTCTCTACTCCCTTACTTAGTTCTCTCCTACATAGTCTCAAAGATACAGCTCAGGCATCACTGGAGAAGTCTGCCCAGACACTTTCTGCTTTTTCCTTCCCATAGCAGGTGTTCCCCTGTTTCATAGCACTCAGTGTGCCATGCTCTATCAGTGGCTGATTTGTTGGTACACTCTCTTAGAAGAAGGACTGTGTCCTGTTCATCTTCATCTATTTAGGACATGACTCAGTGCCTAGTGCAGAGCAGGGGCTTCATGAAGATTGAGGAGTGAATGACAGAAAGCAGTGTGAGCAAAACAGTGAACATGGGAATTAGACCTGAAATCTGAGAGTACCAGGACAAGAAAAGATCTTAAACGTTTTCAAGTCCAACACTCTCATTCTACTGGATGAAGCATGTGGAGATAAGAAAGAGGAAATTGCCTGCCCAAATGTACACAGGAAGAATTAACTCTAACAAGTGGCTTCTATTAGTATGGACTTGAAATCAAGAGGAATCAAAATGGGTCATGGAGATGGAAATGAAGACCACATGTTGAATTGGTTAAGTGAGTCCGGATTAGAAAGGATACGTGAGAAAAAATGCTATCACTGAAGATGGGGAGAAAATGCAGAACCAGATCCAGTCCTAACTGAGGAGCCAGAGTGCTAAAGCTGGAAGACTCTATAGAAACAGGTAAGTCCTACCTGGATCCAGGGAGCAAGAAGCAGCAGGGCATATAGTGAATGGGGTTGGAGGGATAGATAGACCCGGTGAGAGAGAAACTGGATCCCACATCAGTTTTTGTTGGTTTTTTTTAAACATCTTTTTTGGAGTATAATTCCTTTACAATGGTGTGTTAGTTTCTGCTTTATAACAAAGTGAATCAGCTATACATATCCATATATCCCCATATCTCTTCCCTCTCGCATCTCCCTCCCTCCCACCCTCCCTATCCCACCCCTCTAGGTGGTCACAAAGCACAGAGCTGACCTCCCTGTGCTATGCAGCTGCTTCCCACTAGCTATCGGTTTTACATTTGGTAGTGTATATATGTCCATGCCACTCTCTCACTTTGTCCCAGCTTACCCTTCCCCCTCCCACATCCGTTTTTGAGGTCAGATTCTTCTTGTAAGAGTCTTTTTTAATGGCACAGTCTTTGCCTCTTACATCTGAGCCCAATTCTATCTTCAAATGATCATGCTTCATGACTGGTATTGAAATGGTCCTGATAGCAACCTAGAGGTGGAATGAGCTTAGTGTCAGAGATTGGAAGCCTGGCCCAGCAGGGTCTGAAGAACTAGGGTGGAGAGTTGAGAAATTGAGACTGGATTGTTCTGGGAGACGTGAGATGTTGGTTGAATAGCTTAAACTCGTTGCTATGTAGAATAGAGTATCATTATAATCTCTCAACCTGGAGAATGGCTGCTTTCAACGCAGATCCTTTTTCTATAGCATCATGCCTGGGAACTCTGTTTACATTGCTGTTCCCTTTGCCTGGAGTTGCTCTTTCCCCTGCATGTTTTATGGTTTTTTCTCTTACTTCCTCATGTCCCTGCTCAAAAGTCATGTTATGAGCAAAGCCTGGCCTTACTGCTCTTTTTAAATTTGCCACACCCTCCATTCCCTCCCTACCTGCCCCATGATGTGCTTCTCTCTTGTTCTCATCACCCTCTCATCCATTATAAGGCTTTCCTTGTTTATTTGATCATTATCTATCACCACCCACTAAAGTGTAAGCTCCATGAGGGTGGATGTTTTTGTCTGTTTTGTTCACACCTGTATTTCCAGCTCCTACAATTTACTTGTCACATCCTGGGTGTTCAAGAAGCATCTGTTGAATGAACATAGGACCGTACACCTGGGAATTGTTAGGATGGAGAGACAGCTTGCAGCATTCTCCTGATCCGCTCTGTGATGGGATTGCAGCAGGAGGACCCAGGATGCAATTGTGAAGTTGCCACTCTGTCCAAGTAGACAGTACCTACTTCATCTTGATTTCACCATCTCCCATCCTGGGTCTACCCCAAATTTAGAGCCTGCTCCTTCCCTGTCTAACATCCTATATGGGTCCCAACTAAGCAGAAATTGACACTAGAGTGTTCTCCACCACAAATTATACCCTCAGACTCTTGTTAAACTAGTGGGGAAGGCACCAATGAGAGGAGAGAAGAGATTCTACTCCTTCCCTGCCTTTTCTGTAAATGATCTTCTGATGGTAAGGTATCCTCTTTTTTCCTGATGTGGAAGGATTCTGGCTAGGTGAGGGGGTTTGTAAACAATAGAAAAGCGAGAGCCTCCCCCTCCTCTTTGTATCCTGCTACGTCTAACAGAGCTGGGTCCCCATGTGCTCAATTAATACATATGTGTTCACACAAAGAAAAAGAGGTAGACGTGACTTGGGAGAAAGGGATGTTTGGAACAGGGAGGTTCTCTCAAATGATACTGTCTACATGGTACTTGCTTTCTCACTTGACCCCTGGGAAAATGAATCAGACCCTCTCCCTTTCTAGAACATTTTTGTCAAGCTTTGGGTGATGTGTATCTTCCTGCCAACCTTCCAGACAGAAATTTGGATAGAGATTCCCTGGCTCTGGTCCTTTCTCAATTTTCTTTGGATGACCATATGTTTTTTTTTCCTTTTAGATGCTGTTACCCTCCTGGAAAGGTTTGATCACTCCTGAGAGTGCCAGCTGTGAAACACAGCCTGCAGAAGTTTCCCTCACACAAAGCCTCTATCCAAACACACACATCAGTCCTGAAGCTGCCTTTTCTCCCTGCCTCGCCTGTTTGTGAGACCCTCTGCTCTTTCCTTGGCTCTATTACCATTGGCTATTCACTGCAGGTCACTCCCTGAACTCCTCCATCCATTTAACATGCATTCATTGAATACCTCCAGTGTGCCTAGCACTGGAGATATAAGGATCAATTAGCCTTGACCTCTACACTCTGACCATCTGGTGGGCGAGTAGACCTCAGGTCAGATACTCATAAAGGAGTGTGCTGAGTGCTCTGAACAGGCAGGGAGAAGCACTTTGGGAGCGTATGACGGTGGAGTGACAGCAACTCACTCTCTCTGGGGGTCCGGAAGGTGTCACAAAGGAAGTGACTTTTAAGCAAGGTCTCCAATAATCTAAGTTTCCTTTCTGTCTGTGACTACTGAGCATGCAGTGGCCCACTTTTTAATATTGAGCTGAATGAGCTGTTTATATATTTTGGAGATTAATCCTTTGTCCGTTGATTCGTTTGCAAATATTTTCTCCCATTCTGAGGGTTGTCTTTTCGTCCTGTTTATGGTTTCCTTTGCTGTGCAAAAGCTTTGAAGTTTCATTAGGTCCCATTTGTTTCTTTTTGTTTTTATTTCCATTACTCTAGGAGGTGGATCAAAAAAGATCTTGCTGTGATTTAGGTCAAAGAGTGTTCTTCCTATGTTTTCCTCTAAGAGTTTTATAGTGTCCAGTCTTACATTTAGGTCTCTAATCCATTTTGAGTTTATTTTTGTGTATGGTGTTAGGGAGTGTTCTAATTTCATTCTTTTGCATGTAGCTGTCCAGTTTTCCCAGCACCACTTGTTGAAGAGACTGTCATTTCTCCATTGTATATCCTTACCTCCTTTGTCATACATTAGTTGACCATAGGTGCATGGGCTTATCTCTGGGCGTTCTATCCTGTTCTATTGATCTATAGCTCTGTTTTTGTGCCAGTGCCATATTGTCTTGATTACTGTAGCTTTGTACTATAGTCTGAAGCCAGGGAGTCTGATTCCTCCAGCTCCGTTTTTTTCCCTCAAGACTGCTTTGGCTCTTCGAGGTCTTTTGTGTCTCCACGCAAATTTTAAGATTTTTTCTTCTAGCTATGTAAAGAATGCCATTGGTAATTTGATAGGGATTGCATTGAATCTGTAGATGGCTTTGGGCAGTATAGTCATTTTCACAATATTGATTCTTCCAATCCAAGAACATGGTATATCTCTCCATCTGTTGGTATCATCTTTAATTTCTTTCATCAGTGTCTTATAGTTTTCTGCATACAGGTCTTTTGTCTCCTTAGGTATGTTTATTCCTAGGTATTTTATTCTTTTTGTTGCAGTGGTAAATGGGAGTGTTTCTTTAATTTCTCTTTCAGATTTTTCATCATTAGTGATAGGAATGCAAGAGATTTCTGTGCATTAATTTTGTATCCTGCAACTTTACCAAATTCATTGATTAGCTCTAGTAGTTTTCTGGTAGCATCTTTAGGATTCTCTATGTATAGTATCATGTCATCTGCAAACAGTGACAGTTTTACTTCTTCTTTTCCAATTTGTATTCCTTTTATTTCTTTTTCTTCTCTGATTGCCATGGCTAGGACTTCCAAAACTATGTTGAATAATAGTGGTGAGACAACCTTGTCTTGTTCCTGATGTTAGAGGAAAAGCTTTCATTTTTTCACCATTGAGAATGATGTTTGCTGTGGGTTTGTCATATATGGCCTTTATTATGTTGAGGTAGGTTCCCTCTATGCCCACTTTCTGGAGAGTTTTTATCATAAATCGGTGTTGAATTTTGTCAAAAGCTTTTTCTGCAGCTATTGAGATGATCATATGGTTTTTAATCCTTCAATTTGTTAATATGGTGTATCATATACATTGATTTGTGTATACTGAAGAATGCTTGCATTCCTGGGATAAACCCCACTTGACCATGGTGTATGATCTTTTTAATGTGCTGTTGGATTTTGTTTGCTAGTATTTTGTTGAGGATTTTTGCATCTATGTTCATCAGTGATATTGGCCTGTAATTTTCTTTTTTTGTGACATCTTTGTCTGGTTTTGGTATCAAGGTGATGATGGCCTCAAAGAATGAGTTTGGGAGTGTTCCTCCCTCTGCTATATTTTGGAAGAGTTTGAGAAGGACAGGTGTTAGCTCTTTTCTAAATGTTTAATAGAATTCTCCTGTGAAGCCATCTGGTCCTGGGCTTTTGTTTGTTGGAAGATTTTTAATCACAGTTTCGATTTCAATGCTTGTGATTGGTCTGTTCATGTTTTCTTTTTCTTCCTGGTTCAGTCGTGGAAGGTTGTACTTTTCTAAAAATTTTTGTCCATTTCTTCCAGGTTGTCCATTTTATTGGCATATAGTTGCTTTTAGTAGTCTCTCATGATCTTTTGTATTTCTGCGCTGTCAGTCGTTACATCTCCTTTTTCATTTCTAATTCTGTGGATTTGAGTCTTCTCCGTTTTTATCCTGATGAGTCTGGCTAATGGTTTATCAATTTTGTTTATCTTCTCAAAGAACCAGGTTTTAGTTTTATTGATCTTTGCTATTGTTTTCTTTGTTTCTATTTCATTTCTTTCTGCTCTGATCTTTATGATTTCTTTCCTTCTACTAACTTTGGGTTTTGTTTGTTCTTCTTTCTTTAGTTCCTTTAGGTGTAAGATTACATTGTTTGAGATTTTTCTTGTTTCTTGAGATAGGCTTGTATTGCTATAAACTTCCCTCTTAGAACTGCTTTTGTGGCATCCCATAGGTTTTGGATCATTGTGTTTTCATTGTCATTTGTCTCTAGGTATTTTTTGATTTCCTCTTTGATTTCTTCAGTGATCTCTTGGTTATTTAGTAACGTATTGTTTAGCCTCCATGTGTTTGTGTGTTTTACATTTTTTCCCCTGTAATTGTTTTCTAATCTCCTAGCGTTGTGGTCAGAAAAGATGCTTGATATAATTTCAATTTACTGAGGCTTGATTTGTGACCCAAGATGTGATCTATCCTGGAGACTGTTCTGTGCGTACTTAAGAAGAAAGTGTAATCTGCTATTTTTGGATGGAATGTCCTATAAATATATATTAAATCTATCTGGTCTATTGTATCAATTAAAGTTTATGTTTCCTTAGTAATTTTCTGTTTGGATGATCTGTCCATTGGTGTAAGTGAGGCGTTACAGTCCCCCACTATTATTGTGTTACTGTCGATTTCCTCTTTTATAGCGGTTAGCAGTTGCCTTATGTATTGAGGTGCTCCTATGTTGGGAGCATATATATTTATAATTGTTATAGCTTCTTCTGAGATTGATCCCTTGGTCATTATGTAGTGTCTTTCCTTGCCTCTTGTAATATTCTTTATTTTAAAGTCTTTTTTATCTGATATGAGTATTGCTACTCCAGCTTTCTTTTGATTTCCATTTGCATGGAGTATCTTTTTCCCTCCCTCACTTTCAGTCTGTATGTGTCCCTAGGTCTTAAATGGGTCTCTTGTAGACAGCATATAGATGGGTCTTATTTTTGTATCCATTCAGCGAGCCTGTGTGTTTTGGTTGGAGCATTTAATCTATTCACGTTTAAGGTAATTATCGACATGTATGTTCCTGTTTTCACTTTTTTAATTGTTTGGGGTTTGTTTTTGTAGGTCCTTTTCTTCTCTTGTGTTTCCCTCTTAGAGAAGTTCCTTTAGCATTTGTTGTAGAGCTGGTTTGATGGTGCTGAATTCTCTTAGCTTTTGCTTGTCTGTAAAACTTTTGATTTCTCCATCGAATCTGAATGAGATCCTTGCCGGGTAGAGTAATCTTGGATGTAGGTTCTTCCCTTTCATGACTTTAAATATGTCGTGCCACTCCCTTCTGGCTTGTAGAGTTTCTGCTGAGAAATCAGCTGTTAACCTTATGGGAGTCCCCTTGTATGTTATTTGCCGTTTTTCCCTTGCTGCTTTCAATGCTTTTTCTTTGTCTTTAATTTTTGCCAATTTGATTACTATGTGTCTCAGCATGTTTCTCCTTGGGTTTATCCTGTATGGGACTCTCTGCACTTCCTAGATTTGGGTGGCTATTTCCTTTCCCATGTTAGGGAAGTTTTCAGCTATAATCTCTTTAAATATTTTCTCAGGTCCTTTCTCTCTCTCTTCTCCTTCTGGGACCCCTATAATGCGAATGTTGTTACGTTTAATGTTGTCCCAGAGGTCTCTTAGGTTGTCTTCATTTCTTTTCATTCTTTTTTCTTTATTCTGTTCCGCAGCACGGAGTTCCACCATTCTGTCTTCCAGGTCACTTATCTGTTCTTCTGCCTCGGTTATTCTGCTATTGATTCCTTCTAGTGTATTTTTCATTTCAATTATTGTATAGTTCATCTCTGTTTGTTCTTTAATTCTTCTACGTCTTTGTTGAACATTTCTTGCGTCTTCTTGATCTTTGCCTCCATTCTTTTTCCGAGGTCCTGGATCATCTTCACTATTATTATTCTGAATTCTTTTTCTGGAAGGTTGCCTATCTCCACTTAATTTAGTAGTTTTTCTTCGAAGGTTGCCTATCTCCACTTCATTTAGTTGTTTTTCTGGGGTTTTATCTTGTTCCTTCATCTGGTACATTTCCCTCTGCCTTTTCATCTTGTCTATCTTTCTGTGAATGTGGTTTTTGTTCCACAGGCTGCAGGATTGTAGTTCATCTTGCTTCTGCTGTCTGCCCTCTGGTGGATGAGGCTATCTAAGAGGCTTGAGCAAGTTTCCTGTTGGGAGGAACTGGTGGTGCATAGAGCTGGCTGTTGCTCTGGTGGGCAGAGCTCAATAAAACTTTAATCCACTTGTCTGCTGATGGGTGGGGCTGGGTTCCCTTCCTGTTGGTTGTTTGGCCTGAGGCGACCCAAGGCTGGAGCCTCCCCAGCTCTTTGGTGGGGCTAATGGCGGACTCTGGGAGGGTTCACACCAAGGAGCACTTCCCAGAATTTCTGCTGCCAGTGTCCTTTTCCTCACAGTGAGACACAGCCACCCCCCTGCCTCTGCAGGAGACCCTCCAACACTAGCAGGTTCATCTGGTTCAGTGTCCCCTGGGGTCACTGCTCCTTCCCCTGGGTCCCAATGCACACACTACTTTGTGTGTGCCCTCCAAGAGTGGAGCCTCTGTTTCCCCCAGTCCTGTCAAAGTCCTGCAATCAAATCCCACTAGCCTTCAAAGTCTAATTCTCTAGGAATTCCTCCTCCTGTTGCCAGACCCCAGGGTCAGAAGCCTGATGTGGGGCTCAGAACCTTCACTCCAGTGGGTGGACTTCTGTGGTAAAAGTGTTCTCCAGTTTGTGAGTCACCCACCCAGCAGTTATGGGATTTGATTTTATTGTGATTGCTCCCCTCCTACCATCTCATTGTGGCTTCTCCTTTGTCTTTGTATGTGGGGTATCATTTTTGGTGAGTTCCAATGTCTTCCTGTTGATGATTGTTTAGCAGTTAGTTGTGATTCTGGTGCTCTTGCAAGAGGGAGTGAGAACATGTCCTTCTACTCTGCCACCTTGAACCAATCTGCCCAAGAGCCAAACTTTAACAGCAAAGGAAATCCTGTGTTTCGTGGAAAGAAACACAGGTCTGGGAGCCAGGAGATGTGAAACCCAGCCCAGGTCTGACCTCCAGGGCTCCGTGGCCTCCAGCATGCTCCTCTTTGCCTCTGAGCCTTGTTTTCTCTTTCATTGAGGATGGAAACTACTGTTCCATCTGAATCACAGGGAGTCACCTAGTTAAAATGGGCTGACCCAGACAAATCAGCTGCCCCTGGGGAGGTTTGATCACTGATTTCTCAGAGACTAGGCAGAAGCACCTAGGGCTGTGCCATTCAAAAGGAATAGATATATGTATATGTGTAACTGAATCACTTTGCTGTATATTTGAAACTAACACAACATTGTTAATCAACTGCACTCCAATATAAAGTAAAATTTAAAAAAAAAATGTCATCTACAAATGCAAGCCACCTATGTCTTTTTAAATTTTCAAATAGCTACATTTTTAAAAATTCAAAAGAAACAGGTGGAATTAATTTTAATAATACATATTATTCAATACAAAATATCAAAACTATCAATTCAATGTCTAATCAATACAAAAATGATTGAGATATTTCATATCCTTTTTTTTTTCATAGGAAATCTTGGAAATCTGGGCTATCTTTCACAGAGCACACCTCAATTCAGATGTTTCAGGAGCTCTAGGGTCACATATGGCTACTGTGTTGGATGGCACAGGCCCGCAGGGTTGGTTTAAGGTTGTTTGGGTAGCTACTCAGCTGGCCAACCTTTATAGATCCTTTCCCACTTCTGTTGAAATGAGCTTTCTGGGAGACGGAAGCTTTGATTGAGTTTTGAGTTTAATAGGCATTGTTAGTAGAGAGAAACTTGGAGGATAACTCCAGGAGAAAGAATGAGAGGGACAGGGTGAGAGGGGAGCTAGAACGTGGTCCACCTCCTTGGGACCCTTTCCTACACGTAGGGGACCCCTCACTGCTTTTATAGTCTCAGGCCCCTTTGCATCTCCATTCAGGGTTCACACAATTTTGCATGAGGTTTCCATGACGTTTTTGTTTTTGTTTTTTCTCTTCCTAGCCAAATGCATACAGACCTACTGTGGATGGGCCCATTTAGGCTGTGCTTTCTGGTTAAGTCCTGGACTGTACGGTCCTGTATGGTTGGTTCACTGTGAGCTCTCTGCCTCTCCACTTTGTGCCTCCTTCTCTCCCTCTGTAGAATGGAGCAAATCCTGTTTGTTCTTGACCTGCCCTGGCTCCAAGGAAGAGTGCAGAAATGAATGGGAATTAACATGTGTGAAAAAGGCTTGAAGCATCGAAGAACAAGGAGCTTCAACACAAAATGTTTAATTATTCATGTGGTTTCTCACATCTGCACACTACCTGGAAAAGGTCTCTGACACAGTGCTTCTGTGGGCCCTGCTGAACTGACCTGACAAATAATTTGCCATGCTGTCATTTCATATGCATCTTCTCTGTCAAGGGAGACATCTGAGATGTAAACAGGGCAGAGCTGTGTCTGGATGAGGATGTGCTGATTCTACCCCCAGCGTCTCAGGGCCCTGGAGGGCCTGTAATGTCTAAGTGCTTTCCTCCCCTGGAACCAGAACGACCTGATGACCTTTAAGATTTCAGCCTCCTGGAAGAACTGTGCCTGTGCCCCTTAAAAACCTTGGCAAGCTGAGCCTCCGCAAGAAAACCTGGAGCCATCACCTTTTTAAAAAATAGCCTTTCGTAGAGTTGACATACTTTGTTCACAACAATTTCGTTTCTCACCCAGCAGCTTAATTGGATTTTTGTTTAGTAACTTGCACAGGTATTTTCACTTGAGGACATCACCTGCTTCTGGGAAAGGGCCAACAAGACCTCAGATGATGAAAACAGAGATATACAGGGGGTAGGGATCTCATTATGAATAAAATGACTTGTTTGAATCCTTGGGAATGAGGAAACATCCCTCCTTTACCCCACACAAATGCCTTTCTCTCCCCCATTAGTTTCTCTGTTGGGAGAAATGGTCCTTTTGGGTACAAATGAGGGAGAAGGGCCTTCCTGGCCCAGTTTAGGAAGAAGGATCCCTGGCCCCTGATAGCAGGTCATTAGCTTCAGATGTCAACTCTCTGGTCTAGAGACTCGTAGAGACTAAGCAAGCTGAGGGTTGATGCTCTGTCTTGAGTGCCTGACACTGTGATTGAAATTTGCCAGATACGACTGAGAAATTGTTGGGCCTACGGGGAAGATCTGTGTGAGCACATATGCAGGCACCCAGGCTGTACTTTCTCTTGACTTATGGCTAAAAAAGGACACTCCTGTACATTTATTCATCACTACAGTCCTGCGTGGTAAATACTCTCAGCCCCATTTTCAGATCAGAACACAGAAGTTAGAAAAATTTAGGGAAATGGCCCAAGTGACGTGGTTACATGGTGGTTTCACTAGAATAACAGACACTTCCCGAAAACCTAAAGGAGATATTTGAGAAATTCATAAGGCAGCTAATTTTACAAGGTGGAAAGTGGGCATAGGAAATCATTTGAACAAGACACAGATCTGGAATCCAGGTCTTCCCATGCAGAGCTCAGTGTGTTTTTCCTTCTTATACACATCTGTATTCTTACACATGCACACGCGCACACACACACACACAGATACAGAGTTTATCCCTGAATAGAAGTGTATTTGTGATATCTCGGTGCTATTATCATTCAGGATAACCTTATGCAAAGCTGTGAGTAGGAGGACCTAATCTATGAAATAGATCTAGGTGGTTCTTAAGCATCTTAGGTTGTATTTGGGCATCTTCCCTCAGGTGTCTCAGGAACTGTCCCAAGACAGAAAGCTTGAGAGGCCAAGGGATGATCTCTAGATATATAATTCAGTAAATGGGAAGGTAGCCCTGGCCCCATCCAGGCACCAGCCGAGGAAGGAGGAGATACTCTTACTGCCACGGGACAAGGTTCTCCAGCCCCCTGCACTGCCAGCTCCCTGGAAACCTGACCTCACTGCACAGCAGTGACCCTGGGATCCTCCTGCCCTAGTGGCCTCCACAACTAGCAGGGCCCGTGCTGGGCGAGGGACCCATGAGGAAAGCTTGTGCAAGTGAGATTCTTCTGGGGACACGGAAGCCATGGACTATGACGCTGTACACCCCACTCTGTCCCGACACCGCATTACCCAGCAATTCGCTGTCTTCAGAACAAAGTTGTCTCTTCTTTTCAACCGAGGCAGAAATGGCAGCAAGATTCAAACCGGAGCCCCTGTTCCATTTTCCCACAGGTGCTCTTAAGTGAGGAAAGGTGCATTTCAGGACTCGTTTAACAGACACCCAGTACGTGTGCCACATAAGCCTAAATGGTGGAAATAGCTGCTGAAAGGTGTAGACGAGTTTGCGAAACATCTAGTTAGATGCAATTTCGCAGGCCTGTCATGTATTTCCTCTACTCCTCCTTCCCTCCTTCTTGTTACTTGCATGAGGAAGGAGAGACGGAGAGAGAGAGAGAGAGAGAGAGGCTGTGTTACTTCTGCCCATCACCCTGAGTGGCTGTCCTGTGCTGACCTCCCCCTCGCCACGTGTCCAGGTTGTTGTCAACAGGAGGCATGGCTTTCAGTCTATCCACTTGCCCTTGGGAGCATCTCATACGGTCCTCTCTTGACTTTGATTTCCAGACTCTGAAGCCAGGTTGCTGGGTTTCCTTCCCAGCAGGACCACTTACCTCCTGTGTGTCCTTGGGCAAACTACTTAACCTCTCTGTGCTTTGGCTTCCTCACCTGTAAACTGGAGAGAGAAATAGAACACACGTGGCAGGATGGTGTGCTGATTGAGTTATATCCGTAGCATCTTCAGTGCAGTGCCTGGTACCCAGAATGGGCTATTGAAGTGATACATAGATAAATAACTCTCTGACCCATTGTGTCTTGCCATACAGGATCCTGGCCACTGCTTCCTTCTCTGGACACTTGCTCTCACTTCCTAGGTAGATAGTCCTTCTGGTCTTGGGTCTTTGAAAAGCCACATGCGGGGTTCCCCAGGGCTCCAGCAGGGAGAGTGTAATGAACTCCTTGTCAGGCACTGTGTTTGCTCAGGCTCGAATCGCCTTGCTTTGCTCTCATCTCTCATCCTCCTTGCCTCTCCCTACTAATCAGAGTTCACCACCCTGCTTCCCTCTGTGCTTTAGACTCTGGGGCTCTTTTCTTTGTGCCTACGTGATTTTCAGCAAATTGCTTCTCTGGACCTCATACATCCACGTGCGCAATGATTTCTCTCCATTTTCCTGCATTCTGATCCCTGGATGTGTTCTTTGCCTGGAGGTGAAGGTCCCTGACACCTGTAAACCCACCAGATTGCTGGTCCAACATCTCCCTGGTCACATCATCTCAGCCTTTGCCCTGCTAGTGTGGCCCTGCCCCCACCCCACTGCTTGCTAGCCAAGCACAAAATCATCAAAGATGCCCACGGACAAGGCAGGATGAAAGACACAGTAGAACTCGATGCAGGATTATTCAAGAGGCATCACCATCTCTCTAAGGATCCTCTGAGAAGGCTGGTCACCAGAGGTTTGACTGTTTTCTAACTGCTCTTAGTAAAATATCCCATTAATTAAGGCGAGTGGTACGGGCTGCAGCCCTGGCCACATTATTTGTCTTTTTATTTTGTAGTTACATGGCAGTATTTTCAGTGCAGGAGCCCTGGAATTATACACTGGGCCCTAATATTTCATGACCCAATAGGAACAAATATGCAATTATATAGTTCAGTGGTGCAGGGCCACAGCAGTGTATGGGGGGCACATCACTCTGGCTCTTGGAAAGTTCCTTTGAAAGGAAACTTTAGGCCCTGGACTTGAGTGCTCTCTGAGCCAGAGACCCCTTCCCCTGAAGCCAGTGTGAGGCTCCACCCACCTCCGGCCTGAGCATGGGGCATAACTCCATACCCTACAGGACAAAAAAGGGACAGGGAGAGGAGGAGAGACACACACTCTGTATGCCAGGGCCTAGAGTCCTCACAGCAATCCGTAGGTAGAGAGCAGGTGGTACAGAGATGTGGCCTCTGGCAGTGAACCACTTCGGTTCATGTGTATCACTTTGGGGAAGTTTCTCATCCTTTCTGAACTAGGGCTTCCTCATCACCTAGCAAATGAAGATGGAAATGACACCTGCTTCAAGGCTTGCTCAGAAGATCAAAGGAGATAATCCAAATAAAAAAGGTGTTTTTCTATTTTTTGACAGATGAGGCAATTATGGCTCAGAGAGGTTATGGAACCTGACCAAGGTCACACAGCTACTAAGGGGTGTTAGGATTCTAGTCTCTAGCATGTCTGGTCCCTTGTTTCCATACCCCTAAACTCTGTGACAGAAAGGTAGCAAAGGCAGTTGTATTACCTGTCCATAAGAGTATCTGGCTGTGGTTTGGAAAGGGAGACATTCTGTGCCTGACTCCATTTGCAACTTGCTTGGAATCAAAGGGATGTCCCCAGGACATCTTGCAAAAGTCTTGGGTTTCTTCCTGTCCTTGTGGCTTCTCTGAGCATCACATGCAAAGTGAGAGCAGGAAAACATAGCATTTCAGACCGTCCTTTCCTGAGGGGGTTGACAGAACCGTGTGTGTGTGTGTGTGTGTGTGTGTGTGTGTGTGTGAGTGTTTCTGTGTGAGTGACTGCATGTATGTGAACGTGTGCATGTGTGTAAGAGCGTGCACCTGTGTAAGTGTCTGTGAATGTGTGTGTGAGTGTGTCTGTGTGTGTTGTTGAAGGCGGGTGTCTAATGGGTCCAGGAAGGAATCACAGAGCCAGAGGTTTCCATGGTAGCTGAGATACCCACTGGTCCTTAAATAATTAACCAGCCAGAGCTTTTAAATACATTTCAAAACAAATACTCATTTCCCTTTAATGTGGTGCTGATTTCCCCTTTTACGCGCTGCCCGAGGCTACGTCAGCGGATGGTAATTCTTGCTCCGATGTGGCGGCAGCATCTTGGGTTGTCATGGAAGCAGCTCCTGTTGTCAGGGAGCCAGCCTCTGACTTCACCTTGTCCAGAGGAAGGAAAAAAAGGGTGAGAGGGAGGAAGTTCTTCTTCCACTTCCCTTCTGAAGGTGGCACTGGGGGTCACGGGCCGCTGCGCCCCCGCACTCGGCTTTTGTGTTAGCTGTCCGACAAGCAGGTTTCTTGGAGTGATTTTCTCCTCCCAACAGCCCCAAGAAGTGAAGTCTCTTGTGGCTCACAGCCTTTTGGATCACTTCATTTTCTAGTGACAGATTCCCCTGACCAGGGCGAGTGGACACAGCCTGCCCCTCCCTCTCCTGCCTCCTCTGTTTATGTCCGTCCTCACATCCGGGCATAGGCACTGCCTTGGAGTAGCCTCTGCCTAAAACCCATGCTCCCCTTTGCCTCCTTACGAGGTTACAGCCCTGCACAGCTGCATGCATGTGTGTGTATGGGGGTGGAGTGAGGAAGAGACTTGCAAAATACTTTGAGTTTTGCCTGGTTTGGGTCTGATGTCAGACCTTTTTTGGCATTGTTGTAATTTGGGTCAGCGAGTGACATTTGGGGAATCTCAAAACCAGCGTCAGTGGTGAGGCCAGTGCTGTCACCACTGGGAGGTTGACCAGGCTGTGATGCCTCCTGGAGGACATCTGGGTCACCAATCACTATCCCCAATAGGATGTCCAGTCAAGGGAGGCAGTGATGATGGTTCTGGGCTATATGTCAATGATAACAATAAAATGATGCAATCAGTATCTGTTGAATGCTCGCTATGTCAAAAGGTCTAGGTTGGCGCTTTACCTGCGTTAGGTCTGGTAATATTCACCTCAACCCTATGACCAGAGGCTGTGATTAGCTCCACGGAACAGGAAGAAGCGGGCCCAGAGACATTATTTAATTTGCCTGTGGTCACAAGCATGCCCAGTGATGGAGTCAGGATTTGAGCCTAGAATTGCGTGGCCAGTGCTTGTAACCAATGTGCTCACCTGTGTGAGCAGACCCCCAGGTTAGAGAAAAGGGATCCGACCCAGTTACTAAAGCTGAGAGGATGTGGGTGAGGCCCCGAGGTCCCCGCAGGGATCACATGCCTCAGCTTGGAGAGAACCCAGAGCTGAGAGCCATCGGGCACAGCAGGAAGAGAGCCAGGGGGGCCAGGCTCAGGGTGAGCCCACACACGGCAGGACGGACAGGGAGAGCCCTGGACCCTGTGGGAGCCTGGTATCAGAGGGTGCCGGGAGGAACAGAGTGGGCGAGGAGGACCCGTAAGTGGCTGCTCTTTCAGACCCCAGGTGTGAGGATTTGGTAGTTGCCACTGCGAGTTATGCTGTCAGTCTGTCCAGCTGGGTGGGGACCCATGGATCCAGTGGCTCTGGGACTGTAGATGAGGAACACCACTGATCTGAGCTGAAGAGAGGGCAACAGAAGAGACGGGAGGACTTCAGAATCCAGCTGGCAGCTCTCCCCACCGCCTGTCCACTCTCCACGGTCACCAAAGCTCTCTCTGATCTTCTTCCATCTCTCCTTGTTTCTCATTTCTTCCCTGCCCTTTTCATTGTTTATTCATTCATTTACTCACTCAATAGATGTTTGCTGAATACCTACTATGTTCTAGGCAAGAGAAATACAGATGTGAAAGCTACAGCCTCTGCCTTCAAGGCACGTACAGAGCAAGGCACCAAAGGGCAAGAACCACACAGTGTGGTCAGTCTTGTGGCCTGGCAGAGGGGAGAGAGTGAGGAGGGGAAGCTGGGCTGAACCTGGGAGGAAGCACAGGAATCGGCTTCTCCTTGGTGGAGGGAGGGACCTAAGACACCTCTCCTAAGCCTCCTTCACCCTCACTCCCTCTGTCCAGGGGCACAGCCAGGTCTTCCACTAAGGACCAATTCCCTTAAGTATCTCTCCAAACTCACTGTTTCTCTTCTGAAAGCATCTCTTTCTTCCCAGCCTGCCCATTGTCTGAGCACCTTGTATCTGACATTTTTGTTCCCTTGGGAAAGTCCCGAGGTCAAGGAGATCAGTAGCCACTTCTCACAAGCTGACCCACCCTGGACTCTATTCATGGCTTTGAGGAGGATGTGCTTTGCCACAAGTGCTCCAAAACAGAAGCCCTGGCTTTATCCCTCTGGTGCACCATTTCAGCTGGGGAAACAGGCATGCAATGACCAGCAAATAGTCCCAAGTTACATAAGTACAGTCCAGGCTATCTGTGCACGCTAAAGGAATCAAAGAGCTTTTTATAAAAGAGTCATGAGAAGTATCTAAACATAAATGACCACAATGCATTTTCACAGCACACTGCACTTTGTGAGGTTCTTTAACATGACTCCTCACTGGTTTCTCAAGGCAACCCTGTAAGGTGGTTGTACCAGAACCCTTATTTGACAGTCAAGAAACAACACCTCTCAGAGGGTCAGTGACTTGCTTAATCTGAGCTCAGCAGTGAAGTTCGGTCCAGAGTCTACACCTCTAGGGTCTAAATCTTGAGGTCCTTTCCTCCATATTTGCATGGCTTGGTGAAAAGAGAAGGAAAGCCAAGCTAGGAAAGAAGTAAGTATGAGGACAGCACCAAATGGGAATGATCATGGCTGTGAGAGGTCCCCAGGCAAGTCTCCCTCCAACCGAAGCCTACTTAGGTAGTGGGGCCTCTGCTCGGGCCAAGGACTCCTTGAGACTTAACATACGGTTGCATAGGATTTTGGAGTGGAATGTTAAAAAGGCAGAGGTAGCAGTGGTAAATGCACGAAGTCCCAGGCTAATGTCTTCCTGTAGTATCTGCAGAACCAAACGAATGGGGAAAACATAAACAGGAACACGTAAAGGAGTAGAATTTATTCTAATTTCCCATCAATTTCTCAAAATGTTTTACTATAGAAAATTTCAAAGGTATATAAAAGCAGAAGAACATTAATTAATTAATTAAGCATTAATCTTCTTAACTTTTTGTTTTGAGATGCATATGCAACCGTAAGAAATAATACAGAGAGATCCAGTTTATCCTTCATCCGGTTTCTCCCAGTGGTAACATCTTGCAAAACTATAAGATGATATGATGGCTAAGAAATTAATGCTGATACAACCAATCAAACTTACTCAGATTTCACCAGTTTCAGGTACACTCATTTGCGTGTATGTGTGTGTGCATTTGGTTCTATGTCATTTATAGTGCATATAAATTCTACATGAGTCAATTTATGTGACCACCAGAGTCAATACACAGGCCAGTTCTATCACAAGGATCCCTCTTCATCTTTTTATAGCCACGGCTACCTCCCTATCACATCCTCCTCCCTAACCCCTGGCAACCATAATCTATTATCTGTCTCTATAATTATATCATCTCAATCATTTTATATATGTTAATATGCTATACAAATATATGGTATGTAAGTATATTAGTATGTTGTCTAAATTAACATATTGATATCAGATAAGGTAGACTTCAGAAGAAAATTACTGTACAAAAGGTACATTACATAATGAAAAAAGGATCAGTCCACCAGGAAGACATACAATTTCTAAACGTATATGCACCAGGCAATAGAACTTCATAATACATGAAGCAAAAACTTGATAGATAAGAAAGGAGAAATAGAAAATCTGCAATTATAGTTGGAGGCTTTACCACCTCGCTCTCAGCAATTGATAGGACAGTTAGACAGAATATGAGCAAGGATAAAGAAGAAATTATCAACATAGCCAATCTACAGTATCTAATTGGCATACATAGGACACCATCTGACAGAAGCAGAATACAGGTTTTTTTCCGAGCACCCATGAAACATTCAACATGATAATTATATCCTTAAAAAAACTCAACTTTTCAAAGAATTAAAATCATGAAAGATGCTTAACATCATTAGCCATTAGTAAAATGCAAATTAAAACCACATGAGATATTACATACCTAACAGAATGACTAAAATAAAAAATAGTGACAACACCAAATGCTGGTGACAACGCAGAGGAACTGAATTATTCACATATTGATAGTGAGAATATAAAATCGTACATCCACTCTGGAAAACAGATTAGCAGTTTCTTACAAAGCTAAACATGCACTTATCATACAACCCAGAAATTATACTCCTGGGCATTTATCCCACAAAATGCAAAACTTATATTCACACAAACACCTATACACAAATGTTCATAGGAGTTTTATTCATAAGAGCCCCAAACTGGAACCGCTCCAAATATTTTTCAATGGGTGAATGGTTAGATACATTGTGTATATCCCACTAGTATGCCATGGAATGCTAGTCAGCAATAAGAAGGAACTAACTATTAATACAGGGAACAAGTTGGATGGATCTCAAGGAAATTACACTGAGTGAACAAAACCAATCCCCAAAGTTTACAGACTGTATGATTTCGTTTATATAAAGTCCCATCCATTGTTAGGAAACAATACTGAAAAATACAGCTCTAAGTGTGCCAAGGATCCTGTCCAGCTTTTTATATGGACTACAGTCTTGAAACAGATGGCATCTACTGTTCCAGCATGCGGCTTCCTGGCTCACCCTTCTGCCACCTTCTACTGTTATTTGGGGGATATTTTCCCTTAAGGCAGGAAGGGCTCTGGATCAAGGCTGATATATTGGGTTGGCCAAAAAGTTCGTTCGGATCTTTTGTACGCTCTTATGGAAAAAAACCTAAACGAACTTTTTGGCCAGCCCAATATCTCAAGCAATTATAAAACAAATTAGAGAGTCACAAAATGTTAGAGGGAAAATTTCAGCAGTTCACAACCCTGGCTGAACAACAGAATCATCTGGCAGCTCTAAAGTAGATTGATGTCTGGGACTCACCCCCAGGGGGGATTCTACTTTATTTGGCTTGAGAAGGTACGCAGGTATCAGTACTTTTTAAAAGCTCCCCAAGTGACTCTAAAGTGCAGCCAGGTTTGAGAACCACTGACAAGTCTGAGATCCTTTTACAGATGAGGAAACTTTGAGCCCCCAGAAGTAAAATAAATAACCCAAGGTAGGTCACATAGCTGGATTCTTTTAGAGTTGTCTCCCAAATCCTGGGACCTTTCCCCCTATTTATATGGTTCTTTCACATTCTTATCATCTTCATCCTCCTCACAAACTTTTAAGGTATGAAGCACAATTTAATCTTTCCCATTGTAGGGATAACAAAACTGAAGCACATGGAGACAAAATAATGTTCTTAGTTTAGACTTTGCAGATTGCGGCAGACGAAAACCACAAAGGTGGCCTCTTAAGTTCTAACCCAAGAAGAACTCTTAAAAGGAAAGTTGGGCATTTGTTCACCAAGCCCACTTATTGAGAGACACACTATGTACCCAAGCACAGGAAGGGCTACCGAGCTCTCTGAGGTCTCCCTCCAGGCCAATTTCTCTAGTGTCTGTTCAACATAACTCATTAAAGTATCCCTTAATTTTCATAGATCTTAATCCATTACTTCCAGCACCTATTGGATATCGATTTGCACCCAGTTTGTCTCTGCCTCTTACTAGGAATGAGAACAAACAGCCCCTGCCCTTCTCGCTTCTGAAGTTGCTTATTTACAATGGCGTTTTAGTGCAAATTGGTCCATTTATTTAGTTTTAATGTGTTCCTTTCAATTCCTAATTATCACCAGAGATGTTAGCATCATTCACCGTGGCATTCTGGGGTGTCTAAGTTTTATCAAATATGGTCTGTAACAGAGTGGGCATAAGAGTGGGGATATGAAGGAAAAGAGTGGTCATGAGAAGAGCTGGAAACAGAAGCTAAACCAGCTCCAGAGACCTTGGTCTCTTGGGGCTATTGGCGTTAAGAAGGTTCCTGGGTAGAGCCTGGCAGAGGGCAGGTAAGTAACCAGGCTGTCTCTAAGCGATTCTCAGAGGGGCAGCAGGAGAAGCCCAAATGTCCAAACAGGAGTGAAAAACGACTCTTCTTCACGCTTGTAGACTCTGCCATCTGTCTTGGTATCATCACTGCTTGGAAAGTAAATGCCTTCATTTTTGCTTCTCAGCTACATCATTTGATAACAAGGATCTGTGAATTTTAACAGATCCACTTCAGAAAATATTTTTGTTCTGTTTTCTGTGTTGCCATTGCTTTGCTTTTTTTTTTTTTCTTTTCCTTTTTAAGTTGAAACTCGTTCTTGTCTTTAAGCCAAGTGAAATGATGTATAGAATCAAGAGAAGAAAACTTTAGGAAGACATGCCTCCCAAAAGGCAGCTTACAGTTATGGAAAGACTCAGATCTGAGCAAGAAGCCCTGGGTTTAGATCTGGCACTTAGTAGCCTGAGGGCCAGTTCTCTTCATTTGAGTTGCTGGTATACACATAACTAGGCTAAATGGCTGTTTGTGACTTGTAGAGGTGCATGCTTTAAATACCAACCTCAGAGTAAGATTTTGAAAAAGCAGCTCCAAGTCTGGTTAAGAAGGATGAGGTAAGAAGTGTGGGAACGATTCTAGACCAGCCTGGGCACAAAAGGTAGCCTCTCCCTCTAAATTTTCAGGGCAGTAAATCTCCTCTAACTCTGGACCTGACAACTGATTCATCTTTGCACCTTCATAAATGTTTCTTTGTCCCTTCATTGGTTCGTTCGTTCATTCATTCATTTGTTCTGCAGCCTCCATGCACTTTCCATCTGCAGGATGCCAGGTACGTTTTAGAGACTTTAATAACTCCTGCAGATGGCCACTCTGCTAAATACAACATAGGTCAGAGCTCCAGCCTTGAGATGACAGTAGCTCAGGGCCACATTGACTTTCATGGGCCCTAGGCATCTGGCCTTCAGGGACTTCTTCCTCCATTAAAAATAATAATCATTATTTAAAATATAAATATATAAGTATAATTTACAATTATTGATATATTTTTATATATTTAAATACATATTAAATATATATTATACATATAATTATATTTTACAACTGTGTTGATATAAAGACAAACATCATCCAGGCTGAATTATATTCATTTTTTCTTTCTATTTGAAAAGACATTAAAACATTTTTGTGGGCCCTTAAACATATAGTGAACCCCAGGCACTGTACCTACAACAATCACTAAAAGAACAGACCTAAAGTTGATTTCTGCTCCCAGATCCAAACCGTACTCTCCCTGTGGCAGCATTCTAGAAGTGCTGCTTTGTTTGGCTAGAAACTCTGAACCTAGGGGTGATTTCAGCAGGAAAACCAGAGACCAATGTATTCTGGGTGAGTGGAGGAATGTCTAACCTAGGAAAATCACTTTGGGAGCAGGAAGCCCAGTAAAACACTCATAGAGTAAATGAATGAATCAGTGACTGCTTTAAATAGAAGGGTACATTTCACCTCTGCTTCAAGAAAGGATAATCTGGAAATTAGAACCAAAGGCTGGGTTTACTTGAAAAAATGCCAACTGATAGCAGCCTCATCAAACAAGGGCAGAAAATACCAGGACATTTACATCCAAAGAAAGGATGAATGAGCACCTAAGGCCAAATGTCAGACGCTTTTATAGACACACATAGCAATTGTGTTAGGTTAAAAACAATAATGAGCCAGTGCCACCATTTAATGGATCACCTGCAAAATGTAAGGCATTTAAATGTATTATCTCTGACTCTCACCAAGGTAGGTATTTAGCTCCTTTTTGAGGAAATGGAGGAAGAGCGATTAAGCGAACACTCAAGACCAGGGCCCCTGCGCTTTTGCTGCTACGTGGCCTTGGCTTACTTTCCAACCTTGCCGGGATCCGGTTTCCCAAATGTTAAGTGTAGCTGGTGCTATATATGAAGCACTAGGCAAATGCATAGGGTCTTAATGTTATTTTAAATTATATTTTAGGAAGAAAGTGTGGAGAATAATTTTGTTCTATTACTCAAAGCTTCATGGAACTTCCAAGCAAGTCATGGCAAGCAAGAGAATGGAATTTGGAACTGGGATCCTACCTTATCCGCTTACCAGTGGAGTGTCCCAAGGAAACACCTGTAGGGTGACCAACTCCTTCCAGTTTTCCCAGGACTTTCCAGATTTTAGCACTGAACATCCTGAGTCCCTGGAAACCCCTCAGTCTTGGGAAAACTGGGACAGCTGATCATCCTGTACACACTTTCCTAACCAGCCCCTGGTTCCCATTGAAACCAGAAGGCGACGTCTTAGGAGTTAGGTGATTAATCCTCATAACATCCTTCTAGGTGTGTGTAATTTTCTTCTTATTACACTTGAGGAAAGTGAGCCCAGAGAGGCTCAGACAACTGCCCAAGGTGGTCTAGCCATGAAGTGATAACTGAAGCCATATGTCAGTCTCAGGTGCACGATCTTCCCTTTACATCGGACTTCAGGAAACACCTCCTGGCCCGAGGAGCCTCTGTAGTAAAATAGCATCTGTTGTGCCAGACCCCAGTTTGGGCCTGGAGCTGTGAATTTCCCCTCCGAGGAGGTCTCCAGCTGCCACTGTGGTAGCGACAGGATGAGGTTAATTTGGTGCAGACAGGACATGGTTAATGGGGAAGGGTTTCCAGTTGCAGGATGAGACCATCATGGTCTTTCATTTTGCGGGAGGAGGGTGGGAAGCTTGCCTGGCAGTGGGTGAGAGGAGAAGATTCTTTGGGAGCCTGCCTGCCCTGCTTTATTATTAGGTTAATCGAAACAATAAAAGCAAACTCGGGTTTGCATTAAAGCCCTGCCTAGCAGATGGCGACAAGTTCCGAGCATCGTAAAAAAAGGATTGAAAGTTATAAAACGTCTTGGGCTCATCTGTGCCAGAGTGCTGAAGGAAAGGCATAGTGGGTGGCAGTGGCCTGCACCCCTCTTCACCCTGCAAATCAGCTTCTGGGGCTGCATAACCCCAGTCCTGTACCCCTAGGTCCCCTCCCAGCACCATACAACTTCTCCAACAGGAGTGGATTATTGTCACCAGGGTTTTAAGCCCTAGAAATGTTCGCAGCATCATTCTCTTTGCTCTCTCTTAAAGCGTATTTTCACATCAACTTTCTGTGGGAAAACGAGGTCTCCCTGTAGCCTGTTTCCGTTTTATTCATGGCACCCTTCTCTTTTCAACTGGTTCTATCCTCGCCCCCAGTACTCTGCCCACCTTGTCTCTCTCCTCTAGCTACTTTTCCAGGAGGTCTCAGGCTCCAAATGTACCTCTTCCTTCTTCCCGGTCCATGGAACCTGCCACTTCTCATTGTTCACAGTGTAGTTGACCCACAGGGATGGGACCTGATGAACTGATTCACACTCACTGTTCATGATGAATACTTCTCCTCGATACCCTTATCATATCCAGCAGATAATCTTGCCTCCCACTTAACTGGGAAAACAGAATCCTTTACACACCAAACTCTGAGGACAGCAGTGATCTCAGGGGAAAGGACACCCAACTTGTCACCTTCCGGACTTTGCCCCATCAGTTATGTCCTTTCTCCTGCATTTTGATTTTTCCCTCTCTCCTCTGGTTCTTTCTCTGTCTCCACACACTCCCGAGGAATCCTCCCTTCCATCCTGCATCCCCCCCGCCCGACCCCATTCTATCTTCAGTACAGCCTCAAGCCTCTCTCTGGAGTCATAGTTTCCTGCTGCCTCTGCTTGTTCCTTGTCATCACCACTTCACTGCAATGCCATCCACTTTACCCACTCTCATGTCCCGGGGGCTGTTTGGATGTCTCCTCTCTGCTTGTTGCTGCATCACCTTCTCTGTAAGTCTGAATGTCACCTTTTCCCTTATGCAATTCCAAGTGTACCAATGGAGTATTTCAGATTGGCAATCTCCTAGGACTTGGTGTGTCTCCCTATAGCCCAGAAGTGCTGTAATGGTTACTAAAGTGTGCGTTGACCCTCTAAGACTTTGTGTTCTTTGGAGGCAAGGGGCCATATCCTGGTCATCCAGTATTCAGTTTTAGCAGGATAATCATTCTGAAAGTGTGTTGTTACTTCATGGATAGAAGAATAAGAGAATGACATTGCCATGATAATTTCCATGAGGATGCGTCCATTAAGAGTCTGAACAAAACCTTTGTGCCAGGTCTTTGCCCTCATGTTACGGTAAGGTCACCTCCAGTAAGCTGTCATCTAGACTGTCATCCTTTAGACTGTCACTGGAGGCCCACGTGCACATTGTTTTATCTAAGATGTGAAAGGAAGAAAAGGCAGAAATAGACATTCACTGGTCTCACATTATGTCCAAGTCACCATACTATTCAGACTACCTGCATTAACTCAGGTCATAGCTGAAGGGTAAAGGTTTTAAATTTTAGAGAAGAAGAAATTAAGGCCAAGAAAGTTTAAACAATTTGCCCATTGGGGATAGAGATAAAAAAAGATTGACTATGTGTGAAGAATTGTTGAAACAGGGTGAATGGAGCTTTCTTATACTATTCTCTATTTTTTAATATCTTTGAAGATTTTCCATAATAAAATGAGAGACAAAAATGTTGCCCAGTGTCACTCAGCTAGTGTATTAATTATCTACCGCTGCATAACAAATTACCCCAGACCTCAGCAGCTTAAAGCAACACTTGTTTATTATCTCAGTTTCTGGGGGTCAGGATCTGGGCACAGATGAGCTGAGTGTCCTTGGTTCAGGGTTTTCCATGAGGGTACAGTGCTGCCCAGGGCTGTAGTCATCTCAGGGCTCAGCTGGAGTGGTAGGGATCCATCTTGAAGCTCATGCACATCAGGGTCTCTGACTGTGGGTGGAAATATCAGGTCTCTGACACATGGGCTTCTCCAATGTGCTACTCGCAGCATGGCAGCTGCTTCCTCTAAAGTGAAGGAAAGTGAGTGTCCAAGATGGAAGCCACAGCCTTTTCCTCACCTAATCTTGGAAGTGGCATCCCATCACTTCTACTGTATTCTATTCATTAAAATAAGTCAGTTAAGTCTAGTCTACTCTCCTGGGCAAGGCGGCGGGGGGGGGGGGGGTGACACAACGGCATGAATACCAGGAGGTGGGGATCAGGGGGCCCTCTTCGAGGCTGCTCACCACAGCTAATAAGGAGCCTCACTAGGCTCTAAACCTGTTTCTATTTGATACCAAATCTTGTGTTTTCCTATTGCTTCCAGCAACCGCATAGAATCACCACTGACAGGTAACACCTTAGCTCCAGTAGCTAACCAAATTGACCAACTGAAAGGAAGGTCTACAAGGTGAGTGTGACTCAGAATGACAAACATTTGGTGCTGGCTGGGTACAGGGCCCCAGAACTGCGTGGTTCCAGAGGGGCGCTGGGGAAATAAAAACTACTAGATGAGAAGTAGGAAGATCTCTTCTGAGAAGTGGTCCAGTGGGAGCCCCGAGAGACACAGCAGGGGGAAGAGAAGCAGCATATGAACAATCGGAGCTTTCAGCAGGAACGTAGGTTGAGGGCAGAGAACTGTGTTATCTTTTTACCATCAGCCCTTAGCAGAGGGTCTAGTATATGGAAGATGGTCCTCGAATATTTGTGGAAGGAATGCATAAAATGAGGATGGGCTGGGGAGGTGGATGAGGCACTGAAAGGAGGTTGAGTCCATTAAGAGGAACCCAGAGTCAGATCTGTATGGAGGGTGTGGCCTGTGAAATAGGGGGGCGACCCATGGGAGGTAGTAGGAAGAGTCTCTATGGTTGTGGGTGCTGGTGAGGGGGAGCTACCTTCCCAGGATCCCTGATCACTCACTCAGGGTTTCTGGTGGTGAGCGGACCTTCCAGGTGTCTCTTTGGCTAGCTCTCAGCAGAACAGGGACTGACCCTGGGAAACAGCCAGAGACCTGCTGACACGACCAGCAGAGGGCTTTCTACAGAGATTACAAAGTATGTTTTTCTGAGGTCCAGGATCTGTAGAGGTGCCTCAGAGGCTATCCGGGAAAGTGATGGGGCGGTTGAAAGACATGTCTCTGGTCCCCCTATTTCTCCTTCCACAGGGGTGTAGTGCGTTGCGTGAGAACATGGGTGCCTGGGTTCAAATCTCATCTCCATTACTAATCAGCTGGGTTACTTTGGTCAAGTGATTTAATTGTTCTGTGCCTCAGGTCCTGGTGTATATAAGAGGGATGATAATGATATGTATCGCTTAGGCTTTTGTGTGTGTGAAATAATTGATTCATGTAAAACATTTAGAATTATTCCTGGCACATAGTAAGCACTCAACAAATGTTAGCTGTAACAATAATGACATTATTATTTTATTATCATTATTTTCCAGGTGATCCACTGTCTCAGGGTGTGTCTTACGTGGGTCCTGGCATGGCTGGTTCCCCGTGCCTTCTCAGAGAAGCTTCCAGAAACCCTCTCCGCCAAGCGGTCCCAGAGGAGTGGGACCTTCTGCTTTCATCTCAGAGAGAGGAGAGGCAGGCACAATTCCAATCCCAGGAGGCATGAGGGAGAGGGAGGAGGATGGATTTCTTCTCGTTTTTGTTGTTTTAATCTCTGAATGTGTTTCTCCAAGGGCTGGGGGAGGCCGTGGAACAGCGCAGGGAATGCTGAGCCCCCAGGAGCCTGTGCGGCTCTGATTAGATGGCTTAGTCCCAGCAGCGGCAGCTGTTAATCCTAACTATTAATTAGAAGATATGGACGAGAATACCAGCCTGTGAGCTCAGTTAAGCCTGGGCAGCAGCGCTCTGCCTTCTCCGGCAGCGGCAGTGTAATCCCCTTTGAGACTGGAGCCAGCGTGCGCCCCAGGAGAAGCGCCAGGAGGGCTGGCACCAGCTGACACCTGCCATCCTCGTCCCAGGTGTCTTTGCTCCCCAAAGCAGCCATCCCTTCCACTGGGACAGCGCTTTACAGTTTCCCAAGCACATTCAAACGCACTGCTGAGGCCTGAGTTTTATTCTATTTGGGGGCTAATAGGGGAGCCTGGGAGAGCCTGGGGGATTGTAACAATGAGTGTAGGACCAGGGTTCCTCCCAGGCTTTGACATCCAATGCAAGGCTCTGCCTTGTGTGCCATGACGATCTGTACCACCATCTGATCTCATGGGTCATGGTATTGGACCTGATACCATGGACCCTACTGGCAGGAACTGAGCTGGCCACACGTAGAGGAAAACTCTGCCCCTCCCAGTTCCTAGAGGTTCCTGTCCAGACTCCACAGCTTGGTTGTCAAGATTCTCCAACCTCATCTCCTGCTGACAGCAATCCCTCCCTGGGACCCATCACTTCCCAGTTTGTAAGGATAACTCCAATTCCTATCTCATTCTCGCTTCACCACTGCCCTGAGAGCAAGTCGGGCGGAGAGCAAATCTCTCATTTTGAAAATGGGAAAACTCACAGAGGTGGGATCTGTTTAGGGATCAAAGTGAACAGGGGGGCTCCAGGACCATGTCTGCTCATTTTTCATCCAAATATACTCCTCTCCACCTCCATTCTTTCCTTTAAGTTGCTCCTTGGTCTGCACTGTCTTCCCCGCTCACCTCCACCTAATGATGTCCTCAGTTCATTCAGGACCCAATGCAAGTCTTTCCTCAAGTCTTCCCCAGCTGTGGTGGTGTCCATCTACCTCCTCTTCCCTGAACTGTCTTGCGCATCATTGATACCAGCGGGTGCATCCTGCACCAGGAGAAAATCACCATGAGACCAGCTCCTGGTAGAGGCAGTGGACAAAGGACAGAAAGGAACTCTGAAGCTCTAGCCCTGGATCTAGTCTCTAACCAGCTATGTAACTTTCACGAGTCCCCTCGTTTTCTCTGGTCTTTTATTTTTTCATCTATGAAATGAGGGTATGCAACTGTGGTGGGGATGAGTGTCAGGGATGTAGGGGAGAGAGATATAGGAAGAGCTATGCAGAACTGCTGATTTCTAGGATCTCACCATTTGTAGGGTGAGTCAGAACAGCTGGTAAGAGCTGAGACGCATGGAGCTGGGGAACTCTTTTCTCCCTTCTCCCTTTCCCATCTACCAGGAAGGGCTTCAAGGGGTTGATGAGGGAGAATTTAACTGTCAGGAATGAAGATCAGAATGTGAACATTACATCAGAACGTCCCAGGCTGGAACTCTGGCTCTGCCACTTGTTAGCTGAGATCATGATGATGATAATCTTGATGCATTTTGGAACGTTCATCATATATTAGATTTTATATTAAGGCTTTACATGCATAATCTCAACTAAACATCATTAGAAACATGAACTATTTTTATCTCTGTTTTACAAATAAGGAAACAAAGGCTTATAGAAATTAGGTACTTTACCATTCAGCTGGCAAGTGGCACACAGGGTTTTTAATCCATACTTTGTAATTACCAACTCATACACTCACTGCAAAATTACACAGTCTAAGACTCAGTTTACTCACTGAAAAACAGAAATAAAACTATTAACATGTTCATTATTGCTGCTTGACCTGAGTGATAGCACTTACGTGGCAATGGCCTGTCTACCATGTACTTGGTCCATCTCAGGGGCTCAGTCAGTGGGAATGTCCTTCCTTGCTCTCTGAAGTATTTACGCCTTCACTAGGGAGGTGGTGCAGTTGCTATAAGGCACTTGGCACTTCTGGCCACTTTGGGCTCAACCTCTATCACCCCTCCACTATCCCATCATATACATGGCTCTAATGAAATAGGAAAACATTTACAGATGATCTAACACAAGTATCTCCTTTAACAGATGAGAAAACTGAGGTGCAGAAAAGTCTTAAATGACATGAGCTCTTTAAAGACAAAGCAAGAACCTGTACCCATGTCTCTTGCCCTCCAGTCCCAGATTCTTCTGATGACGTCACATTAGACATATTAGACAACAGATTTGACATATTTCTTCTATTGATTTAAGTTAAACTTTTAATTAATTGTAGAGTCACATGCAATATCAAAAAAAAATTTTTTTTAATAAAAAGAGGCATCCCTTTATACCTTCTACCCAGTTTCCTCAAATAGTAATATCATACATAGCTATGGTAGAACATCACAACCAGGATATTAACATGGATACAGTAAAGGTACAGAACATTTGCATCACATAAGGATCCCTCATGTTGCTGTTTTATAACACAGTCACTTCCTTCCCGTGACCCTCTCTTAACCCCTGGCAACCACTAATCTATTCTCCATTTCTATAACTTTTTTCAAGAACTTTCCATAAATGGAATAATTCAATATGTAACCTTTTGAGGTTGACTTGTTTTTTCAATCCACATAATTCTTTGGAGATTCATCCAGGTTGTTGTGTGTATTGAGAGTTGATTTCTTCTTACCACTGAGTGGTATCCATGATAATGTTGAAAGAACCTGGGCTGTTCCCAGTTTTTCACTATTATGAATAAAACTGCTATAAACATTCATGTACAGATTTTTGTGTCCACATAAGTTTTAATTTCTCTAGGATACATATCCAGGACTATGGTAGTTGCATGTTTGGTTTTATTTTAAGAAACTGCCAAACTGTTTTCCAGAGTGACTGTTCCACTCATTTTACTTTCTCATCAGCAATGTATGAGTGATCCAGTTTCTCTGCATAATCGTCGACATTTGTTTTGTCACTATTTTTCATTTTCACGATTCTGATATGTGTATAATAATATCTCATCATTGTTTTTAAATTGCATTTCCTAATGACCAACAATGTTGAATATCGTTACATGTGCTTATTTGCCATCTGCAAATTGTCTTCAGTGAAATGTCTCTGCATGTGTTTTGCCCATTTTCTAATTAGATTTTTTTTTCACCACTGAGTTTTGATAGTTCTTTATATAATCTAGATACTAGTCCTCATTGTTGGATATGCAGTTTGAAAATATTTTTGACTACTTTATAGCTTATCTTTTCATTCTCCTAACAGGGTATGTTGAAGAAGAAAAGTTTCTCAGCTTGATGAGGTATAATTTTTTAATTTTCCCTTTCATGTGTTGTGCATTTAGTGTCAAGCCTAAGAACTTTTGCCTAGCCTTAGATACTAAAATTTTTGTATTTTTTCTAAAAGTTTTATAATTTTAGTTTTACATTTAAGTCTGTGATCTATTTTGAGTTAATTTTTCTCTAATTTTTTATTGTGGTAAAATATACATAATATAAAATTTATTACCTTAATCATTTTTAAGTGTATAGTTCAGCGGTATTGGGTACATTTAACATTGTTGTGCAACCATCACCACCATCCGTCTCCAGAACTCTTTTCATCTTGCAAAATTGAAACTGTATACCCATTAAATAATAACTCACTATTCCCCTCTCCCCAGCCCCTGGCAACCACCATTCTACTTTCTGCCTCTATGGTTTTGACTGTCTAAATGCCTCATATAAGTGGAATCATAACAGTATTTGTGTTTTTTGTGACTTGTGCATTTCACTTAGCATAATGTCCTCAAGGTTTAACCATGTTGTAACATATGTCGAAATTTCCTTCCTTTGTAAGGCTGAGTAATATTCCATTTTCTGTACTTACCATATTTTGTTAATCCATTTACCAGTGAATGGACACTTGGGTTACTTCCACATTTTAGCTATTGTGAACAATGCTGCTATGAACATGGGTGTACAAATGTCTCCTTGAGACCCTGCTTTCCATTATTTTGAGAATATTCCCAGCAGTGAAATTGCTGGCTCGTATAGTAATTCTATTTTTAATTTTTTGAGGAAATGCCATACAGTTTTTTTTTTCCCAGAAGCTGTACCATTTTATATTCCCACCAGCAGTGCACAAGGGTTCCAATTTCTCCACATACTCTCCAACACTTGTTATTTTCTTTTTTTTTTAAATTATAGTCATCCTTATAAGTGTGAGGTGGTATCTTACTGTAATTTTGATTTGCATTTCCCTAATGATTAGTAATGTTGAGCATCTCTTCATATGCTTATTGACCATTTGTATATTTTCTTTGGAGAAATGTCTATTCAAGTTCTTTGCTCAGTTTTGAATTGGTTATTTGTGGGGGTTTTGTTGTTGTTGTTGAGTTTTAAGAGTTCTCTGTATATTCTAGATACTAATCTTTTATTGGATACATGATTTGCAAATATTTTCTCCCATTCTGTGGGTCGCCTTTTTATCCTCTTAATAGTGTCTTTGGATGCACAAAATTTTTAAATTTTCATGAAGTCCAATGCGTCTATTCTTCTTTTTTCTTTTTCTTTCTATGTCTCTAGTGTCATATTCAAGAAATTATTAACAAATCCAATGTCATGAAGTTTTGAGTTTTCTTGAAAGAGTTTTAAAGTTCTAAGTCTTATATTTAGGTCTGGATCCCATTGAGTTAATTTTTGTATAAGGGTTGAGCTTTATTCTTTTGCGTGTGGATACCCAGTTTTCCCAGCACCATTTGTTGAAGGCTATCTTTTCCCCATTGAATGGGCTTGGCACTCTTATTGAACATCATTGACCATATATGCATTGGTTTACTTCTGCACTCTCTCTTCTATCCTGTAAGACAGTATGTCTGTCTTTATGCCAGTTTCACACTGTTTTGATTACCTTAGCTTTGTAGTAAGTTTTGAAATCAGAAAGTTTGAGACCTCCAGCTTTTTTCTTCTTTTTCAGGATTGTTTTGACTCTGCACATCCTTTGAAATTCCATATGAATTTTAAGATGAGTTTTTCATATTTCTATTAAAGAGTATCACTGGGATATTTGATAGGGATTGGATTAAATCTGTAGATAACTTTGGGTAGTATTGACATATTTGACATAACTTATCTTTTCACTCTCTTAACAGGGTCTATTACAGATGAAAAGTTTTTCATTTTGATGAGATCCAGTTTACTAATTTTTCGTTTTAGGTATTGTGCATTTGGTGTCAAGCCTAAGAACTTTTGCCTAGACTTAGATCTCACAGATGTTAAAATTTTTATTTCTAAAAGTTTTATAGTTTTTGTTTCATATTTTAGTCTACGATACATTTAAATTATTTTTTGTGTAAGATTTGAACCTTTGGTCAAAGTTCATTTTTTTTTTTTTTTTTGCCTGTGTTCAATTGCTCCAGCAATGTTTGTTGTAAAGGTGATCATTCCTCCATTGAATTTCTTTTGTGCCTTTGTTAAAGATCAGTTGGCTGTATTTATGTAGGTCTATTTCTGCATTCTCTATTCTGTTTCATTTATTTATGTGTCTCTATCCACACAGTCTTGACTTACTATAGCTATATAATTGTCTTCAAATTGAGTCGATGGATTCCTCTCAATGCATTATTCTTTTTATCAAATTGTTTTAGCTAATGTAGCTGTTTTGCCTTCCCATATACATTTTAGAATAATCTTACCTATAACTATAAAAGATCTTCCTAGGGTTTTAATAGGAATAATATTAAACCTGTATATTAATCCAGGGAGAATTTTTTCGATGTGGAGTCTTCCAATCCGTAACCACTGTGCCTCTCCATTTATTTAGGAATTTAAAAAATGTATTTCATTAGCATTTTGTAGTTTTCTGCATACAAGTACTACACATATTTTTTTCTGGATTTACACTCGTTTCATGTTTTTTGAGTGACTTTAAATTATATTGTATTTTTAATTTTGGAATTCATGTTTTTATTGCTAGTATATAGAAATAAAATTAATTTTTGTATGTTCATCTTGCATCCTGAAACTTTTCTGAAGTCACTTATTAGTTCTGTGAGGTATTTTTTGTAGTTTTTTTGTTTGCTTGTTTTATTTGTTAGCTTGGGGATTTACTGTGTAGACAATCATGTCACAGGCAAATATGACCAGTTTTATTTCTTCTCTTCTGATCTGTGTATCTTTTCTTCCCTTTTCTTGCCTTATCACATGGCTAGAATATCCAGTGCTATGTTGAATAAGAATGATAACAGTAAACATCCTTGCTTTCTTCCCAATCTTAGTGAGACAGCATTCTGTCTTTCAACATTAAATATAACATCACCTGTAGGTTTTCATAGATATTGTCTATGAATGTTGAGAAAGTTTCCTTCTATTCCTATTTCCTGAGAGATTTTGTTATAAATGGACATTTAGTTTTGTCAAATGCTTGTCCTACATCTATTTATGTGATTTTTCTTCTTTAGATGGTTAGTAAGGTTAATTTTTGAATACTGAACCAATCTTGCATCCCTGGAATAGACCCTACTTGGCCATGGCATATAATTCTTTTTTATGTATTCCTGAATTATGTATGCTAATATTTTGTTAAGGATTTGGCATCTAAGTTATTAAGGATATTGATCTGTAGTTTTCTTCATTCCCTCTCTCATTCTTTCCTTTCTTTCTTTTCTCTTTCTTTCTTTCTTTCTTTCTTTCTTTCTTTCTTTCTTTCTTTCTTTCTTTCTTTCATATTGTCTTTGTCTGGTTTTGATATCAATGTAATACTAGCTTAATAAAATGAAGGAAGAAGCCTTCCCTCCTCTTCTTTATTTTTGGACTAAATTGATGTTAATTATTCCTTATACACTTGGTAGAAATCTCCAGTAAAACCATCTGGGTCTGGAGATTTCTTTTTCAGGAGTTTTTAAATTATGAATTTAATTCTCTTAATAGTTATAGACTATTCAAATATTCTATTTCATATTGTATGGTCGTCTGTGTTTCTTGAGTAAACAGTCCATTTTATCTAAATTGTCATACTGATGTGTGCAGAGTTGTTCATAGAATTCCCTTATTATTACTTTGAATGTGTGTGTCTATAGGGCCTGTAATGATATCCCATATTTAATTCCTGATATTAGTACTTTGAATACTCTCCTTTTTTTTACTGTCTTGCTACAGATTTGTCAATTTACTAATTTCAGAGAATCAACTCTTTGTTTCATTGATTTTTTTAAATTTTTTTCTGTTTTTAATTTCATTGATTTCTACTCTTTGTTATTTTCTTCCTTGTGCTTGCTTTGGGTTTATTTAGCTTTCCTTTTTCTATATTCTTAAGATGGGATCTTAAATTATTGACTTGAGACTTTTCTCTTTTTTTGAATATATGTATTTAGTGCTATAAATTTTCCTCTCAGCACTGTTTTAGCTGTGTCACACAAATTTTGATATGTTGTATTTTGATTTTTATTCAGTTCATTGTATTTTTTAATTTCCTTTGACACTTCCTCTTTGACCCATGGTTATTAGGAAGTATATTATTTATTTTCCAAGTGTTTGAAAATTTTCTGTTCATCTTTTTGTTATTTATTTTTAGTTTGGTTACATTATGGTAGGAGAACACACTCTCTATGATTCCAATTCTTTTAAATTTGAAGTTTGATTTATGGCCCAGGATTTGGTCCATATTGATATATGTATCACAAGAACTTGAAAAGAATGTGTGTTCCACAGTTGTTGGGTGAAGTGTTTTATATTACTATCAATTAGATCTTGTTGATTGATGGTATTGTTCAGTTCCTTTTCATCCTTGCTGATTTTCTACCTAGTTTTTCTATCAGTTGTTGAGAGAGAAGTATTGAAATGTCAAACTATAATTGTGGGTTTGTCTATTTCTCCTTCAGTTCTATCAGTTTTTGCTTCACATATCTTGCAGCTATGTTCTCGGTAAATGTATGTGTAGGACTGGTACATCTTTGCTATGGTCTGAATGTTTCTGTTCCCCCAAAATCTCATGTTGGAATCCTAATGCCCAGTGTGATGGTGTCAAAAAGTGAGGCCTTAGGGAGGTGATTAGGTTGTGAGTGTGGATTCTTCATAAAAGGGATTAGTGCTCTTATAAAAGAGACTCCACAGAGCTACCTAGCCCCTTTCACTATGTCAGGATACAGTGAGAATTCTGCAACCCAGAAGAGGGCCTTCACCTGACCTGCTGGCACCCTGATCTCAGACTTCAGCCTCGAGAACTGTGAGAAATAAATTTCTATTTTAGTCCACTCTGTTTGCAACCTGAATGGACTAAAACAGTCTTTTGTAGTTATATTTGAGGTGAGTTTTTATAAACAATATATAGCTGGGCCGTATTTCTAATACACTTTGCCAATCTCTGTCTTTTAATTGGTATATTCAGACCATTTACATTCAGTATAGTTATTAGTATGCTGGAGCTTAAGCCTGCAATTTTATTCTTTGTTTTCTTTGTTTGCATTTCTATTTTGTTCTTTCTGGCTTCTTCTTATTTGAACATTTTTAGAATTCCACTGTGATTTATCCATAGTGTTTCAAATGTATCTCTTTGTGTAGGCTTTTCAGTGGTTGTCCCAGGTATTAGGTTATGTAGACATAACATCACAGTCTACTGGCATGGCCATTTTATAAGTTCAAATAAAGAAACCTTACCTCTCTTTACATCCTTGTACCTCCTTTTTAAATAATATAATTAAGTATTTTATCTACATACATGTAGAACTACATCAGACAGTGCTATAATTGTTTATTCAACTATCAGTTTAGAAGGAGTTTAGAAAACTCAAGAGGAGAAGGAAAGCCTATTGAATTTATCCATATTTTTGCTCACCATGTCCTTTTTTCCTGATATTCTGTTCCTTATTTCATTGTTTCCTTTCTGTTTAGAGAATTTTCCATGGCTATTATTTTATGATAGAACTGCTGGCACCAAGTTCTCTTAGTTTTACTTCATCTGAGAAGTAAAACTGTCTTGATTTCTCTTAATTCCTGAAGAATATTTTTGCTGGATGTGGGATTCTACGTTAACAATTTTGTTTTGTTTTTTCCCAGCACTTGAAAATGTGGCACTTTCTTTTGTCTTCTTTCTCATGAGAAATCTCATGTCATTTATACAGTTTTTCCTCTCTGGATAAGGGACTGCTACTCTCACACTGCTTTCAAGATTTGTCCTTAGTTTTAAGAAGTTCAACTACGATGTATTGTAGTATGGATTTTTAGAAGGGCTTCTTTTCTTTTGGGATTACCTGGCTTCTTAAATTTGCAGGTTTATGTCTAATGCTAAATATGGGTCATGTTCAGCCACTATTATCTTGAGCACTTTTTTAGCCTTGCCTTTTTTCTCCTCTCCTTCCAGAATTTCAATGACACAAATGTTAGATCATCGCTATAGTCCCACAAATCCCTTAGTATCTGTTCTCTTTTCTTCCAATATATTTTTTTCTCTCTGTTGTTTAGATTGGGTAATTTCTATTGTTCTATCTTTCAATTCATGGGTTCTTTCCCCTGCCCCTTCCATTCCTCTTTTTAGCCCATTCACTGAGTTTATTTCAATGATTATGTTTTTAGTTCTAAAATTTCTATTTGATTTTTCTTTTTAGCTTTTTGCTGAGACTTTCTATTTTTCATTTGTTTCAAGCACACTCATAATTGCTAACTGAAGAATTTTTATAATGACTGCTTTAACATTTTTGTCAGATAATTCTACCATCTCTGTCATATTTGGTGTTGGCAAATTGATTGTTTTTTGTTTTCATTCAGTTTAAGATCTTCCTAGTTCCTGGTAGGACAAATGACGTTCTACTCAAACCTGGATACTTGGGGTATGATGTTATAAGACACTGGATTTCATTTAAACCTTCTGCTTTAGCTAGCTTCCTCTAATACCACCCAGGCAGAGAAAGGGGGATATGCCACCTTATTACTGCCAGATGGAAGTAGAAGTCCAGGCTCCCCTGTTGGCCTCTGTTGACACTCAAGGAGGGTACTCTTTTTTCCAGCTGAGTGGGAGTGGGAGCTCCCCTCCTACTAGACCTCTACTCCCTGGTTGGGAGGGGTTGGAATACCTCATTACTGCTCTGCCCATGGTCTACACTGACACTAAGTGTGGGAAATGGAGGGGAGTTTATTACCTCTTGGCAGATAATGCCCAGATGAAGTCCCAGCTCCCTACTTGGCCTTCTCTGACACTATCCCAGCAGAGGAGTTAGGGCACCTCAATATATTCTAGCAAAGTTAGAAGTCTAGGCTCCCAACTCTGTTTTTGCTGGCATGGAAGGGGTTGGGGCCACAGATTTTTCCTGCAGTGTTTGGCTGGAGTAGAGCAGCTATTGTCTAAAAATTTTCTGTCTTTCTAGGTTATTCCTCTCCAGGCTGTTTCGCTAAAGAGAGCAGGTTTTTCTTTGAGGTTTCTGTTTTTGTTTTTATTTTTGCACTCATAGGTATTTCCACGTTGCTGGTTTCTTCAGCTCCAAGTTGGTGGTGTATGAGGTTAAAAGAAAACCCAGGGAACTCACCACCATATCGTTCCTTGGGTCCCCAGTTCCCTAGACAGTTTACTTTTTCTTTCCATTTTTAGAGTTGACTTAAGTTGTCTTATAATGGCCATGGTTTTCAGTTGTCCTTAGTGGGAGAAATAGGGAAAATTATACCTAGACCATGGAAATCCCAGACATATCTTCTTCTTTTTCCAGAGGGGAATCCTATTTGGGTAACTAAATTCTCATAGAAAGGCTGTGTGAAGAGTGTATGAAATAGTGGCAGGGAATACAGGATTAAGTCAATCCAGCAACATTTCAGATGGTCTTTGTAGCATCACCTTTCCAGTGAGAGGAGCAAGAAATTCTCATTTTTCAGTGCCTCTTAACTCACGGTCTGTGGACAGTCTATTGGAGTGTGAGCTGCCTGTAACCCCCTTGTGAAATTAAATGTAAAGTTTTGTAGTTCATGCATATATGCATTTACCTATACAGGGAACAAATTTTCAATGGATTCTCAAAGGGTACATGAGAAACGTGTGCACCCTCACATTTAAGACTGTTCTAGGAAGTCTAAATATTTGCTTTTGCTCAGAACACCATCAAACTGCTTCATATCCAGACCGCTTTGCCTTTCCTGTACTGTGCTTTCGCATTATATCATTGAGAGGCTCAGATTAATAGTCCAGCAAATGTCATTTTGGGGATATTGCTAAGAATGTTTCCCTCTACAACACGATGTCTTCTTCACGAACACCCATGGGAGATATTCCTCTTGGGTCTCATCATCAAGAAAACCTGTTCTGATTTTCTGCTTACAACTGGTATTGTTTTATTTATTTATTTATTTATTTATTACCATTAAGGACAGTTTGCTTCTTATAACTGTGTTTTATCCTGTCTTTATTTTGGCTGTTGGGAAACCCAGCCAGGCTTTGGAGCTGTCTATTGCAACAGATCTTATGGTTTGCACCTGGCGGTCTGTATGCTTACTTTTACTTTTCCTCCCATATTTTCCTTTCATAGTCTCCTTAACCCAATAACTCCCTTGACTATTTATTTCATTCTTTTATATTGTGGGCATTTTATAAGCAGCCTCAAATACTTACGGTAAGAGGCAAGGATATATATATAGACAGATAGGGAGACCAACAGATGGAGAGACAGATAGAAAGACAGATAGACTCATCCTCCAGCAGTACTGGGGTCCACGCTGCCTAAGTGCCATGGCTTTGGTGATTAGGCTGCTCATGCTCAGCCATCACTCTCCAACTGCCTTTTCACTGCTGCATATAGATGCCAAGGAAGGATGCTCATCTCTAGGCTGAAGTCTTTCCCTACCCAACAAATCCCAAGAGTGCTGGTGTGAGGTTAGTGGAGGAAGAGAGAGCTTCCTTAGTGGGATAGAATGAGTGATAACTGCTGGAGCTATCTCCCCATCTCTCCCCATCAGCACTACCTGCTTAATGACCTCTACTTCATCATAGTAGCCGAGACCCTCCTTTGAAAGTGGGTCCTAAATATACAAATGGAAGGGAGAAAACCTCCCTGGTCCTATGTTCCCTCTACCCTCTAGGGCTCTCTCAAGGAACCATTTTCTGATTCCTTCGCTCTTCCTCCTCCCCTGTCTGCCCATAGATGATGCAGGCAGAGAGCTGTGGTGCTCCAGGGGGACACAGCTTCCTGCACTGTGGCACGAGATGAGGTAGCTCTCACATCTGGGCTTCCTGGTTGCCCAAGAAAACCATGGAGATCTTGACAGCTTGCACATGCTCTTTCTAATATCTAGACTTCGTGTCTTACCTTGTGGTAGGAGAATAAAACATTAACTTCCACACAGGGTTACAGGTCACCTCTAACCTCCCCTGTAAAGTGAGGATTATACTAGACAATGAAAGTAAAATTGCTGTGTAAGCTACAAATTGTTATACAGATGTTGGTTGAGGTTCTTCTTCTTATTATTATAACCCCCAAACACACCTATTACTTTCCCACCTTAGGGTCTTGGCTCATACACTTCCCCTGGGGTACCTCACTCTCCTGGTCTCACTTCAGTCTACCCTGCCTGCCCTCAATACTCTCTCTCCCCAGCCTGTCAGTGGAGTGTTTACCTCTCTTCTATTTTATTTTTGTTCTGTAAGACCTTAAAGAACTTAACTACTGGTTCTCAAACCATAATGCACATAAGAATCACCAGAGGAATTTGTAAAAATACAGATTCCTAAATCTCACCCAATTTTTAACTGGCACTACAGGTGATGAAGATGCAAGTGGTCTAACTGCTAAGCCCCTTACTGAAAGAGGACAAGATGCCATGGGAAGGGAATATAGATTTGTGTGTTAGTCGGCTAGGGCTGCCATAACAAAGTACCACAGACTGGGTGACTTCAACAATAGGAGAAATTTATTTCTCACAGCTCTGGAGGCTGGAAGTCCAAGATCAAAGTGTCAGCAGGTTTGGTTTCTTCTGAGGGCTGTGAGGGAGGAATCTGTGCCAAGCGTCTCTCCTTGGCTTGTAGACAGCCTTCTTCTCCCTGTCTCTTTGCATCATCTTCCCTCTGCGCGTAGGTCTGCATCGAGGTTTCCCCCTTTTCATAAGGACACCAATCACAGTGGATTAGGGCCCACTCTAATGACTTCATTTTTACTTAATTACCTCTTTAAAAACCCTATGTCCAAATACAGTCACATTGGGGGTTAGGACTTCAACATATGAGTTTGGAGGGGTGGGGTTGGGGTGGGGGGACACCGTTCAGCCCATAGTATTAGATACCTGAGGTAAGGTTTCTGATAAAACTTGGGAACAAAGGTATAGGACTGCTGCATTCATTAGGATTGAATTTAGCTGAAAGTAACAGAAAGCCAACAGCAGTAGCTTAACAAAATAGAGAATATTTTTTTCAACTGACAAGAAGTCTAGGATGGCAATCTGGGTTGGGTTCAGTAGCTCCACAATGCCAAGTAGGAACCTGGCTCCTTTTATCATTCTGCCCTGCCATCCTTCTCATGGGGCTTTCTTCAAATGCCACAACATGAATGCTACATCCCTAGGCATATCTTGTCCATTCTGGTCAGGAAGAAGGGGTAAGAGTGAGGGTAAAGGTATTTGTCAGCTTGTTACCAAGTCCAAGCTTATACTGCTCGCTGCACAACAAGCCAATACATTGAGAGAACAGTTGTTAGGGCAAGGAATAGCAATTTTATTTGGAAAGCCAGCAGACCAAGAAAATGGTGGACTAGTGTCCCAAAGAACCATCTTACCTGAGTTAGAGTTCTACACTATACGAAAACAGGAGGAGGTGTGGCTGGTTGTTGCAAACTTCTTGGATCAGGAATCCTTTGTTCTTGCAGCTGTCCAGGTAAGTCTGGTTGCAATGTTCCAATAAACCTCAAATAAGATAATTATTATTTTCTGTTCTGCAACTTTTTAATCTCTATATGGCTGGAAAAGTGCTATGCCTTTAAAGGTCAGAGCCTTGAGAATAGGCTATCCTGTATATTTCAGGCTACAGGCAACATTATTTTACAAAAGTGCAGAGCCAGCATGGCTAAGCACAGGCGACAGAGCACAAAGATTATAGCTAAAGGAAGAGATCCAATAAGGAGCCAGGTTTGTTCTTTTCTGTTACAAGCTGAGGCAGCTATGGTATCTATGTGTGCATGTACATATTTGTGTTTATGTACATATACAATACAATAGCCTTCCTGGAAACACAGCTAATGGATATTAACTTTCACCTTGTTGGCTAAAACCAGTTCACATGTCTGTGACAGGTAGGTGAAAAGAAACATAGCACAGGGAACTCTGCTCAGTATTCTGTGATAACCTAAATGGGAAAAGAATTTGAAAAAGAAGAGATACATGTATATTTATAACTGAATCATTCTTCTATATACCTGAACCTAACACAACGTTGTTAATCAACTATGCTCCAATATAAAATTTAAAAAAAGAAACATGTCAGGGGAATCAATAAGGGAAAGAAATGAAGGATATAACACAGACAAGGTCAAATGTTAGAAATCAGAAAAACAAACAAACAAACAAGCCAAACTAGGAGATGGGAGTAAGAGGCCCCAGACAAGAGGTGTGGGCAGCCAGGAGCAAGAATGGAGTTGGCATTCTGGGACAGCCATTCTGTAGACTCTAACCCAGGATCAGGACTCCCCTCAGTATGGGTCTAGATTCACATTCTGGGGTAGAAGGAATTAGCCATCCTTGGCCAGGATGTAGTTGCCAATACCAACTCCACCTACTTAATGAATTGTCCTATGGCTTACCCTCACCTGGAATGCCAGATGGATGGGACACCTGCTGGGTGGGAAGACACACCTGCAACACTGAGATTTCCCCAGGATTAGTCTCTGGAATTGCTGCTCCTGATGAAATGGTGCCAGACAGGAAGAGGCAGGGACACTCACTCACAGCACAGATTCCTTCCCACTGTGGTCCAGGTTGAGATGAGTGAAATATTATGCCCTGACAGGTTTCTTTCTCAAAATATCCTCTGATGACTCTGTGCGGCACACAGCCTCCTCTTCAGGAGTCATGGCAGCTGCTGCTGGTGTCTGCTGTGATGTTTGGGTGGGAACAGAACGAGAGCACAGCAAGGAGGTGTGCATTCCCCAGGAACTGAGAATACCTGTCCTTCTAGGAGATCACCTCTCTTTGGGCTTCAGGTTTGGAATCTCAACCACCCAGAGGAAGGCTGTCATCTTGGGTCTAAACATGCACCCTTTAGTTCATCCACAAACTCCTTGAAAGATGCAAAAAAAAAAAAAAAAAAAAGTGGGAAGATGCTTGTCAGCACTTTGGTCCCTCATAAACACTCTGAGTCTGGTGAAATGTGACACTGCCCTGGACTCCATCCATCTTTCTAGCACAAGAGCCTTATTGACCAGGTGGGCCTTGTAACTTCAGGTTCAAAGGCAGCCTATGGTCTTTTTGGAAATGCTTATGCATGTTGTTTGTATGAACAAAAAGAGATGACAGGCAGTGGACAGAGCCAGAGCTCCTCGGCCCACCTGTGAAAAGCCCCACACCGGTTACCTCTCTTATCTGAGGTGATTGAGTGTGACACTTTCTTCAAGCTCTAGGACACTGCCCTTCTTTTCCCAATGGATTTCATCCCCTCATCCTTTATTGGGGTAATGCCCAGCAGAAGTATGGGGTGGAGGGTTGTACAGGCTAAGAGTTTGGACAGGCTATGTAACTCAGGAGTGATCCTGGCTATAGGCACACAGGTGTCTTCAATAGGAAGACTGTGATGGGTACCAATCAAATGGTGTTACCGAGACACTTGGGGATGAGGCCCAGAAGTTGTTACCTCTGGAGGGTCCCTCTACAGACAGTAGGATCCCAGCTCTTAAGCTGATGCCCAGCATTGAGCTTCAGGACTTAGGGAAGTGGGAGTTGTCAGAGCAGGCTGTGAGTATCAGGAGAGGGAGGGTCCAAGGGAGGGAGGGCCCAGGAATGGGAGGGCCCAGCCCCTGTGTTTGGAAGGGTGTCTGACACTGAGCACCCCCATATGGGGGAGCCACGTCAGGGTGACAAGGCCTGCTTCATGTCAGGGTTTTCCTAAGAACCTCCAATGCTGAGATGTGAGTCAAGGGTCTCAAATTCAAATGCCTCCAGGGTAAAGGCAAGTATCAAAATCGAGTAAGGCAGGCCAGGTTTAAGAAAAATCTGTAAGGGCACTCCCTTTGGAAAATAAGCAGAAACATAGTTTTACCTGCTCTAAGAAATATGTTCTTCCCTTTTATTGAAATAATAGGTCTCCAGGTCTATTTTTATTTTCCTACTTTTAAGAGATTTTGTAGTAGACAGATATATTTCTCTCCCACAAAAAAAACAAGAGCATATGTGTGATTTTAAAGAATGGCAAATCATGTTGGGCCTCCATCCAGAAGTGGTGAGGACTGTGGAAAATTGCAGAGTATCCCCCTGACCTGATTAAAGTGAGCTACTTCCCAACATCCTTAAATTGCTGTCAGGTTGAATGTCAACTCAGTGCTGTCAGACCTTCAGATTTTTTGAAGGAAGTCAAAATCTGGATTTTGTTTTATGACATCTCCAAATAGTGAAATGTTGGCTATATATATATATATATATATATATATCACCCAAACAAAACAGATCAGGAGGCTGTCAATCTGTGACTTCTGGTACTGGCAGAGGCAGTGGTACCACTTTTGAGGAATTAAGGAATAACCAGGGTGGGGGCTGACACTGATTCCTTATTTTTTCCTAAAATAATAGATTACATAAAATATCTAGTTCCTATGGTATCCATCACTTAATGCATTCAAAAGGCATAGCTTTCTGCAGGTGCCCCTCGAACACTCCACTTCACTAGGCTGTCTAGACAGGTGCCTGCAGAGATCAGCTGCCTGGAGTGCACAAGAATATTCCAAGTGTGTGTAAGGCTTGGGTGGGAGAAGGTAAAACATTTTGACATTAGGCTGAGCTTCTGTATTTTCCAATATACTCTGCATGCTACTCCCCCTAGGAATCAATGCTCATGAATTCATTAAGTCTTAGAGACTGTGATATTTGCCAGAATGCAAAAAAACAATTGGCTCCAACCAGAACATAAATTACAACGTAGGAAAAATTTGTAACTTAATTTCCAGTGAATATAAAGAGGATCTACATGACTGTAGCTTCAATGCACTAATAATCAGATGCAAATGAGACAAACATATTCATCCTTAGGAGGTGGGTGGGTAGGAGACAGCTCGCTGGCTGGAAGAAAGGACACCCCTTTCCAATCTGTATCTATGGCAAAGCCAATAAAAGCAAAGTGAACTAAGTGCCTTGGCTATTAATTACTTACATAATGTTAAAATGCAGATTTCCCATAGCTGAGATCCAACTTGGTTAATTTAATAGTGAGAGACCGTGCGTGTGTGTGTGTGTGTGTGTGTGTGTGTGCACGCACGCATGCTCGCATGCTCTCATGCTTGTGCGCTGTGATTTGTGAAGGCATCCAGCCCCTTTTGCAGGCAGCTGAGCAAACTATCCTCTGCTGGCTCAGCCTGTGTCTATATGGGCAACCAGCTTGCTCATTTCTGACGAAGACTCATTAGATCAGTCAAACAACTCAGGATGTTTTTTTCCCCTGAGCAACTGTACTGACTTGGTAAATCAAATCTGTATTTTGACTCAATGTGAGATTAGCCATCCCTTCTCTTAAGGACTATCTCTGAATTTGTCCCCAGGAGGGTGTGATACTGTGGTCCTTTGAGGAACTACTTGGCGTCCCATGGGTGCGACAGGTTGTGCTGAGGAGCGGATGCCCGAGGACACTGCTTCCCACCCTGCCTTCCTTGGACAGCACCACACCTCAGCCACAGGCTCCGCTCCTGGGGGCGCTGGGGGCGGGGAGATCCATGTCATAGGAACACAAGCCAGCCAGAGGCCTCAATGGCCATACTCTCATTTCAGGAGGCAAAAACTGAGGTCTAGAGAGGAAGCTTGTCCAACATCATCTACTCAACCCCAGGGTTTCTGATTTCCAGCGGGCACTGTTTTCCATGCTGTCTCTCATTAAAGATTCTGTCCCCACCACGCTCCACCTTTGCTCCCTAGTGGCAGGTCCTGTTCGGGTCTAAATATTTGGACTTTTGACCTTTTTTGGTCTCCCCTAGTCTTTGGAGAACCTAAACTTCTAAATTCTATTACCAACAGTTATCCATGAGACGTGACTTTCTAGACGCTAGAGTCAGAACGCAGAGCCATCTGGAAAGCGTGAAGGGCAGGCTCCATCCCAACATGGGACCCAGTAAGGCAACAAGGGGAACACTCCCAGAGTCTTTTAGAAGAGATGGAGCTGGCTGGCTATTGTCAGAGAAAGGGACCGTATTCTGCACCTCTGTCTAAAAACACCTTCTGTACCCCCTCACAGCTCCACCACCTACCCCCGGCCACCTCAGCTCCCCTTCCTTCTGGAAGAGCTGAGTGTTTTCTACTTTGCAGAGAAACCCACTGAATTAATACATCAGGAACTTAGCAAGAGTATATATATATAGACACACACATATACATATACATATATATGGCATACATATAAAGAATATATGTGTGTATATATACACACACACACACACATATATATATGGGAGGTTAATCTTCCTGACCATATCAGAATCCTGAAATACACACACATTGTGTACATATATATGGAGATATATATAACATATATATATATATATATATAGAGAGAGAGAGAGAGAGAGAGAGAGAGAGAAAAGATATAGTTTACTAGCATCAGACCTGGTTTGAGTTCTAGCTCCAGTACTTACTAGCTGTTATGACCTCAAGCAAGTTACTTAGTATCTCTGTCTCTGTTTTCTTATACATAGAATTGGGAATAATAATAATCTTGGTTGCTGTGAGGATTAAATGAGCTAATGCATATAAAATACTTAGAATAGTTCCTGGCACATTGTAAGCACTCTGTAAACATTCCTTACTAATACTATTAGTGTATGTTCCTTCCAGAGGCAGCTGCATTTTAAAAGTGACCTTGCTGTGAGAGGGCAACACTTAATCCAACAGGGTGCTTAACCTGGTCACGAACACTTGAAGATCAGTCACCATAAGGAGGTATTTATTTTTTAGGACAGACTTATTGGAGCACCCCAAAGTTCTCCCACACTGGATCCTGGCCACTTCATGCACGCATAAAGCCGGCCAATGCCAAGGCAGCTGATGTCCAGAATGCGTCAGCTTTGACCATCTTTAAAAGGAGCCCAAGGGAGAGAAGCCACAGCAACAGAGAGCTTGGCTGGGAGTTGGGACGAAGCTAGAAGCAGCCAAGGTTTTCATGGTCCTGGAGTTTCCCCCTCCTCCCTGGACTTTTTCCAGTCCCAAGCATTTCTATTTTTCAGCTTTGGCTCTTGCCTGACATTTGAAGGATGAGCTATTAACGATACTAAATTAATGACGGTTATAGAGTATATTTGAGAAGATCATAAAAAAATCAGTAATGTCATCATGTCAAACAAAGTTTCTGATAGTTTTTTTAAATTATGTATGTCTTTTATTTTTTCCCTTCCAACATTGATCCAGAGCTTTCAGAGGGACATTAATCTACCTGACCACAGCAGAATCCTTAATTATTCACGTCCGGCAATATATCTAATTCTACAGAAATTCCCTGTAGATCTGCCATTGTTGAAGTAGAATTTGGCAGCTGAGCTCTGCTCTCTCTGCTCAGCCCAGCCCAGCCCAGCCCAGCCTTGCTTACTCCTCAGCGATGCACAGCCATCTCCCTGACCTCCACTTCGTTTTAATGCACATGGATGCCCAGGCTTATCATTCAGAGAAGTGTAATTTCTCCCAGTGTGACAAGTGAGTGAAAACTCGTAGGTGATAAGTATAGAGGAGGTTCCTCCTTGGGGAAGGACAAGAGGGTCTAAAGAGAGTATAGTAACCTTGGTGGGTGTGTGACCTCATCTGCAGGACCCTGGAGCTGGGCGACCCTGAGCAAGTCACTCAAACTTGGCTTCTGCGTGCGCCCTGGTAACATGACCTCTGCTATGGTTTCACTGAGCTATAGACTGAGGATGAGAAATTAAAGTCATGAAAAAACCCGTTATATACCAGCAGAGCCAGGAAAGTGGCAGAGTGCAAAGTGACAAAGAAAATACGAATGCTGACTGTGTCAGTCATGATGAGACTGAGTCACTGGGTGCTGGCGGGCCCTGTGGGGAGAAGTGAGTGGTGAACCCTTCCAACTGCTGAGAGGGGATGACTAAGTGTTTTAGTGGAGAAAAGAGCTGCAGTGTTTGTGCTTTAAATAAAACCTTCACAGCGGTGGGCAGGGGACAACTTCTGGGCGTTCTCAATTGGACATAGAGGGAACTGGAGCAGAACAGTTCAATTTTGCAGTGGCTCTGCCTCTAACACCCTCGCCCTGACCTCCCTGCCTTTCCATAGTCAGGGAACAAGATCTTAAGCTTTGCTCCATGCGATGTCTCTTCGGCTCTCTTTGGGACTAACCTGGATAGTCCTCACTTCAAATACACTTTTCCTCTGTATAAAGCCTGGCTAACTCCTCGCTAAACCCGTTCCTCTTCTCCCAGGCCTACAAAGGGACCACATTTCCCAGTAGCCCTTGCAGTTGGGTGTGGCCATGTGATTGACGTCCAGCCTATGGAATGTGGGTGGAAGAGGTGTCCATCACTTGGGCCTGGCTGTGAAAACTCCCATGTGCAATCCTCCCTGGTTCATCCTCATCTGTCGCCTGAATGCTGACAGCTGGGGTACCATGGAAGCCATATGTAGAAGATGGCAGCCCTGCTGTGTCTGGGAAATAAACCTCGGCTTTGTTAAGACAATGAAACTTTAAGGTTTGCTTGTTACAACCATTGGCAGGATCACATTAGGACTGTCTTGGGTCGTATAGGCACTTTTACCTTCATAGGCTCCTTTCTCCATAAAATAATATTAAGAACCATATTTTACAACTGTGTTGGTATATGAATATGATCCATGCTTTTCTTCTGATTTTAAAAGGAATGAAAACATTTGCATGGGCCCCTAAAAGTTCCATTATACTAGGTCCTAAATACTGTGCCTGTAGTGTCCGATGGCTAAGTTGACCCGGGATATTAGCTAGAGTTGACTGCTGACACTTCCGAGCCATAATTACACACCAGTGTCAAACTACATATCCTCATGTTGGGTTTCTAGACAATGACCATGGGTCCCATATGACTGTGTTCACTCCTCTCCCCTGCCTTTGTTTATGCTGGCCCTTCAGCCTGGAGTGCCCCTGGCTCTTCTCTCCTGAAGCTGGCAGATGCTTTTGGGGTCCCACCCATATCCCCTTGGCCCACATACCCACGGGTCTCTTTCTGTGTGTCTGCCTGGGAACCTCCTCTGGCCAAGGGAATATGCTTGGCTCAGAAGTGAAAAGTGTCCGGGAGTGATTGCCTGGAAGCAATGCCTAATCTATGCGGATGGGAATCAATGGATTCCCACAGCTTCTCCACCCCTCAGTTTCCTAGGGGGGTGGTCCATGATTGTGACCTGCACAGTAGTTCACCCTGTACTTGCCTTGCTCCCTTCTCGGTCTTCCAGTTCTACTCCCTCCCTTGTGCTTCCTGGGAACATCTCCCAAACAAACTACATTTCCCAATCCTTGTCTGCCTTTGGACGCATTCAGGCCAGGACACCCTGTCTGCCTATCACAGCATCAGCTCCACCAGGAAACCCCCTGACTGGCCTCATCCACACTTCCTTTCCTGCATCTCACACCTTCTCCTCGCCTCAACTTGTCACTGAGATAGTGTAGTCTAAAATGTTCCCCACATCCTGCTTGCCAGTTACCTCGGGGCTCTTCTCCTGTTGGGAGGGACCCACACTTTCCACTCCTTTGTAGCCCCCCAGCACGGGCACTGGTGGGACATGCTGGAGGCTAAGAGCACCTAGATTATAGGTATTCGTGCTACACAATGTCCCATTTAGGAGAGAGGCGATGACGGGTCTTTCCATTTGAATAGGACTTTATAGTTTAATAGCACGTTTACTTTTACTTGTTATCTCCTTTTATTCGAACAAGGCACATGTTTGTTACTTTTCTCATCTGAAAACTGAGGACGCTGAGGCTCTGGAGAAGTGGTGCCTTTCAGATGATTGCATAGCTGAGTGTTTAGAGACTCGGGAACAGGGGTCTTCATCCCAAATCCTACCTTACTCTAAGGTTCAGGCTCCTCCCACATCACACAGGTGGTGGGTTTCCCTCTCACACAGACTCTGCAAGTCTGATATTACTACACTCATTTTGCAGACGAGAAAAGTGTTGCTAGAGAATAATGTTCCCAAAAACACACAATCAAGAAGCGGCAGATTAAGCTCTGGGACCATGCCCCTATGTGGGAGAGCGGGTCAGAGGAGCTTTCCCTCTGATTCCATCAGAATACTGCTTGCTGCTTTCCTAGTAATTTCCTCATCTCCATGCTCCTGGGAGGGGCGGTGGAGAAGGAGTGAATGTGACAACATAGTCTGCATTAATCCCCAAAGTCTGGTTTCTCTGTCTGGTTTTGTGACATCACTGCATTCAAGATCTTTCACGTTCTCTTGCTTCCAACACATCACGGAGTATGGGTTTCTCATTACACCCCTCCACTCAAATTTCTACCATGCCTAAGACTGAACAGGTGCTTTCCATTCCAGCTGACTTTGCAAAAACAGACCTCTTCTGTGGGCCCAGTAACAGATGGGATTTCAGCCCCATCCCTGCTTACCATTCTCATCCATGGTTAGGGTAGCATTTTAAGCTATTTTTGCCACATACACCTCTGTGTAAATAAGTATTAGAGCTTTTCTTGGAAAGGGAGATAGGAGTAAGCATTGAAGAAAAGACAAAGGACTTGAATTCATGTTTTTGTTTGGTTTGGTTTTTGGATTCTAATAGGCTCAACACAGAAGGAATGGAATTTGCCAATGCATTCTTTGATGTAACAGCTTAGCCATTATTTGCTTTGCATGTCCAAGATTTATTCTGTCTTTATATGTACTACAAAATGGAATAACCCAAAGATTACTGAATTCTGGTGTTTTCCAAACTGGTTTAAAGTCAGGTCGGCTGACTTGAGCCCTACCATTTATTCATTTACTCTATCATTTTCTCAGTATGTCACCCAAGGTAGGTCACCTAACCTTCCTGAGGCTCAATTTCTTCATTCATAAAATGACAGTAGCACAATAAATCTTACACCTGGTATACAGTTGGTTCTTGATATATGTTTTTTGGATGAATAAATGAATGACTTCCAAGTTTGTTGAGAGGATTGAATGAGACAAATCTAAGTGAAAAGCTGTGGACAGGTGATTTGCCAATGTTTCTCATTCAGAACTGGAAAGATAAGTCAGGGAGCTGTTTATGTGGAGAGAGGATGGGTGTGGGTTGATAGGAGAGACTGCTGCAAGGGCTAAATAGTGGAGGAAGCAGCCAGGTGGGAAAGCACCTCTCACGGCTCTTCATGACCTCTCCAGCCAATGTCCCCAGCTCTGGTTGTCACTTCCTGCCAGTCCAAGCAATCCCAGGGGAAAGGTTGTTTCCATGGCAACACTCTATCTCAAGTAAGAGATCCAGAAGTCACCTTCTCTCTTTTTCTCCTCCATGAAACATGGAGTGGGGAGACAATAGCTTTTTGTTCTCTTTCTCTCAGGAGGCAGTGGGGTGATATGGGAAGGAGAGAGCAGGGACTCAGAGACCCTGAGTGAAGGTGCTGCTTTGTGCTACTGATATCCTGATTCTGCCTAGCAGGAGGCATAGACAGGATGTCCATGCCTCCTGCTCAGTGCCAATGGGCCTGGGTCTGAAAGCCGCCATGGAGACTCTGTCTTCTCCATCTTCCACTCAAATGCCAGCTGCTGTGGGGGATAAAATTGCCACCTTCATCTCATCTATTTGGTCTCATACCAAATGTCACTTCCTTGGAGTTTTCCTGACAGCCTCTCCCTGCAGACTGGGTGAGGGGCTCTGGCTATGAGCTTCTTAGCTCCTGGAGACATACCTTCAATGGTGTGTAAGGGCCTGTCACACTCTTTGGCTGTGCATTTAGACCCTAAAGCAGAAACCTTGGATACCTAGTTCACAACTGTAAACCTGCTGCCCAGCACAGCACCTGGTATGCAATAGGTTCTCCCTGTGTATTTGTGGAATGATGAGATGCATAAGTGAAATCTATATTTCTTCCCTGGGCCCATCCCACTGTACAGATGTGGATGGAGGAAGGGACCCGTACTAGGAGTTGACAGTTTCCAAATGACTCTGCCACTCACTCACTTGCAGAAGTTCCTTTAATTCTTAACTCCCTCACAGGAGCATGATTGGATTAAAATGGTGCAATGCTGTAAAATATGAAAGTGGAAGGCATTAACCAGTACAGAATGAAAGTTTTCTCATTGTGTCTCTTTCTGTCCACTCCTCAGGATCAATCCGCAGCTAAAATCAATGAACATGTATTGAGCATTTATAATGGCCCAGACACTGTGCTAAATGCTTTATGTGCGTCGTCCTCATTGCAGACTCACAGTGACCATGAGAGGTAGGTGCTAAGTCTTCCAGGTTAAAGATGAAGCAGCTGGGGCTTAGAGAAGTTAAGCAGCTTGCCCAAGTTCAAATGCTTGGAAAGTAGTGAAACTGGGATTTGAATCACACATCTATGCTCTCAGTGACTCAGAGACCCTGCAGGAGTCAGGACAGGCCAACTCTCCAGCCCTCTTCTACCAGCTCTTATTTTCATGGAGAGTTTCACTGTCCAGAGTAACAGTGAACCAGGCTGCCTTTTGAGCATCTTCACTGGCTCTGCTTCTGTTCAAAGCAAGATTTATTGGTGGAGCTAGTCAATTAAGCAATTGTTGTTTATTGAGTTCATCTTCAATTATTCAATATTAAGCACTTTCCATGTAGCCAGTGATTGTGCAATGAGCCGTAGAGAATACAAGGGAGGTATACGACTCAGCCTTCATCTTCAGGCAGCTTGAAATCTAGCGGTGGATTGGAGACAGGGTGGTTGGCAATATTAAACCACATAAGGAAATAAGTACTCAAATCTTAAATTGGTCAGCAAAAGCAGCATATTGAGAGGCAGAGGAAAAACAGAGCTTCTCTATTATTCAATATTAAGTAAGATTCATGTAGATGGTGAGGTTTAATACCCTTTAAAAGCAGGTAGGAATAGGCTAGGAAAGGGGTAGAGAAGAAGGCATTCCAGGTAGAGAAAAACAGCATAGGCAAAAACACAGAATGAGCATGGGATGTTTCAGCACCCAGTAAAGACTGATCTAACTAGAATAGAGGCACTGGCTGGAAAGTCAACCTTATTTAAACATGAAAATCAGGAACCCCATGCTTGCTCCTTAGCACCCAGCACAGTGCTGAACATGAACTAAGCATTCACTGTGTGTTTGTTAAACTGAACTCATGAAAGGATAAATATAACAGTCACTGGCTTGCAAGGAACTTAGCATTCAGTAGAACGGAAAATACCTCCATCTATCTATCATCTATCTATCTATCTATCTAATCTGTTTATGGCACAAAATCAAGTATACTAAATGCTGTTAATACTATGATAGAGAATTTTGTTTCTTTCAATACGGCAAACTAGATTTTATAACTCCCTTTTTGTAAAATAAGAAGTCCTGATAAAATTACGAAAATAAACCATATTTTTAAATACATGCACTGGGTTTTCAAAAAAAGTAAATGAAATCCTCAGAAGGAAAAAAAAAAAGTGAAAGCACAGATTTGGAAATGTGAGCTTGCTGAAGCCAGTGACTATCTTTGGCTTCTGCCAATCCTCAGTGATTTGGGACCTATATTTCCACAGTTGTATAGGGGCAAGGGACACAATTTGGACACATACAAGGGACCACGGGGAGTTGAATTAGAGATTTCCACATAAGTCAAGGCCCTAGGATCTCACCCTCAATTAAAGATGGTTTAGACTCACTGTGTTGAGTCTCATGGTAGGCTCTCGTAAGGTCTTGCTCTTATTGGTGGGCAATAGTGATGTTTGGGCTTTCTAGGGATGTAACTACTCTTAGAGAATATCTAGTAATCCCCCCAAAGTCTGGAGTCTAGTTCCCTTTCCTTTGTACACAGGCATCTTGATAAATGGCTATAGGTCTCTAGGTGAAGTTTTGGTAAAAGATTTGCAGTGCATACTTGTAGCAGGGATGTAGAGTCTTTCCTTAGGGACACCTGTTCTTGCCTTTAATCAAGAGGCTCTGAGTCTGTGAACTATCTCAGATCTTGGAACTGGGTGAAAAGCATGATTTTTGGTTCCCAGATTTGGTTTACCAGGCTTGAAATTGTTCCAGCTATCCATATCAGGTAAGGCCTCTCTTTCAACCCTAGAGATATTAAAATGAATTTGTTTCCACCAAAGACCCCTGTGGGGCTAGGATATGACTACCATTCTGACCGTGTTGCATTATTTGAGTAAATATGCCCTTTTGTCTTCATTAGCTGAGTGCTGCCACTTGACCCCTACCACTCCAGGATATCATTATCTCCATTGAAATTAAGGAGACATCTACACCATCAAACCTTTCTACAGAGGACTGTGGAGCTTTTTAATGAGTCTGGTGTCCCCTTCACTAATCTGTTTCTCAGGATTTTTGATGAAGGAAGTGTCCTTTGAGCTCTCCAGGGAAATAGTAGAGGGAGGAAGAGGCAGTGTCACATGTGATAAATCCATTGCAATTTCCCTATGTCTCTTAAGACATTGGATTTCTTCCTCTACCTTATACCAAAGAAGTCCTGGCTTCTACATTTACTGTAGTTCCACTGACTTCGGGTTGCAGTCAACCTACCAAGCACAGTATTAGAACAATTCCCAGCTGTTCTAGCTAACACACTAAATCTAGAATATCCATTAAATGCACTCATGTCAATACATTTGACCAAATCTTATTTTGTGTTACTCTTGTCCTGATCTAGCACCCCTAGAATTTATTCCCACACATATTCATCTGGTTTCCTTTGATGTAAATTAGCCTAATCCTGCAATTCTTTTAGCATGTAAAATAACAATATGTATTCATTCCTTGAGTCCTGTAGGCGATGAGGAGTGATGAAGGTGGGTCTTGAGGAAAATCAATATTCTCATGCAAGGTAACAGCTTCAGGTGAGATCTTTACTTGGTTTTTAAGCAAGGACAAGCTTGTGTTTCTGAACAGAGGAAGATGGGCTGGTTCTGAGGACAAGTGGAATTTTTAGGAAGGAGTCATCATTGTGATTACATATATCCAAATTGACCAAAATATCCCTATTCCAATTCTCAGATCCAATTTTTTCTCAATCTGTGCCCTCACTTTTACATAAGAGCTCGTAGAAAGCCATGAATTCAATTTATGTTGTAATTCTGCAACCTATAACATCAAGCTTTGCAGCTGATTTTTAGGTGCATTAGTTATATAACTATGGTAGAAATTATTTTAGTGCAATTGTAGAAAATCGAGTTTCCTGACATTAACTTGAGTGAGAATTAAAAGAATGAAGCTTGTCATTTTCTTTCTCTACAGTTTCTAGGGCAGTCATATGTATTCAACCCACCCCACTGTTCTTGATATTCTTATTTATGTAGCCAGATACTTGGTAGTTCATATCCTTGCCTTAAATAGTAATTCATTTTATGAGTTTCAGGTGATAAATTTCATAATCCCTTTGCCACTTCAGGCTGTGAACTACCAGCATTGTCTACCATTTTCTACCAATAGAGAAACTATCACTGCCTCTGTGTATAACCAGATCACAAAATAAATCCAATTTCCATCATTCTAGATCTGTTTCCTGGAAACACTTGATGCAAAATAATATAATCAGTCAGTTTGACCAATAAGAACCACTTTCGGTATTTCAAGTAGGAAGTCACTTAAGTACTTAAAAATATAGGAAGGGCTAGAGAAATAAAGGTTAAGGAAGGCTGCCATTAGATCTCAGTGGTAGGGAGATAGCTGTCAGGAAGTTGCAGGAAATCCAAGAAGTTGTTTACTAGTCACACTCCTCTAGCCATGAGGTGATTGATTTGTAGGAAGCTCATATGAGGTCTCACACTGCCAAAGCTCATAAATGTGCCTGCTGCTATTGGAAGAATATTGATTTAGCTCTGGCCTCTCTTACAGCTTCTCAGCCTTATGTAAGTGCCTCTCAATGGTGGAACCTAGTTGAAAACTCTGATGGTAGAGATTCTGATAAATATACTTTCTAGGCTTCTAACTCCAGTGATAGAAGGGAGAGTGCAGAAAAGGGGAAATGATCTGTATTGCTGAAAGACAGTCCAAAACATGAAAGAGAGAAGTCATCATTGTTCAAAGACAACATTATCTCCATAGAAGATCTAAAAGAATCCATAAATCAATTGTTAGAAGAAGAAAATTTAGCAAGGTGGCTGGATAAAAGATTAATATACAAATTAAAATTTATATCTACTAGCAAAAAACTTACAAAAAGAAATTTACTCTGCCATATTATTATTATTACTATTATTTATCTAGCCATGAATCTTCCAAAACTGTTCCAATTCTTTATGGAGAAAATTTTAAAACATTATTAAAAGGCATTCAATTAGACCTAAATAAATAGATATACTATGTTCATAAATGGGAAGGTTCAACTTCAAAATGATTCCAGTTGTCTTCAGATTGATCTATGCATTTGATGAAATTTCAATAAAAATACCAATAGATTTCTAACTGGAACATGACAATAAATAAGGAAGAGCAAAGGGCCAAGATAGATAAGATACTTCTTTAAAAAAAAGGACAAAGGTTTTCTCTACTAGATACTAACAATTACTATTAAATCTATAGTAATTAATACAGTGTGATATAATGCTGGTACAGATTAATATAGTGGAGCAGAGTAGAGAGCAGAAAAACAAATCTGTGAACTTGGAAAGTTGAAATTTTACAGAGATAACTTTGCAGATCAATGGGGAAAAGATTAAATTTTTGAATAATCTGTGCTGAGATATTTGTTCACCAATATAAAAAGGTTAAACTGGAATCTTACCTTAAACCACAAAAACAAAAATCAAGTCCAGATGGGTAAAGTTTCTAAATGTAAAAGGTAAAACTATACATTTTCAAGAAAATGTCAGAGAATGTCTCAACCTCAGGGCGGGGAGGATTTTCTTAAACATGTTCTAGAAAGCATATATTACTAAAAATTGACACATTTATCGGCCTTATAACTAAGATATTCTGTTTATCATAAAGAGCATGAAGAAATTAGAAAAACAAACCAAAAACTTTGAGAAGATATTTGCCACACTTACTGACAAAGAATTAGTATTCACAATATAAAAAGAACTTTTATGAGTCAATAAGAAAAAGACCTAAAAATGTAGACATAGAAAGTTCGACAGAGACATAACAAGGCATATCAATAAAAAAAACAAAATCTGCTACAGCCATGAAAAGTTATTTAATCATATTAATCATTAGAGAAATGCAAATCAAACACATCCACCATTTTGTGCCATCAAATGGCACAAAGAAGTTTTTGAATCTGACAAGATCAAGTATTAGCAAGGCAATGGGAATTTTCATATATTGTTGATGAGAATGTAAATTGTTACAAATATCTGATAAACAATTTGGTTTTCTACCCTAGAAGCCAGCAATTCCACTTCTGGAGAAACTCTTGCATAGCTACAAGTATGTTTATTAACATAAATATTTATAGTAGCAAAGATTTGGGAAAAAACACAAAAGGTCTACTAACAGAAGACAGTATAAATAAAGTGTGGTAAAGTCATTTAAGTAAAAATGGATTAACCAGAGCCCCATCTATCAAAATAAATGACCATTACACATATTCTTTTGAGTGATAAAGAATACACAATGTCTGATTCAATTTATAATATGTTTGTAGACATGCAAAACCAAAACAATATATAATTTTTAAGTAAATACCTATGTAGCTCAGATCCTGGTGACTATTGGTCACTCTCAGAACGTCAGCCCTGAGCTAGGCACTTCCATCCACATCAGTTTACATAATCCCCCATTGTAATGATGACAACACACACCAAGGTAGTGTTACTGTCCCTGACTTTACAAATGAGAGACGTTAATAACTCACCCAAGACTATGCAGTAGGCGGTAGTTAGGACTGAGCCCCAGATCATCTGTCTCCACAGGCATGGTTCTTTCTACCTCACCAACACACACGGCTGCCTGATAACCCAACACCTCACTCAACTCTCCTCTTCTGACAGCAACTTGTCTGCATCTTACCAACTGACTATTATGCTGGCTTTTACTCTTGGCCCTTCGTTGTATGTCTTGTCCCTAAGACCAGATCTTAAGGTGTATGAGGGTAAGACTATGTCTTATGTATATTCTGTAATGGTGTCTAGTACTGGTTTAGATACCAAAGAGGTTCTCTATCAATTAGATAATCAATCTATTAATTGATTCATTGGGGATGAGCTAGAAGAGTGGCTCATGGAGAACCCTCCAGGACCGGAAAGGATGGGGCGGGACATTAAATCTCGGAATTCAGGAGGCCAGGGAAAGGAGCCAAGGCACACAGTGAAGGCAGTTCAGTTGCTTAGGTGGGAGACAAAAAAGTTCCCTTTAAGAATCTGATAAAATCTATGAACTGTGTATGAACTGTGTGCCCTAAAGAACACACATCTGAAAACACACAGAAACAAAGTTTTGTATATACATGAACCTCAGGATAAAAATCAAGAGTGGCCCAGATTTACAGTCAAAATATTTAGTGACATCATGTTGCTGTAAGGACCAGCCCCCTCCCAAGAAAAGAGCATCCTTAAACTCCCCACTAGCCTCTGACAGTCCTGGCTCTCTTTAGCCTCTGTCTGTCTCATTTCCTTTTTGCTTTAGCTTTTCAAACTTACCTTCTCTTCCAATCATGTCTTCTTGTGTGCTGTTCCAACTTTGGTTTGTCCTGCTGACTCTGCTTTTCGGTCACCGCTTTTTAGACTTAGCTCCCTGTAAGCGGGCACTTGAACAGGCCCAGCTGGCATTTCAGTTTCTGGGCTTCCCTCCCTGACCTCAGCCTGGCCCTTCTCCTGTGGGACCTCAGTGAGTGTCCCAGAATCAGCACTTTCTCATTCTCTGATCAGTTGTCTTATATGAGACTGGGGAAAATGACAACTAATAGCATTGTTGAGAAGATTAAATGTAGGAACTGTACTTTGTAAACTTCCACTTCAGGCAAATGTGAGCTGTTACCATGAAGCAAGAGCACTGTGTGTGTGTATGTGTGTGTGTGTGTGTGTGTGTGTTGGGGGCGGGGATGCACAGGGTGTGTGATGTATGTATAGGGGGTGGAGGGGTGAGGCTCTGAGCGAAAAGAACAGCGGGCAGGACACATTTGATGATTGAATATACTATTTTTGTTTGCAACTTACACTGGATGAAAGTGCTATAAAATTATTTATTATTATTATTATTACCATCATCATCAATAATAAAAATGTGTTTGGGTGCCAGGATTTTCCTCAGCACATGGCAATGGATAAGCTTTTTTACTGCAACTGATGCTGAGGAGATGCAAAGATTCTGAGGAGTACAGACCCAGAGCCTCCTTCCACCCCAGCTGGCTCAGCCAAGAGGGAACAGCCAGCCCTAAGCACATCCTACCTCGGAGGGGGTCAAAGAGAAACCCTGAGTCTCAAGAGGATTGGCTATAGGTGACCTTTACACTGCTCAGCATCCCATCTGACAAGTGTCACAATTCCAAAGTCTAGAACGACCAAGGTGCTGACAACACCCAAGTCCTGCCTTTGATCTGTCTCGCTCTATCAGATTTTAACAAAGGCAAGTACTGTGCACTGGTTCTGGATGGCCTATTTTAGGGATAATTGCAATGCTGCTTTTCTTGGAGTTCTTGGATCAAAGATATAGGGATGAAGATGAAAAAAATGGTAAGGATGTCTCACAACTCACTAGCCAGAACTAATCATGTATCCTATTCAACAGAGGGACCCCAAAGTTCCATGCTGCCATGTGTTCAGGAAGAAAGAAGAACTGGATATCTGTGAGCAGCCTTAATGACCACCACAAAATCAAAATGAATTTGCAGATCAAATACATAGAAAGTTACAGAATCAAAACAATTCAAATTTTAAAAATTAATTCAATGTTACAGTAGATATTGCTTGCTCAAACTGAGTCACCCCCCAAGGATATGAATACATCCAAGAGGTCCTTTGAGTTTGGCCTGATTCTACTTCCACATGCCATGTGATGATTCAGTTCTCCCACTAATATGCCAACATCTATGGAGTCATTTGGCTTTCACTTGGCAGGAGTGCACCATTTACGTTGTAATTTCCGCTCTGTTCTTTTCTCACTGGAACACGTCAATTATTGCAGTACTAATTTTTACTGACACAATCACAGCGCAAAGGCAAATGTGGGCAATGAAACTGGCAGTTGGTTATAAGGTAGTTATCTATATGATCCAGAAAATGCTTATATTAATTTTTTGCATTATAATTGAATTAAAAACAAAGTTAAAGCATTGTCATAGAGAAGTCAAAAATCCCTTAGAAATGCAGCTTTTACTTGTCCTTTTTTTTTTTTTAATATTTATTTATTTATGGCTGTGTTGGGTCTTCGTTTCTGTGCGAGGGCTTTCTCTAGTTGTGGCAAGCGGGGGCCACTCTTCATCGCGGTGCGCGGGCCTCTCACTATCGTGGCCTCTCTTGTTGTGGAGCACAGGTTCCAGACGCGCAGGCTCAGTAATTGTGGCTCATGGGCCTAGTTGCTCCGCGGCATATGGGATCTTCCCAGACCAGGGCTCGAACCCGTGTCCCCTGCATTGGCAGGCAGATTCTCAACCACTGCGCCACCAGGGAAGCCCTATTTGTCCTTTTTATTTCCACCTTCTCACTCCTGGACAGGGGACAGGACAGGTAGAGGAGGTAATGCCGTCCTCCACCTGGAAGGTGTGGCTCTTTTTCCTCCAGTTCTTGCTCTTCTACTTTCTCATCTTCTCTTTCCAGTGCTGTCATGTGTCTTCCTCCATTCAAGACCCCTGGCTGTTCTGTATTTCCCTCAAGCTGTTTCCAGGTTTAGGCTAATCCAGAAAGTCTGTCTCTATCCTTGCCCATCAGTCTTGTAGCCTTGGGATGCTCTCTCTACTCTTTCCAGCCTCAATTCTTCTAGGTGAGCCCTGAGTCACACTCTGAAAAAGTTTCTGTCATACAAAGCTGAGGTTTCCAGAACATTTTCTGACTCTGTACAACTGTCATCTGCTATTACTCTCTCATATCTACGTGCCCCAAAAGTCAGGTCACTCAACCACATATATGTTGCTAACCTGGGGGCCTCTGGATAGGCCTCAAGTGATCTCTTAATCTTCTAAAATTGTAGGCAAAATTTTACATGTAGATATTCAAGTACATCCTTTTCTGAGGAGAGGGTGTCCAGAATCTCATCAGATTCTCAAAGAGTGCCTGGACCTTACAAACACTGATGTCTTGGTAGTTTTACATGACCCAGTTAAAACTTCATAATACTCATTTCCATTTAATAGACAACTTACCTCTACTTCTGTTAAAATGTAAAGTGCTATATATAAGAGCCTACACTGATGTATTTGTTCCAGAGAGTACTGCAGCATGGGCTTTGCCACCTGTTTTTGTAGAATGTAGTCTATAGCAAACACTGTACATGGTGTAGCGTTAGCCAAGCATCCCACAGTGCCTCCTGGTAGAGCCTGATTTTGATTGGGTCTTCATTCTCAAGTTGGTCAGATAGGTTGGCGTCCTTCTATTTCCACTGGTTAACCACAATGGATCTAAGCTGTATTAGTGTTCTACTGCTGCACAACAAATTAACACAAACGTAGTGGCTTCAAATAACACATGTTTATTATGTCACAGTTTCTGTGGGTCAGGAGTCCAGGCATGCACAGCTTAGATGGATTTTCTGCTCCGGGTCTCACAAAGCTGCAATCAAGATGTCAGCCAGGCTGCATTCTTTTAAATTTTATTTTATTATTATTTTTACCATCTTTATTGGAGTATAATTGCTTTATAATGGTGTGTTAGTTTCCCCTTTAAACAAAGTGAATCAGCTATATATATACATATATCTCCATATCTCCTCCCTCTTGCACCTCCCTCCCACCCTCCCTATCCCACCCCTCTAGGTGGTCACAAAGCCCCGAGCTGATCTCCCTGTGGTATGTGGCTGCTTCCCACTAGCTATCTATTTTACATTTGGTAGTGTATATAAGTCCGTGCCACTCTCTCACTTCGTCCCAGCTTACCCTTCCCGCTCCCCATGCCTTCAAGTACATTCTCTACGTCTGCGTCTTTATTCCTGTCCTGCCCTAGGTTCATCAGAACCCCTTTTTTTTTTAGATTCCATATATATGTGTTGGCATATGGTATTTGTTTTCTCTTTCTGACTTACTCCACTCTGTATGACAGACTCTAAATCCATCCACCTAACTACAAATAACTCAATTTCGTTTCTTTTTATGGCTGAGTAATATTCCATTGTATATATGTGCCACATCTTCTTTATCCATTCATCTGTCGATGGACACTTATATTGCTTCCATGTCCTGGTTATGGTAAATAGAGCTGCAGTGAACATTGTGGTACATTACTCTTTTTGAATTATGGTTTTCTCAGAGTATATGCCCAGTAGTGGGATTGCTGGGTCGTATGGTAGTTCTATTTTTAGTTTTTTAAGGAATCTCCATACTGTTCTCCATAATGGCTGTAACAATTTACATTCCCACCAAACGTGCAAGAGGGTTCCCTTTTCTCCAACCCTTTCCAGCATTTACTGTTTGTAGATTTTTTTTTTAATTAATTAATTTATTTATTTATGGCTGTGCTGGGTCTTCGTTTCTGCGCGAGGGCTTTCTCTAGTTGCGGCAAGTGGGGGCCACTCTTCATCGCGGTGCGCGGGCCTTTCACTATCGCGGCCTCTCTTGTTGCAGAGCACAGGCTCCAGACGTGCAGGCTCAGCAACTGTGGCTCACGGGCCTAGTCGCTCCGTGGCATGTGGGATCTTCCCAGACCAGGGCTCGAACCCGTGTCCCCTGCATTGGCAGGCAGATTCTCAACCACTGCGCCGCCAGGGAAGCCCTGTTTGTAGATTTTTTGATGATGGCCATTCTGACTGGTGAGAGGTGATGCTTCATTGTAGTATTGACTTGCATTTCTCTAATGATTAGCGATGTTGAGCATCATTTCACGTGTTTGTTGGCAATCTGTATATCTGCTTTGGAAAATGTCTATTTAAGTCTTCTGTCCATTTTTGGATTGGGTTGTTTTTTGATATTGAGCTGCATGAGCTGCTTGTAAATTTTGGAGATTAATTCTTTGTCAGTTGCTTCATTTGCAAATATTTTCTCCCATTCTGAGGGTTGTCTTTTCCTCTTGTTTATGGTTTCCTTTGCTGTGAAAAAGCATTTAAGTTTCATTAGGTCCCATTTGTTTATTTTTGTTTTTATTTCCATTCCTCTAGGAGGTGGGTCAAAAAGGATCTTGCTGTGGTTTACGTCATAGAGTGTTTTTCCTATGTTTTCCTCTAAGAGTGTTAAGAGTGTCTGGCCTTACATTTAGGTCTTTAATGTATTTTGAGTTTATTTTTGTGTATGGTGTTAGGGAGTGTTCTAATTTCATTCTTTTACATGTAGCTGCTCACTTTTCCCAGCACCACTTATTGAAGAGGCTGTCTTTTCTCCATTGTATATTCTTGCCTTCTTTATCAAAGATAAGGTGACCCTATGTGTGTGGGTTTATCTCTGGGCTTTCTATCCTGTTCCATTGATCTATATTTCTGGTGTTGTGCCAGTACCATACTGTCTTGATTACTGTAGCTTTGTAGTATAGTCTGAAGTCTGGGAGCCTGATTCCTCCAGCTGCATTTTTCTTTCTCAAGATTGCCCTGGCTATTCAGGGTCTTCTTTGTTTCCATACAAATTGTGAAATTTTTTGTTCTACTTCTGTGAAAATAGTCATTGGTAGTTTGGTAGGGATTGCATTGAACCTGTAGATTGCTTTGGGTAGTAGAGTCATTTTCACAAGGTTGATACTTCCAATCCAAGAACATGGTATATCTCTCCATCTATTTGTATCATCTTTAATTTCTTTCATCAGTGTCTTATAGTTTTCAGCATACAGGTCTTTTGTCTCCTTAGGTAGGTTTATTCCTAGGTATTTTATTCTTTACATTACAATGGTAAATGGGAGTGTTTCCTTAATTTCTCTTTCAGATTTTTCATCATTAGTGTATAGGAATGCAAGAGATTTTTGTGCATTAATTTTGTATCCTGCTACTTTACCAAATTCATTGATTACCTCTAGTAGTTTTCTGGTAGCATCATTAGGATTCTCTATGTATATTATCATGTCATCTGCAAACAGTGACAGCTTTACTGTTTCTTTTCTGATTTGGATTCCTTTTATTTCTTTTTCTTCTCTGATTGCTGTGGCTAACACTTCCAAAACTATGTTGAATAATAGTGGTGAGAGTGGGCAACCTTGTGTTGTTCCTGATCTTAGTGGAAATGGTTTCAGTTTTTCACCATTGAGAGCAATGTTGGCTGTGGGTTTGTCAAATATGGCCTTTATTATGTTGAGGAAAGTTCCCTCTATGCCTACATTCTGGAGCGTTTTTATCATAAATGGGTGTTGAATTTTGTTGAAAGCTTTTTCTGCATCTACTGAGATGATCATATGGTTTTTCTCCTTCAATTTATTAATACGGTTTATCACATTGATTGCTTTGCGTATATTGAGGAATCCTTGCATCCCTGGGATAAACCCCACTTGATCATGGTGTATGATCCTTTTAATGTGCTGTTGGATTCTGTTTGCTAGTATTTTGTTGAGGATTTTTGCATCTATGTTCATCAGTGATATTGGCCTGTAGTTTTCTTTCTTTGTGACATCTTTGTCTGGTTTTGGTATCAGGGTGATGGTGGCCTCGTAGAATGAGTTTGGAAGTGTTTCTCCCTCTGTGATACTTTGGAAGAGTTTGAGAAGGATAGGTGTTAGCTCTTCTCTAAATGTTTGATAGAAGTTGCCTGTGAAGCCATCTGATCCTGGCATTTTGTTTGTTGGAATATTTTTAATCACAGTCTCAATTTCAGTGCTTGTGATTTGTCTGTTTATATTTTCTATTTCTTCCTGGTTCAGTCTCAGAAGGTTGTACTTTTCTAAGAATTTGTCCATTTCTTAAAGGTTGTCCATTTTATTGTCATAGCATTGCTTGTAGTAATCTCTCATGATCCTTTGTATTTCTGCAGTGTCAGTTGTTTCTTCACCTTTTTCATTTCTAATTCTATTGATTTGAGTCTTCTCCCTTTTCTTCTTGATGAGTCTAGCTAATGGTTTATCAATTTTGTTTATCTTCTCAAAGAACCATGTTTTAGTTTTATTGATCTTTGTTATCATTTCCTTCATTTCTTTTTCATTTATTTCTGATCTGATCTTTATGATTTCTTTCCTTCTGTTAACTTTGGGGTTTAATGTTCTTCTTTCTCTAATTGCTTTAGGTGTAAGGTTAGGTTGTTTTTCTGAGGTGTTCCTTATTTCTTGAGGTAGGATTGTAGTTCTATAAACTTCCCTCTTAGAACTGCTTTTGCTGCATCCCATAGGTTTGGGTCATCGTGTTTTCATTCTCTTTTGTTTCTAGGTATTTTCTGATTTCCTCTTTGATTTCTTCAGTCATCTCTTGGTTATTTAGTAGTGCATTTTGTGTTTGTATTTTTTACAGATTTTTTCCTGTAATTGATATCTAGTCTCATAGCGTTGTGGTTGGAAAAGAGACTTGATACGATTTCAATTTTCTTAAATTTACCAAGGCTTGATTTGTGACCCAAGATATGATCTGTCCTGAAGAATGTTGCATGAGCACTTGAGAAAAAAGTGTATTTTGTTGTTTTTGGATGGAATGTCCTATAAATATCAATTAAGTCCATATTGCTTAATGTATCATTTAAAGCTTGTGTTTCCTTATTTATTTTCATTTTGGATGATGTGTCCAGTGGTGAAAGTGGGGTGTTAAAATCCCCTACTATGATTGTATTACTGTTGATTTTCCCTTTTATGGTTGTTAACATTTGCCTTATGTATTGAGGTGCTCCTATGTTGGGTGCATAAATATTTATAATTGTTATATCTTCTTCTTGGATTGATCCCTTGATCATTATGTAGTGTCCTGCTTTGTCTCATGTAATAGTCTTTGTTTTAAAGTCTATTTTGTCTTATATGAGAATTGCTACTGCAGCTTTCTTTTGATTTCCATTTGCATGGAATATCTTTTTCCATCCCCTCACTTTCAGTGTCTATGTGTCCCTAAGTCTGAAGTGGGTCTCTTCTAGACAGCATATATATGGGTCTTTTTTTTGTATCCATTTAGCCAGTCTATGTCTTTTGGTTGGAGCATTTAATCCATTTACATTTAAGGTAATTATCGATATGTATGTTCCTATTAACATTTTCTTCATTGTTGTGGGTTTGTTATTGTAGGTCTTTTCCTTCTCTTGTGTTTCCTGCCAAGTGAAGTTCCTTTAGCCTTTGTTGTAAAGCTGTTTTGGTGGTGCTGAATTCTCTTAGCTTTTGCTTGTCTGTAAAGGTTTTAATTTCTCCATCGAATGTGAATGAGATCCTTGCTGGGTAGAGTAATCTTGCTTGTAGGTTTTTCCCTTTCATTACTTTAAATATGTCCTACCACTCCCTTCTTGCTTGCAGAGTTTCTGCTGAAAGATCAGCTGTTAACCTTATGGGGATTCCCTTGTATGTTATTTGTTGTTTTTCCCTTGCTGCTTTTAATATTTTTTCCTTGTATTTAATTTGGATAGTTTGAATAATATGTGTCTTGGCGTGTTTCTCCCTGGATTTATCCTGTATGTGACTCTCTGCACTTCCTGGACTTGATTGAATATTTCCTTTCCCATGTTACGGAAGTTTTCTACTATAATCTCTTCAAATATTTTCTCAGACCCTTTCTTTTTCTCTTCTTCTTCTGGGATCCCAATAATTCAAATGTTGGTTTGTTTAATGTTGTCCCCGAGGTCTCTGAGACTGTCCTCAATTCTGTTCATTCTTTTTTCTTTATTCAGGTCTGTGGTGGTTATTTCCACTATTTTATCTTCCACATCACTTATCCATTCTTCTTCCTCAGTTATTCTGCTATAGAATTTTTAATTCTTCTAGAGAATTTTTAATTTCATTTATTGTGTTGTTCATCATTGTTTGTTTGCTCTGTAGTTCTTCTAGGTCCTTGTTAAACGTTTCTTGTATTTTCTCCATTCTTTTTCCAAGATTTTGGATTATCTTTCCTATCATTATTCTGAATTCTTTTTCAGGTAGACTGCCTATTTCCTCTTCATTTGTTAGGTCTGGTGGGTTTTTTCCTTGCTCCTTCATCTGCTGTGTGTTTCTCTGTCTCCTCATTTTGCTTAACTTACTGTGTTTGGCGTCTCCTTTTCACAGGCTGCAGGTTCATAGTTCCCTTTGTTTCTGTTGTCTGCCCCCAGTGGCTAAGGTTGGTTTAGTAGGTTATGTGGGCCTCCTCCTGGAGGGGATGGGTGCCTGTGTTCTGGTGGATGAGGCTGGATCTTGTCTTTCTGGTGGGCAGGACCATGTCTGGTGGTGTGTTTTGGGGTGTCTGTGACCTTATTATGATTGTAGGGAGCCTCTGTGCTAATGAATGGGGTTGTGTTCCTGTCTCACTAGTTGTTTGGCATGGGGTGTCCAGCACTGTAGCTTGTTGGTTGTTGAGCAGAGCTGTGTCTTAGTGTTGAGATGGAGATCTCTGGGAGAGCTTTCACCGTTTGATATTACATGGAGCTGGGAGGTCTCTGGTGGACCAGTGTCCTGAACTTGGCTCTCCCACCTAAGCGACACAGACTTGACACCCGGCCAGAGCACCAAGACCCTGTCAGCCTCACGGCTCAGAAGAAAAGGAGAGAAGAAAGAAAGAAGGAAGGAAAAATAAATAAATAAAATATAGTTATTGAAATGAAAAATAAAAAAATATTAATAATAAAATAAAGTTTAAAAGTAATTAAAAAAAAAAAAACAAAATGGACAGACAGAACCCAGGACAAATAGTAAAAACAAAGCTATACAGACATAATCACACAAAGAAGCATACACATACATACTCACAAAAAGAGAGAAAGGAAAAATATATGCATATCTATATATTAAAAAAAAAGGAAGAGACCAATCAAATCAATAAACAAATCTACCAATGATAATAAACTCTAAATACTAAACTAAGATAAACATAAAAGCAGAAACAAATTAGATGAAGAAAGCAAACCCCAAGTCTACAGTTTTTCCCAATTTTGGGGTGATTCATTGTCTATTGTTGTCTAAAGTTGATTGTGGGGATTTAATCTGCTGCTCATGAGGCTGCTGGAAGAAATTTCCCTTTCTCTTCTTTGTTTGCACAGCACCTGGGGTTCAGCTTTGGATTTGGTCCCGCTTATGTGTGTAGGTCGCCTAAGGGCATCTGTTCTTCGCTCAGACAGGATGGGGTTAAAATAGCAGCTATTTAGGGGGCTCTGGCTCACTCAGGCCAGGGTTGGGGAGAGGGGTATGGAATGTGGGGCGAGCCTGCAGTGGCAGAGGCCGGCATGATATTGCAACAGCCTGAGGTGCACCTTGTGTTCTCCCAGGGAAGTTGTCCCTGGATCATGGGACCCTGGCAGTGGCGGGCTGCACAGGCTCTTGGGAGGGGAGGTTTGGATAGTGACCTGTGCTTGCACACAGGCTTCTTGGTGGCTGCAGCAGCAACCTTAGCATTTCATGGCCGTCTCTGGTGTCCACGCTGATAGCCACGTCTTGTGCGCGTCTCTGGAGCTTGTTTAGTTGGTGCTCTGGATCCCCTCTCCTCGCACACCTTGAAACAATGGTCTCTTGCCTCTTAGGCAGCTCCAGACATTTTCCCAGGCTCCCTCCGGCTAGCTGTGGTGCACTAGCTCCCTTCAGGCTGTGTTCACGCAGCCAACTCCAGTCCTCTCTCTGGGGTCTGACCTCCGAAGCCCGAGCCTCAGCTCCCAGCCCCCACCCCCCCACCCCCACCCCCCCAGCAGGTGAGCAGACAAGCCTCTTGGGCTGGTGAGTGCTGGTCAGCACCCATGCTCTGTGTGGGAATCTCTCCGCTTTGCCCTCTGCACCCGTTGCTGCTCTCTCCTCCATGGCTCCAAAGCTTCCCCCCCCACTCCACCCCCATCTCCACCAGTGAAGGGGCTTCCTAGTGTGTGGAAACTTTTCCTCCTTCACAGCTCCCTCCCCTAGGTGCAGGTCCTGTCCCTGTTCTTTTGTCTCTGTTTTTTCTTTTTTCTTTTGCCCTACCCAGGTACGTGGGGAGTTTCTTGCCTTTTGGGAAGTCTGAGGTCTTCTGCCAGCGTTCAGTAGGTGTTCTGTAGCAGTTGTTCCACATGTAGATGTATTTCTGATGTATTTGTGGAGAGGAAGGTGATCTCCGCATCTTACTCCTCCACCATCTTGAAGGTCTCCCAGGCTGCATTCTTATCTGGAGGCTTGACTGGAGAAGAATCTGCTTTCAAGCTAACTCAGCTTGTTGGCAGAAATCATTTCCTTGCAACTGTAGAATATGAGGCTTCTATTCCTTGTTGGCTGTTGACCCAAGGTTGCTCTTTGTTCCTAGAGGCTGCGCACAGATTCTTGCCATGTGGCTTCTTCAGAATGGAGGCTTATTTCACCAAACTAGCAAGGAGAATATCTAGACAGAGTCTTATATAACGTGATGTGAAGTAATTATAACAGTGAGCTTTGCCAAAAAGAGTGACCTCACATACCTTGGCCATATTCTGTTCTTTGGAGGAAGGTCACACATCCCACCCACACTCAAGGGGAATGGGATATACAAGGTCATGAATACCAGAAAGTGGGGAGCACTGAGGATCACCTGAGGGTCTGTGAACCACACAAGTCAATCCAATCATCCTCATTCCCTTTGACAGTGGATGGTTTAGTCATGAGCATGTGGCCCACTCCTGGCCAGTGGGAAGTGAGAGGATGTCTGATGGGGTGTGTGGCAGAGGCTGATGGTACTTGCCAGAATCCACATTCTCCTCTTCTTCTGGGGCAGAGAATTAGATTATATTCTCTAGCCCTTTTACATCTTACTGAGGTCGTATAGCTAGTTTTCACTAATGGAATGTGAATAGAAGTGAGGTATATCACTTTCTGCACCTTCCCTATACCATCTTTTCTCTCACCCACAGGCCAGATGCTGACAATCCAGAAGATTTTTCTGAGTTCCTGGAGGATGCTAGAGCCACTAGCTGGAAGGATCCTGGGTCCCTAAGTGTCTACGTGGAGCAGAGCATCTTCCCCACCCCAGTCATTTTGGATCAGACTATGACACGAGCAAGAAATTAACCTTTATTGTGTTTGGTCATAGGAATTTTGGTGGTATGTGTTATGATAGTAAGTTCATGTTGATTAATACAAAGCCATTCTGTAAAGGTTTTTATCCCTATTGAAAAAAAGATGCATGAGGAATGAAAGTAGAGGTCCTTCCTCCAGTTTCTTTAATGAATGTCGTATTTGCACAGTACATAGGATAGATACAGCCACCTTGCAATCAAATGTAATACAAAAGAAAGAGGAGATATTTCTAGCTGCTAAATTAACCAAACCCTAGAATTTTTGTGATATAATAAAATTCCCTCAATCTTTAGTCACACTTAGTTGTATAATCTATTATTTTTAGTTAAAAGCATCCCATGCAAAACAGAATCCAAGTTCAATTCTTAATAGCCTGTATCCACTCTATACTTACCACATCCCAAATCATCTGGTACTTAACCACCTAGATTCTATGATCCACTTATATTAAACATATTCATGTTCAGAAAGTTGAGCCTGAGTCCACTGCCTTATTAGCTGATGTATAACAACTTACTTCCTTTGTGCTTTATAATATTGCAAATCTGCTTGGAGAGATAACACATTAAGGGGTTATCAGACCCTAAAACCTTGGTGTAGATGAGTTTATTAGATCCCTTGTTAAACCCCTTTTGAACCCCTGCACAGTTCACTACAGTTCATAAAGAGTTAGCATAGCCAGTCCAGGAGATATTATCTTCAAGGGATGGTCATGTATGGAGAAAAGGATAGATTTGGGCACCTGAGACTGAGGATCACTTTTTGGGGAAAATACAAATGGAAAGAGAGATGAAGACTACAAACAGTAAAATGACTGTTTCATTAACATATCTATAATCAGTTTTGTTGGGTGTAATCAACCAGTTGATTGGATAAAAAATCTCCTTCAAAGAGTTGAGCCGAGAAAGGGCTGGGTGACTGTACCTGAGCCCACTGGGAGCCTGGCTGACAGGATCAGTCTACAGACCTGGAGGTGGCCGCTACAACAGAGGCAGCTAGTGGGCAAGTGTGACCGACAGACACTAGTGCTCATGGGCAGTGACTTGAGAGGCTCATGCTGTTGGGGTCTGTGTAGTGTTCATCCAGAGGCAGGAAGTCCTTTCTGCTATACAACCTGGAACATGAGAGAAGGGCCAGCTGGTGCCTTTTCCCCACACCCAATACACCTCCACTTCCACTCCTAAGAGGGAGAAGAGAGCATGGAGAGAGAGAGAGAGAGACAAAGAGATCTGCCTCCCCTCCTCCTTCCCTCTTCCCTTCTTTCCTTGTTTCTTTCTATTTCAAGTACTCTTAAAAAAACTGCATCTAGATTTTACCCCTGACTCTGCAACTGATAAGCTATGAAACAGTCACTTCCTTGTTCTCTTTCCCTCTCATCCTCCCTCTCTCTCTCTTTCTCCACCCCGCCCCCCCCCCACCCTTAATCATCAAACACTCTTTGGGTTCTTCCTCTGACTGGCCAGGCATTGTGCAAGTCACTGGAGATAATCTGAAAAGAAAATAATTCCTTCTTGTAAAGTTAAACTAGACCAGATGATCTCACCAGTCTATTTTACTTACCAGTTCTGCCCCACTAGTTTTGCTCACACACCCCTCTCCATCACATCTGGAGTCCTCACCTGCCTTCTCAATGCTCTCCTGCTGCTCCTTGCCCCTTTAAAGTCCCCCTTTCGACCTATCATCAAAGGGCATTCCAGCCTTTTCCCTCTCCTTCTCCCCCCTCCACCACATCAAAACCAGGCTTCTGTGAGTGCTGCCGCTTTATTCCTTCAGTCAGCATGCACTTACTAATCCGTTAATGTAACCTAAATAGAAGTATAAATAACTGCTTGATAATCCCTTAGTATTTGATCATCCCAAATAACATTTGCATTTTCATTAGGGTCTTAAATAATCTGGTGGCTTTCTTTTTTAAAAAAATTACTAAGTAATTTACTTTTTATAATTTCAAATATATGTATATATCTTTAAGTTGAACTGGATAGAGGTGTAGATTTATACTTGCACAGAATTGCATAAAAGCGATCATGTTGTACATAGCTTTTGATATGAATTGTGATTTTTTTCCTTTAGTTCCTTCTCCCCTCTCTAAACCCTTCCATATTCATAATCCTCAGCCACAAGCCCTTCTCTACAAAACCTTATAACCCATTTTCAACCTATTATGTATCCATTCATATTTTTCTATATTTGTGTATATTCATACCAGTGTATAAAAATATACATAAAAGGATGTTTATTGGAGTGTCGTTGTTAGTGGCAAAAACACTAGAAACAGAGTGAGCATCTATCAGTAGAGAATGGTTGAAGGAATTCTGGTACAACAAGTTTCCCTTAGGCTAGGCTGGGTATTGATGTGGAATAAACAATTCCAAAGTCACAGTGGCTTAAATCAATAAAAATGGGTTGCTTGTTCTTTCTATATGTCCAGTTCAAGCCAGTAAGGGACTCTGCTCCTCATGGTCATTCAGAGACCCCAGCTGATGCAGCAACCACCACCTTGAACATTGCCAGCTGCTATGACAGAGAGAAAAAGAGTTCTGGAGGGTCTGCACCAAATCATTAAATGTTTCAGCCCATTCAGCCATAGGTGAGCCAGAAAGTACAACCCTACCATGTACTGGGAAGGGAAGGGAACTTAAAGTGTTGGTCAATAGCACTAAGGACTACCACACCACCCATGTTTTATTATGTATCTATTAATAAAGAAAAAAGAAGTAATAATTCTTTTATACAAAATGACTTAGAGGTACTTCTACAAGGGACTGCTGAGTGAGAAAAATACAATACAGATAAATGAGGAAAATAGGATCCCTTTTTTTGAAACAAACAATGGGTCAAAAATTTCTACATATGGATTTGCTTGTGTTTATAGGAATATGTGCATATGTGCTCACCTAGTTATTTCCATACATCTTAAGCGTAAGAATTACCCTGGGCCCCTTGTTAAATGTTAGGATTCCTGGACCTCAACCCAGGTCTACTGAATCAGATCTGGTCTGTGCACTAGTGAGAAAGCCAGAACTTGAGATTCAAGTCTGGTGCTTTATTCTACCATATGTTGTCCTCACTGTAGTGCTTCATTCATTCCAAATGACTTCTTCCCTGAGGAAAAAGTACTGATTCAATGATTTATCCATTCATCCGTCCATTTATCCATCAAATATTTATTGAACATCTGCTATGTGCCAGGGACTTTGTTATATGCTAGGGATCGGTAGCGAGCAGAACACACTAGGTTCTTTTTTGATTTTATAGTCTAGATTGATTTTACAGTCTTACCTAAGAAGGAGACACCATATTAATTCACATGAACAAATTATGATAAGGACTAAGATAAGCAGGAAAAGAATGTCATGAGCAAAGATAGTACGGGGACCACATTTAAATGGGGGAGTGAAGGAAGTCTTTTCAGAGGAAACAAAGGCTTATTGAAAACTGTTGGGGGTGGGGCCAGAAGGCAGGGGACATGGAGCTGCTCAGAGAGCATTCTAGGCAGAATTACCCATGGGAAGGCCCACAGTGGGAAATGACAGCAGGCTGGTGTGCCTGGGAGACAGTGAGCTTGGGGACAGTGGTGAGAGATGGCACCAGACCATGCAGGACCTTGTAGAACACGTAGGGAGTTTGAACTTTATTATAAGTGCAGTGGGAGCCATTATGGTTTTTAGCAAGCAGAGTGAGAGAAGATTGGGTATATGTTATCTTTTTATAGCAAGTTTATTGTGGTATGAGTTACATACTATAAAAATGCACTCATTTCAAACGTTCAGTTTGATGAGTGTAAAAAACAAATACATACTCATACACACGTATATATTTGTGTAATAAACAAGATGTAGAATATTTCTATCACCCCAAAAGGTTGTTCCTTTGTGCCTCTTTATAGTCAATCCCCACCACTGACCATAGGCAACCCTGATGTGCTGTCACTATTGATCAGTGTTTTTCAGAGCTTGATATAAATGGAATTTTACCATGTATACTCTTTCATGTCTTGCTTATTTCACACAGCAGGATGTGGTAAGATCCATCCATATTGTCATATGTATCATTACCTCATTTCTTTTTATTGCTAAGCAATATCATATGGCACAGGTATACCACAATTTGTTTATTGTTCACATATTGATTGACCCATGTTGTTTCCTGTTTAGAGCTATTATGAATAAAACTACTATGAACATTCACATACAAGTCCTCGTGTGGACATACGTCTTCATTTTACTTGGGTAAATACCCAAGTGTGAAGTTGGTATCTCTAATGGTTAGTATATGTTTAACTTTACAAGAAACTCTCTACTAGTTTGCCAAAGTAGTTGTAACATTTTATGTTCCTACCAACATTATACAAGAGATTGTTGATCCAGATCCTTGTCAACACTTGGTATTATCACTCTTTTTAATTTTAGCTATTAGAATGAGTGTGTAATTGTATCTCACTGTAGTTTTAATTTACACTTTCCTGATGTATTAATGCTGTTGAGTATCTATCTTTCCATATGCTTATTGGACATTCATATATTCTCTTTAGAGTGGTGTCTGTGTAATCTTTTGCCATGTTTTAATTCAGTTATCTTATTATTAAGTTGTAAGAATTATTTATATATTTTGGATACAATTTCTTTGTCAGATGTATGTATTGTGAATATTTTTCTTCTGACCTATGGCTTATCTTTACTTAATAGTATTTTTCAAAGAGCAAAAGTTCTACATTTTAATAAAGTCCAATTTACCATATTATGTCTTCACTGCTTTATGCTTTTTGTGTCCTAAGAAATATTTGCCTAATCCAAGGTTTTGAAGCCCTTCTTCAATGAATTTTTCTAAAATTCTATAGTTTTAGCTCTTATATATTTAGGTTTATAATCCATTTCAGGTTAGTTTTCTGTATGGCATGAGGTAAGGATGAAGGTTCATTTCTTTTTCCTTTTCTGTAGTTCTAGTTGTTTGAGCACAGTTTTCTTTTTTATTGGAGTATAATTGCTTTACAATGTTGTGTTCGTTTCTGCTGTACAATGAAGTGAATCGGCTATATGTATACCTATATTCCCTCCCTGTTGAACGTCCCTCCCACCCCACCATCTAGGTCATCACAGGGCACTGAGCTGAGCTTCCTGTGCTTTATAGCATGTTCCCACTAACTATCTATTTTATGCATGGTAGTGTATATATGTCAATCAATTCGTCTCACCCTCCCCTTCTTCCCCATATCCACATGTCTGTCCTCTACGTCTTTGTCTCTATTCCTGCCCTGCAAATAGGTTCACCTGTACCATTTTTCTAGATTTCACATATATGCGTTAATATACGATATTTGTTTTTCTCTTTCTGACTTACTTCACTCTGTATGACAGACTCTAGGTCCATCCACATCTTTACAAATGACCCAATTTTGTTCTTTTTATGGCTGAGTAATATTCCATTGTATATATGTACCACATCTCTTTATCCATTCGTCTGTCATTGGACATTTAGGTTGTTTCCATGTCCTGGCTATTGTAAACAGTGCTGCAATGAACATTGGGGTACAGGTGTCCTTTTGAATTATGTTTTTCTCAGGGTATATGTCCAGTAGTGGGATTGCTGGGTCATATGGTAGTTCTATTTTTAATTTTTTAAGGAACCTCCATACTGTTCTCCACAGTGGCTATATCAATTTACAGAGCTAACACCTATCCTTCTTAAGCTCTTCCAAAAAATTGCAGAGGGAAGAATACTCCCAAATTCATTCTAAGAGGTCACCATCACCCTGATACTAAAACCAGAAAAAGATATCACAAAAAAAGAAAACTAGAGACCAATATCACTGATGAACATAGACACAAAAATCCTGGACAAAATACTAGCAAACAGAATCCAACAATACATTAAAAGGATCATACACCATGATCAAGTGGGATTTGTCCCAGGAATGCAAGAATTCTTCAATACATGCAAATCAATCAATGAGCACAGTTTGTTGAAAAGACTTTCCTTTCATTCATCAAGTTGCCTTGCCACCTCTGTTAAAAATAAATTGTACATATGAGTATGGGTCTATTTCTTGCTCTATTCGGTTTCATTGATATAGGTATATCCTTACTCAGTACTATTCAGTGTTGAGTAGTACAGCTGTGTAGTAAGTCTTGAAATCAGGTAGTGTAAGTCCTCCAACTTGATTATTTTTCAAAATTGTTTTGGCTATGTTAGATCCCTTGAATTTCGATACCAATTTTAGAACCAGCTTGTCAAATTCTGTTTTGTTTTCTTTTTTTAAAGCCTGCTTGGATTTTGATTGTAATCATGTTGAATCTATAAATCAGTTGGAGAGAACTTACATCGTAACAATACTGGTCGTTCAAGCTTGGATTTGCTTGACAGCTTTAATGAAACTGCCCTTCTACCCACCTGGCTGGCCCACAACACCTTGAACAACTGGAAGGGTTCTTGTCTCTGAGGTTTAGAGGAGTCCATGGTTATTGATCCTGCAGTCCCTGGAAATTTACCCACAGAAATGGTTCCTCCTCTCTCAGTTCATGTAGTCTCCTGAGGCTTGGAAAGCAGAGACAAATTCACGTTAAGCCAGGGGCTTCCTACACTACAGGTCTCCCACAAGCAGTTGTTGCTGAGTGGAATTCACAGATCCAGACATCTCTGCTTCTTACTCTGGAAGGTACAATGGTCCACTGGTGAGGGTTTTGACAAGTTGCTCTTAGGGCCAGTCGGGAAGGATAAATTTAGATGAGGTCCCACAGGAGGACCTCCAAGAGTGTACTACAGGTGCACTATGCATAATGGAAGAACCAGTGGGCTGGTCTTATTGTCAGGAAATATTTGTTCATATCCCGACACTGATCCTTCCAAGTAGTGTGGCTTTTGACAAGTTATCCAACTTCCCTGAGCCTCTATTTCCTTATCTTCCCAAGGACATGAACATCTTGACCTCACCCAGTCATTGTGAGGAATAAATACGATGGCAGAAGTAAGGCTGAGCCTGCTTGCTGAGGCTGGGAAAGTTAGATGCAGGGAGAAAAAGTGGGAACAGGAGACAGTCCCCCTATTCCCAGCTAGAAACACCAGGACAGAAGTGGACAGCCTAAAATAGAGCTGTATAAAAAAGAGCAGGTGAGGAGATGGTAGAACATCGCTAGCTTCAGCCCTGTGCTTACTTTTCCCTTCTCCCTTCCATTTCCCCTGCCCACCTTTTATCAGGGAGCTCTGTCATGGTGCTCACTGGGGAAATGGTGCCCAGAGAGTATGGACAGACCCTGCTTTGTGGACACCGACTGCAGCCAACACAGATTTCACCAAGAGCTTCCCCACTGCCGTCCTTCTCTCTAACTGACTAATCTCCTCTGTGCTCAAGGACTCAGTGTGACATCGCTGGACATTGGTGAATCTATCTTGGAAGGCAAATACGTTTTTCCTGGGAGCTGTCTCCTTGCCATGTACTCAACTGTGTGCCTGTGTCTTCCATGTGGGGAGAAGAGATCTCCTCTCTGCTTTCAAACCCATCTGGCTTTGCACAACTCTGGGTCTATGGGATGTGTTGTTGGGTGCAAGGCATGGTAGCTTTCTTGTCAGATGGAGACGCTGGGTTTCTACCTGATGAAGAAGGGGCATTTCCTGGAGGGCTGGAGACAGAGTGAATTATGCTTCTTGTCTGGGGATGAGACTGGGTGTTCTCTCTAGGGAAGGGCCATGAGCGTTAGATTTGGATAACGGGGTAGGAGGCGGGCTGGACGCACTCCCTTCACAGAAAGGAGTTTCCCTTCCCTGCAGGGTTTCTCCTAGGATTCCATCCCCTGCATGGAATGGATGCAGATGATTCCTCCAGAAGAAGATTCCATTTACCAAACATTTATTTTCATAGCCTTTTGTGGGGATGGGGAGTGGAACACCCGGTGTTGTCACCTAGTGAAAGTGGGAGGTAAGAAGAAAAGGAACTGCTCATCCAGGTCCACTCCCCAGAACCAGTACAATGGCCCAAATTGTCTGAAAACCCCTTGGGAAAAGCAAATTCCTGACATGAGCTCGTGGGAATTCTCATCTATGTCCCCCTGTTCCCTCTCCTCTTTCTCCTCACTTGTGCTTCTCTTTCTGGAGCATTATTCGGGCCTCTGGGCAGGATGACAGGGAGCTTGGGGGTGGGTTAGGCACACTCCTCCCCATATTTCCAATGCTCTCAGTGGGGAGGTGGCCTGCAGCTCCCCTCCTTCCCTGGTCCCTGATTACTCACCCTCTGAGGTCCCATTTCTCCAATCAAGGAGCTATCTGCTCTGAACAACTTTCTTTACAGAAGACAGTGATTTAATACATTACTTTTCCCATTAGTATATGCACTCCAGAAGAGAATCCCAGGGGTGTCCTGTGCTTAAACCAAAGTCGTGATGCAGTCTTGCAGAAATTCTGGGCATCCAAGGGCAGAATCCTTGCCAGTGTCCCCTTGGGTGATATCTGGGTGGCCTTCCCCCTGGACATGTCAGATATTGCTGGCTCAGCATGCCACACAGCTCATAGGTATCAAGGTGGACAGCACACCATGCCTGTCACTGCATGCCCAGCTCAGCCCCTCCCCTGTCCTCCCCCATATGTGGTCCCACCATGAACATGGCCTCCTGTAGTGACAGCAGCCAGGGCCTTCAGACTGAGGCTGGGAGAAACCTCAGGTCACTGGCCCTGAGAGCTGCTGCCCTCTCTCTTAAATCTGGAAGACTCTCAGAAGTCAGATTCCACAGTTGTCTGGCCCCCGCCCCCCAGAGCCTGTTCCAAGTGTTTAATTAGCAAATCTCCAGTATCAGGAAGTTGTTTACTTAGCTTCCTCAGGAACTGTTCTCTCAGGAGAACACCAACTACCATTTAAGAGACATAACAGTTGTCAGCCTGAAGTCACCTTAAGATCCTCTAGTCTCCATGTTAGAATGGACTTTTTGAGTTATTTAATACAGTGATTCTTAAACCTGGCTTCTCATCAGAATTACCTGTGGAACTTAAAAAGATTCCTGTCTCTACCATAACCTTGTGAATGAAAAGCTTTGGAGTGACACCAGGCCCACAACTGGATGTACGAACAACAGCCTCCCAGTCACATTCTGGCAGCTGGATGTGCCTGGCTCTCCAGATTCCCCTGCAAGGTCTTACTTCTCCACCTGTGCCAGTGCTTCAGGAGAGCTTGTCAGTGACTCTTCCCTGACCCACCTACTACCCCTTTCAGGGCCTTAATTCTCCATCTTCTTCCACAACCATGTAAAATCTTACTCCTATAATAAATTCCTAGTCTTTAAAAAAAAAAAAAAAAAGCACCACTAATAGATGTTTTTTTCATTGCCTCCATCCATCAGACAACCTCCCTTCATTCCAAACTTTGTTTCATCCCTTCCCCCTGGGGATCTGACTCTAATGCAGAGAACCTGGAGAGCCTTTCTAGCTTCTCTAAGCATCTCTGCCCACCCCACTCCCAACTACTACACCCCATCCCCACAAGGCTGCACTCCATTCTAATTAAAGAGTGCAAAAACTTTTAAGTTTCATTAGGTCCCATTTGTTTATTTTTGTTTTTATTTCCATTTCTCTAGGAGGTGGGTCAAAAAGGATCTTGCTGTGATGTATGTCATAGAGTGTTCTGCCTATGTTTTCCTCTAAGAGTTTTAGAGTGTTTGGCCTTACATTTAGGTCTTTAATCCATTTTGAGTTTATTTTTGTGTATGGTGTTAGGGAGTGTTCTAATTTCATTCTTTTACATGTAGCTGTCCAGTTTTCCCGAAGCAGCCGCATAGCCCAGGGAGATCAGCTCCATGCTTTGTGAGCACCTAGAGGGGTGGGATAGGGAGGGTGGGAGGGAGATGCAAGAGGGAGGAGATATGGAGATATATTTATAGGTATAACTAATTCACTTCGTTATAAAGCAGAAACTAACACACTATTGTAAAGCAACTGTACTCCAATAAAGATGTTAAAAAAAAAAAAAAAAAGAAAAGAGTGGATGGGGAGGGGCTTTTGCAGATACAGGTTTGCAGGCAGAATGGGGCCATCTCTGCTCTTGGAGAATGCTCAGTCGCCCACATTGATTTGCACTGCATTTACTTCTGCAGCCCCCTCCCTGAAGGGAAGTAATCACAGTGGCCATCAGGAGCAGAACTCACCTGCTGGTCTCCTGTTCATCTTCCCTTGGCCACAGTCAACACTTGGGGACCAACTGCAGGGCGCATCCACTTGTACTACTCTCTCAGCTGCTGCAGGACCCTGGTACCTGCCTGCCCCTCCACCCTCTGAACCACCTGTCTGCTATCCCTGCAAGGTCCTCCTCTGGGCCTCTAGTTGTTGGCTGGATGCCTGAACCCCTGGTCCATCTTCTTTGGGTCTATCTGCTCCCAATGAGGCCTCAAATGTGAGGACTCCTCCTGACACAGCATCGCAGGGAAACTTGGGGGTTTGCCTGTAGTCAGGGGCATCATCTGGAGACAGGAGGAAACTCTTAGCCCAGGATGAAGACCATGGCACAAACATAAAAATGATAATTATCATGGTTGGTAACAGTTATTGGTACTTGCACCATGCCAGACAATTTATATTTACCATTATACACAATCTTCTAAACCACTCTCTGATGTAGATGCTACTCAAGAGTGGCTATAAAGTCTAAACATACTGTTAATGTTATTTTATCATGGATCTTAATGTACTCTCCATAAATGGCCTATTATATATTTGCCTATGTTTACAGGCTTGGAGCCACCCTGCATTATTATGCCAATTTTACAGATGAGGACGCTGAGACTCACAGATGTCACTGTAATAAGAGAGCAGAAATTCAAACTCAGCTCTGTGTAACTCCAACAGCCATGCCTACAACCCTGTGCCATGTAAACCCATCACGTGCAGGCGAGTCCCCTTGCCTCCATCTCAGAATGTGGCCCCACTATGCACTCAAGAGACCTCAGGGCAGCCCCATCTAGAATTTATACTCACGTAGAGAATCCAATGGAAGTGAGGAAGTTTTAGAACTAGAGGAACTTAGAAATTGAAAGAACCTTAATTAGATCTAAACACAGTGGTTCTTAACTATTTATGAGCTCTTTAAGAATCTGATGAAAGCTATTGACCCTCTTGCCAAGAAATACACACTTATCCATACACTGTTGCCTACACTCTGGTGGTTCTTGGAGCCCCAGAAGCCCAGCCTGGGGCCTTGTCCAGCACCTCCCCATGGTGTTTTTTTCCCCATGCATACACACATCCTGTGTCTGGCATTAAAACCAGTCAGGCTTGATTAACCCAAGCTAGTGCTTCCTGTCTGGCCCAAATCCCTCCTTGTGCAAACATGGAAATAGGCCCAGAGAAGTGGTCTGCCCAACATCACAGTCAATGGGACTAGCAGAGCAGGGCTAGAGCCAGGGTGGACCATTCCTTTTGGACCACTTAGGCTGGAAGTGTCCCGGGCCCAGTCAGCGCACCTGGGTTCAGGGCTAAACAGTCCTACCTTGGTGGATGTCAGTCAGCCACTCGCAGAGTGTCCCATGGTCCCACGTTGGTCTTCTGAAGAGCTTGGGGGACCACTGGGTTCTCTCAAGGTCTCCTTGCTGCCATGTGCTGCCTCCTCACTACCAGCCCAGGCTAATCAAATTTAAGGGTTTTAATATGGAACTGACAGTCCAAAAGATTGCAGGGAAAGAGCTCAGAGGGGCTCTTTTATGGAAGAATGAGGCAGCCATTCAGGAGAGAAACCGAGTCCCTGGGATGATGGGCACCCACTTCTTCTTAAAGAAGAGAATCACCTCAGTT